>NW_005871093.1:3635031-3727908 GCF_000147115.1 Myotis lucifugus | reverse complement strand
TCATGCTTCTTCCTTGAGAAGATGTTCTTCTTCCCATGGATTGACTTTTAGACCAAGTTCCCATGGAAAGCACAGGAGTCCGGGAGAAGGGGTGGAGTGGGGGGGGGGCGGTTAAAATGGTGAAATGCAGACTAGACTGAGGGCCGGCACGTGCGAAGACTGGGTAGCATGAAAAAGCAAGGATGCTGGGGGAACCAGAGTGGTTCAACATGAAGGAAGCATGGGTCTGGGGAAAGGGAAGGTGTGGAAGTGATGGTGTGTGAGGATGAGAACAGAAGCAGATGCTACTATAAAGGCTCTTGGAAGTCAGATTAGGAAACCAATGAAGGTTTTAAGCGTGTGAGTGATGTAATTAGTTAGAAAGGTAACTAGCTGTGATGGAAACATGCAAGAGAAAAGAGATGTGGGTTGGGAAGGTGGCTCTAGGAAGATCACTTTGGATATAATTTTATAATTATCCAGGACTATTTAAACCCTGGGGCTAATGAGCATGATTTATAGTATGTGGGGGAGAAATAAGCCTGGGTAAAGCATTATGTGTCAATGAGGAGATGAGGAGACTGTCAGGAGCTTAGGCAGTTGTCCAAGTTCCCACAACTACACAGAGGCGCTCTGGTGCCTAAGATCACGTCGGCTGGTGCACCAGACTGCATGACACCCCCTCCTATATGAAACGGGTCTATTTGCCTCCATTGGAATGGGGAGGGGGATCTACTTTAAGTCTTTGCAACTCTGGATACTAACATGTTAGTAACAACTACCAGTTATAGTGACAGGAAAATGTTCTCCTGACCCTGAGGAATATCCAGGAGAAGGACCCACACGGATCCTGGTGGTGTGATGGAGGTGTGCATAGGATCTGCCAAAAACCTATCTGCAGGGCAATCCCTCTTGATAGGAATTTCTTAATTCTGTGGGAACCGGGACCTTTGTCGTCGGTGTCCCCAGAGAGGAAGGGAGAGAGATAGAGAGTCAGAAACATCGATGGGAGAGAAACATCGATCAGCTGCCTCCTGCACATCTCCCACTGGGGATGTGCCCGCAACCCAGGTACATGCCCTTGACCGGAATCGAACCTGGGACCTTTCAGTCCGCAGGCCGACGCTCTATCCACCGAGCCAAACCGGTTTCGGCAGGAATTTCTTAATTCTGTGGGAACCGGGACCTTTGTCGTCGGTGTCCCCAAGATACATTCCCTAGAGGCATTCTTTTAATAAACCCTTTTTGAGTAATTTCTCCCAATTGCCAGGTACTGTTCTAAGTGCCTTACATGCGTTAGTTCATTTAATCAACAACGTCACACGGGAAAACCTCCAAGCAGGTTTTTATGTTTCACATGAAATCATGTAGAAGCTGCCAGCGTGGAGTGGTATCCACAGGGGGAAGGGAGGGAGCCTGCCGCCACCTGCTCCCTGCTATTTAAAACCTCTGCAACGGGGGCCAAAATATGTATTCCTTCAGGGCAGAGCCTCTGGAGAGAGGAGCACAGCAGCTGAGACAAGCTGAAGGGAAGCTGGAAGAAAAGGGAAACAACCAGCATTCATCAGGACACATTACATGCCGGAGAAGGAGCTGGGTCCTTTGAAAGCCCATACAAAATTGATTGCACATTAACAACCCCTGAGCTAATGCTATCCGGAGGGTTGTTTAATGGAGTTACTAGGAAGAATCATGGCAGTTTTGTTCCTGCCCAGCGAGGAAATCCATTTTCACTTAGGATAACAACCAGGAAGTTCCATAGCCAGCCGAACGGAATACGGCATGAATCCCATGGCCCCATCTGGGCAGGACACAGGAAGGTGGTAATTCTGGTAGCTAACAATACCGAATGATCAGATCAATTCAAAGGGAGGCAGAGCTAATAAACCAAAGGGTTCATTCCTAGAGCAGTTAATAGGGGTCAGATCCAAAACATCAGACCACTAGGATGGCACCGGCACCAGCCAGTTGGGCTGGATGATGGTCATGGGCACCCACCATGTTTGGTGGGTGTTGAACAGTTGAATGTCTGCCCAAGTGATGAGCAGGCTGCCAGTACTGGGCCAAGAATTTTAGATAGAAGCCAAGTCTCCCAACAACATTCGAATAAAAATCTTATCCTTGGAGCAAACTTTGAACAAGGGTTCAAATTAAGACTGAGCATCTTTACTTGGCTTTATTTCCCAGTGCTCATTAATTGATTCATGCAACCAGCAATGTTTGTTGAGTACCTACCCACTGTATACCAGGCATGGCTGTAAATGCCTAGAATACAACTGTGAATAAAAACAGACAAAAATCCTTGCTCTCTTGAGTTTACATTCTGGTAAAAGGAAAAAGACATTTTGCAAGAAAAGTAATAATTCAGTGAACTATATTGGAAGGGGATACGTGTCATACAAAATAAAATAGGGCCAGGTGGATTGGGAGTGCTGGGGGTGGGCGCAGCGCCCCAGTGAAAAGGCGCCTGAATGACGGTGAAGGGTTAGTCATGCAGTTCTCTAGAAGAGCTCTGTCCCAGGCATTGGAAACAGCCAGTTCACAGGCCCTCAGGTGAAAGTTTGACAGGGAAGAGAGGAACATCCTGCAAAGCCAGTGAGGTGGGAATAGACACCACAGAGCACGGAGTCCTAGAATCTATGGCGTTGAGCTCAAGGTTCTGAGCAAGCTTTTAACCTTTCTGAGTCTCACTTTACTCATATGTCAAATGGGAATACAGTAACACCCCCCCATCCATGGAGGATATGTTCCAAGACACCCCCCCATGGATGACTGAAATCATGGGTAGTACCAAACCCTATATATAATGTTTTTTTCCTATACATAAATATCTATTATAGAGTTTACTTTATAAATCAGACACTATAAGAGATGAACAACAATAACTAATAATAAAGCAGAACAATTATAACAATATACTAAATAAAAGTTATGTTAATGTAGTCTTTTTCTTTCTCAAAATATCTTATTCGACTGTATTCATTCTTCTTGTGATGATGTGAGATGACAACACAGTACCCACGTGATGAGATGAAGTGAGGTGAATGACGTAGGCACTGTGATGTAGTGTGAGTCTGCTATTGACCTCCTGACAATATGTCAGAGCGAGGACCATCTGCTTTAGATGCTCCTGGATCACCGAGCCAAGATAATGTCGATGGTTGGATGTCAAGAACAGGTAACTTGATAGTTTAGATCCTCAATAGTTAAATTGTTTACTTCTAGAATTTTTAATTTAATATTTTCGGACCAAGGTTGACTACAGGTAACTGAAACCACATAAAGCAAAACTGCTAATAAGAGGAGACTACTGTAGTGATTGTAGCTGCTGCATTGTGACTGCTTCCCACCGCATCTAACTCCACATTGGCACTTACCTGAGGAGCAGGGACTATGTCTTATTTAATTCTAAATCTCCAGATGCTCCATTAGGACCTTCACAGAGTAAGCCCTTGGTAGGAAGTTGTGCAATAGGGGACTTGTGAATGTCCCAGCGAGTAAAACAGTAGATAGAATTGTAACTCCAGGACCTAATGATGCAAGTTATTGGCTGTTGCATTAAGCAATACAAACACTCTCTAAATATGGGATTCACACCCAGCATTGCCTGAAGTCAGTCTTTAGAGGCAGGAGAAATGCAGCCAGGAACATGGAAGAACTACCAGAAACAGGCGCTAAAGCAAAGGCAATCGTGTTAACCAACCTCCGGTGCCCTTTAAGGCTCTCAGACAGAGGTATGGTTTGTCCAGGGTCCAAATCACCACCCATAAAGCAAGAGAAGCTGAAGCATCCAACCTGAATAATGTTGCCTCCTCCCTTTACAACATCCCCCTTCCCCAGTCTCCGTGTCAGGGCTGTCCATCGTGACTTCTACTACTTCACAGCATTGCACAGAGAGGGCCGTGATGAGCTGGAATTCAGTTCACGCCTCATTCATTGGGGTTTCTCAATTCCCAGTGACAAAAACAGGCACATTTTCCCCCTAGAATCCAGAATCTGGGCTTTTCATGTATCTCTGTCCTCAAATAGAGTGGGGACAACTGGGCCTATGTATTAGATGAACAAAAAATAAAGGAGAACTAAGGAAAATATATACTCAGTGGAGGCTGGCCCCATACCCACAACAGTGAGATGGTTTCTGCACAGGCCCCAGCTTCAGGCTTGGCCTAAGTCACCTCAGGACCTGCTGTCAATTCCTGAGCCTCTCCTGGAGCCAGTCTTAGTCCAACTCCCTGATTTAATCACACCCCATGTACAACAGGAAGCTTGCGTTTTCCTATATTTAATTAATATTAAGCTGGTAGACCTGTAATTTCCTCCAACAGGCACACTCCCATTTTTGCATATTGATGCCACATGTAGTTTATTTTCTAATTTTCCATCCTTCTGGTCCTGTGCTCACCACCTTCTCCCCATAATAATTTCTATCACCCTGTCCCCATAATAATTTCTGTCAGCACGCACATACACACTGCCTTCCCTCTCTCTGCCCTCACCCAGATGGTGAGCAGCACACACGTGAGCCCCCTGAGCCCCCTTTAAACCTGTCACAGTGATGGGAAGAGGTCTGGGCTCTAGTCTTTCATTGGAGGCCACGTGGCTGTAAATGGTCAAGGACAGAGGATAAGGAACAGAGCTGAGAGTGGAGTTCTGAGGGTGCTTGTGGGGACTGGAGACATGCATACCCCCTCACAGACATCAGAGTTAGCTTTTCTCTGGTTGGGCTTCCTGCCAGAAGGCAGTCAGTGTGTTTAAGGCATTTAGGGACACCAACATCTCACTAGGGAGGGAATGGGCATAAAAGTTCGGAGCAGGTTGGGGTGTCCAGCAAAACTCTGCCTGTCTTATATATGTCCTCTCCTGGTAACTGTTTGTGTTTGGGGAACTTCCCATGGTGTCTTGAGCAGTTTGACCTACTATAACAAAGTACTACAGTGTGGGTAGCTTATAAACAACCGAAATTTATTTCCCACAGTTCTGGAGACTGGAAAGTCCCAAATAAAGGCACTGACTAGGAAGTTTGGTGTCTGATGAGGGCCCACTTCCTGGTTCATAGAAAGCTGTCTTCTCACCGTGTCCTCACATGGCAGAAGGGGAAGGAAGCTCTCTGAGGTCTCTTCTATAAGGGCACTAATCTCAACCACGAGGGCTCCATCCTTATGACCTAACCCCTCCAAAGGCCCCACCTTCTAACACCATCACATTGGGGGTTAGGTTTCAACATAAGAATTCAGGGGGAACACAAACATTCAGTCCAACTCCTGAATCTCTTCTCACCCCAAACCCTAGCACCAGCATGGGCCATGGCTCCCCCTTCCTTCCCCAGGAGCATTTCAGGGTCTGCTGTGCCAGACACTGGGCTAAACTCTGCTTGCACTGGCTCAGGGACCCTGATTTCAGGCTCATGCTCCAGACAAGGTCCCTTTCCGTCCATCAGTAGTCTCTCCACCAAAGACAGGAAGAAAAGAAAGGAAGCTCAGAACCATTCAGGGTGGGTATCTTTGCCTGTATCTCCCAATAGACCCCCTTTATATAGAACCATTTGGACACTTCTAACCTGCTTGGTCTATTCATTGGCCCTGTTGCTATTGATGATCAGATGAACTCCCTGCCCACTCTCCCATATGGGCACTGGATAACACTATCAGAGGCTCCCAACCCTCTGCACATACTCCCATGGATCATATTTCTCATTCACACAAGTCATTCCTTGAGAGAAATGGGGAGGACACAGAAAGCAGAAGTTAATATTAACTAGACCCATATAAGGTAGGTGTTATTTCCACTCCCGTCTTACAGATTAGGAAATCAGGATTCATAAATGAGACATGAATGCCCAGGTCTCACAAGTACTAAGTGGCAGGATGCAGATTGAAACTCGGGTATCTTTATTCCAAGGCTTATACGCTTAACCACTGTGCAGAAAAGATATCCAGGTGCAACCTGTTCCCTGCCTCCAGCGTCCGCATGTGGCTAGGCCGGCAGAGTTCAGAACCTGACTCAATTTGAGGATAAGGAACTCCGTTTTGTTAGGCTGTCAGAGGTCCTAACAACTGCTGACCAAACTCATAGGAGGGTCAGTGGGTAAACCAGCGCCCCTCTTTCTTTGGTGGAGCATCACAAAAGCCTTTCTGCTCATAATCATCCCATTCTCTCTCCTTGAGGCAAGGGTCTGACGGAAGCCATTTTCCCACCTGAGGTCACATAGGGCACCTATAACCAATCAGAGACTGGGGTGACCTTAAAGCCAAAGTCACCCAATTTGGCAGCCGGGGGTCTCTAACTTGACTCTAGGAAGAAATTCGTCAACCAGCCAGCAGAGTTCTTGTTACTGGACAGAGCACCATCTTTCATTAGCTCTGACAACTTCTTTTAACTCACTTCCTTTTCTAGACTGGATGCCAATGCCTTCTGTCTACCATCAGAGTCCTTGTCTGAGTTAACTTGGAGTGACGGGTCAGGTTGAAGTTGTTTTTCCTTTACCTGCTCATCCTGAGCACACTGGCCACCCTGGTTAGAACAAAACAGGTGCCAGTCTGATGGAATTATCTGGTAGTCCCCAAATCTCCTTAGCAACACATTTAAAAGGCTCTTAGAATAGACTGCATCTGCAGCTGACTAATTCCACCCACTATGTGCTGCTTTTTACTGGTTCCATTTGGAGGAAGATCCTTCCCTCTGTGAGCCTTTAGGTGATGATATCAATGATGATGTAATTGACTGTACCAAAGGATTGCTGTGAAGATAATTGAAGTAATGTATGTGAAGATGTAAACTGCAAGGTGCCAAATTGAAGCAGATTTACCTAATAGCCTATATGAGAAAACAGAGCGACCACTGGGCTAGAAGTTAGATTTCCTGCTTCTTCCAAGGTTGGTCACACCACTTAACATTTCAGGGGACTCTTCTCCCACCTGGGAAATGCACGACACAACCTTTGTCTTGTTATTAGCAGGACTGTTTGGACCCCATGTGAGCTTTCTAAGGAAAGTCATTTGTAAACTATGAAGCAGTGTGCAGGCAGGCACACAGGACAACCAAGTTTACCAAGGACATTCCTACCATGGACAAATCATATGGCAAATGCTTTCATAAAGCAAATAATCTCCTGCTCACATAGGCTTCTTAAGTGCAGAATGTGCTTGGATTTCTATTTTAAACGTGTCAGATGAATTTGCGAATTTGCCATATGTTCTTACTGAGGTGAACCTTTTTCAATGCTATGGAAGGAAGGAAGGAAGGAAGGAAGGAAGGAAGGAAGGAAGGAAGGAAGGAAGGAAGGAAGGAAGGAAAGGAGGGAGGGAGGAAGGAAGGGAGAGATGGCTCTATTCTTCTTGCTCCGATTCCACATGCTGTTTTTAAATTCCTCCATATAATTAGCTTTTTGAAATGTCACTAGGAAGCATAAGTCTTTACTGGTACTACAAAGAATATCTAAATTATTGAAAATCTCTCTTAATACGAAGTTTTATTAAGAAATGTGACACGTGTTATATAGTGTTTCTGTTCACTGAGCATCAAGTGAGTGAAATACATGCAGATGCAGAGACTGTGCTAGGCCAGCAGTCGGGGACTTGGTGGTACATTTGCTTCTGCCTCCAGCACACAGCTGTCCTGGACCCTGTCCCCATTGAGCACCCTGAGTTCCCTGCCAGCTTCTCTCGTACTCAGTCTCTTCTCTCCATCCAGTACAAGCCCAACCCTTCAGTATCCGGGCTGCAGTCTCTTCACACCCCACTTTGCAGCAAGTTATAGCCACACAGTAGATGGTGCCTGCTTATTCTGGCATTGGCAAAATCCTGACTGTGCATGCCAGCGGGAAAGGAAGCCAGGTTTCCTGGGTGCCTGGTATTCTGCTTTCCCTGCTTTAAATCCAACAATACATCCCCTCCTGCTCAGTCCTCTGAGCCCCATATCTTGCATACAATAGCCTATATTACAGGATGCTATTCTCAGAGGGCATGTCCTGGCCTTAATACTGTAAAAATTAATGGACTGGAGAGTTGTGTTCAGCTCTGAAAGAACTTCCCTTTAAAAGCTGCAATAGAAGATGGCTTAGTTCAATGGTGAAAATGATGACTAGCTTGGATGATGACCAATTCAGATAATTGGCCAAAGACCTCTAATCTCACTGGCATCCCTCTGTCACTCAGCGGGGAACTGGCCAATCATTCCATCAATACATTTATTTTGTCAGCTGTCACTGTGTGGCGCCCACACGTCTCCGCTGGGTAACTTAGGCTAAAAAATGGAAACCTGCCAATATCAGAATCACTTCATCCCTATCACGTGCCTCTCTTGTCATATGGATTTTCAATGCATTTCTGCCCAGCTTGGCAAATCTAAGCCATGACCTTGTTTTTAGCTGCTGGCTCCCTTTAATTATTAGTATCAATTCCAACCAGCTTGAGTCAGTACATTTTCAAACTGTATTAACTCAGTAAGTTCACCCAGTAAAATTCTATTCTCTTCTGTCTGACATCCTCCTCTATAAACCACACACACACACACACACACACACACACACACACACACACACACACACACACACACACACACACACTTATCCAGTATCACTTTGAACTGGTTATTTCTTCTCATCAGGGAACACATGTATGTACACACCTGATTTATTTTCATATGACTTTCCATGCAGTTTTTCCTTAGAGTAACTTTTCTCCTGTCAGAAGTAAAGAACTAAATTCTTGATAATATTAAATAAGTAAACCATTGCCTGTTCAACACTCACTCTGAGCTTCCCAAACTGGGTACCATAAGTTCATAGGATATCAGTCATTATTTTGAAAAGTGAAGCAAACAGTCAATGAATGGTTCTCAGATAAAAGCTATATCTTATTTCATTATAATCCCAGAAATGAAACAAGGACACCACTCATCTGATGATGAAATAGCCTGGTCCACCCATTGGGACTGAAGACCCACCACTGGCCTCCATCCTGGATAGGACCCTTGCCTGCTGGTCTCCAGACAAGCAGAACTTCCTAGCACTTCACAGCAAAGTGGTTTTGCTGTGATGTCACAGGTAGGGCACCAAGATGAGGAAGGGGTAGGAAGGTGAGCTTTCAAGTCAGGTCAGGCTCCAACCCCAGCTCTAGCACTGTGTGGTCATGGACAAGCTTCATCATCTGTATAATGCGGATGGTAATAGAGTTAAATATTGGACACACATAAAGGCCCATTCAAACTTACCTTGAAATAATTCTTCCACTCCTGACTCCTCTGGAAATAACAACAAAATATGGTACCAGTTAACTCCTAATATGCATCACCCTCTTCTTTAGTATGAAATCATGGTTTCCCACCAGCAATATTGTCACCCACTTGAAAGAGTACATTCCACACCTCCCTTGCAGCTACATGTAGACTTGACTAAGTTTTGGCCAATCTTACCTAATAATAGACAAACATGCAAATTGACCGTACCTTTGCTACGCCTTAAGCCATGCCCACCAGCCAATCAGAGCAACTATATGCAAATTAACCCAACCAAGATGGCGGCTGACAGCCACAGAGCTGGAGCAAGCAGGAGGCTTGGTTGCCCCAATGATGGAGGAAGCCAAGCTTCCCGGCCAGCTCTGAGCTCCACTCAAAGCAACAAATTTTCAATTATAGAAGATAAATAAACCCTAGATACCTGCTTCCAGCCAGAGCAGGAGGCTTGGTTGCCCCGGCGATGGAAGAAGCCAAGCTTCCCAGCTGGCTGCTGCCTCCTCTCAAGGCAACAAAGTTTCAGTTATAGAAGGTAAATAAACCCCAGATACCTGCTTCCAGTCGCCATGGCCACAGAGCTGGAGTGAATAAAAAAAACAAAAAACAAAGAAAGGAAAGGCTGGGAGCTTCGGTTGCCAGGGGGCTTGGTCAGTCTGAAAACAGCCATCAGCCCCTCACCCAGGATGGCCAGGCACCCCAGTGGGGACCCCCACCCCGAAGGGGGTGTGGACAGCCTGAAAACAGCCCTCAGCCCCTCACCCAGGCTGGCCAGGAACCCCAGCGGGGACCCCTACCCTGAAGGGGCTGTGGCCAGCCTGAAAACAGCCATCAGCCCCTTGCCCAGGCTGACCAAACCCCCATGGGGTGAGGGTCCCCACTGGGGGGCTTGACCAGCCGGCAAACAGCCATCAGCCCCTCACCCAGGCTGGCCAGACACCCCAGAGGGACCCCCACCCTGATCCAGGACACCCTTCAGGGCAAACCAGCCAGCCCCATCCGTGCACCAGGCCTCTATCCTATATAATAAAAGGGTAATATGCAAACTGACCCTAACAGCAGAAGGACTGGGAATGACTGGTCACTATGACACACACTGACCACCAGGGGGCAGATGCTCAATACAGGAGCTGTCCCCTGGTGGTCAGTGCGCTCCCACAGGGGGAGCTCTGCTCAGCCACAAGCCAGGCTGATGGCTGCCAGTACAGTGATGGTGGCGGGAGCCTCTCCTGCCTCCTCAGCAGCGCTAAGGATGTCCGACTACAGCTTAGGTCTGCTCCCTGCTGGTAAGTGGACTTCCCCTGAGGGCTGCCGGGCTGCCAGAGGGATGTCTGACTGCCAGCTTAGGCCCAATCCCCCAGGGAGCGGGCCTAAGCTAGCAGGTGGACATCCTCCGAGGGATCCCAGACTGCAAGAGGGCATAGGCCGGGCTGAGGAAGCCCCCCTCCCCCAGTGCACAAATTTTTGTGCACCGGGCCTCTAGTAAGATATAAATAAAGGCGGTGTGACACTTCCAGGAAATCTCTTTTTTAAAAAGGAGACATTCCCTCTTTCCTTCTACTTCCCCCATCTCATTGCCTGGGACCCAAATGTGAATGCTGGCACTGTAGCAGCAGTGTTGGCTTATAAGGACAGGCTCACAGCCTGGGAACAAAGAGTGAAAGGAGTCTGGGTCTCCGTATTGGCTTTATTACTCATGGGCTGCTTATTTCTGGACTTCATTTACATGAGAGATAAATATACTTTCATCTCATTAAGATATTTGTTTTTGTTTGTGGTGTGTGTGTTGTTTTTTTTTGGGGGGGGGTGTTTTGTTTTGCTTTGTTTTTGTCATAAACAGCCAAACTCTAACTTGTGCACCTGATTTCTCCACTCTTCCCCATCAGCTCAAGGGCCAGCTGGACTGTTTCTTCTCCCCATTCCTTTATTTCAATGATTGAAAATCCCAGGATAGATTTTCCAATTAGCTGCACTCAGATCATGTGCCTATCTTGTCTTTACCAGGGATGAGGGGTATTGAATCTGAAGGAATGACCCAAGAGACCCCCTGGATTGACCACACCTTCAGGAGGTGAAAGGTAATATCCCCAAAAAGAAAGGAGGCTGTTGCTGATAAAAGCCCATCGGGAAACTTTCCATTCCTCACCCTCCCGCTGAGCAGCACGGGCTTCTGGGACTGCAGCAGGAGCCATAATCAGTGAGGTTCTATTGTGAGTGTCTCTTTGACTGCCAACAGGGACAAACACTTTCATCATAGGGTGACTCTGGCAATGAGATAAAGAGGCACATATTTGTGGCACAGAAGACAGTTGGGGCTTCTATGTTGAACATTTATTGCAAGGCTACTCAATGCCTGCCTATTCCAGACACAAGGGACACAAAGAAGCAGAGAAAACTGGCCTGCCTGATGCTCACAGCATGGAGGGAAAGCACAAGGAGGCAGACAAGTGTGTGATAAACGCCAAGGGCAAGAGATGGGCGAGGGTTTACAGAGCGCACAGAGCAGCATGTGACCCAGACTGGTAACTGGGGACAAGGCAGGAGGGGGATCATTTCCACAGAGAGTCCACCTGTGAAGCAGAATAGGTGTTAGGCAAAGCAGGAGGGGATCAGAGGGAATAGCAGGCTGGAGGAAGTGGGGAGGGAGAGCGAGTGTGTATGGGGAAGCGCAGGTCACACTGCTGGTCTTACTGGAGTTTAGAGTGTGAGGGACACAGCAGGCTGGGAACAGGCCACGGAGGGCCTGGTGGGATGTGCAGCAGAGCCAGGAATTCAACCTGTAACCAAGGGAGAGCCGCTGACGCATTGTAATCATGAGGAGCGATGTGATGAAATATGCATTTGAGAATGATTAGAATGATTACTTGGTGTGGAAAATGATGGTGGAGGAAGGGGCAAGAATGGAGGCATGGTGGCCAATTATGAGCCAGTTGAAATGATATCATCCAAAAATAATGGTGTCCTGAGCTGAGAAGAACATTGCTTTACCAAAAAAGGTGCAGCAATGTTCTTTGTTTTACCGTAAAAGTGCAGCAATGTTCTTCTGGCCAGTATTTTGTTCCCCCAGTGAAAGCCAAAAACATAATGTGAAGTTGCTGGCATCTCTGCGCGCATCCAGAGGAATGGAGGCCAAGTGTGCAGATTGCTGGGTCCCACTTGATACTGGAGTGGAGCATCCGTAAATTAGCAGTCAGCTCAGTGCTTCTTAGACCATCTCTCCAGGACATCAATGATTTTCAACAAGCCCACCCTTTGTCAGGAGATAAATCAGAATGGCATTGCTGGTTATACTGGCATTTGGAATGAATGAGGGAGGGAATGAATGAACGGGTGAACTTAACCATTAATTGCATTTCTGGATCAGGGCCACCCTGGCTTCTATAGTTAAACACCAGGATGAGGGGATTTTTGCCCATTTCCCATCTCTGTCCTTCCTTTTGAAGTACTTCTTAAAGAGGCAGAGAGTGTTATTGAACCATCCCTCCGTCTCCATTTGACTCAAAGTGGTGAGCAATCATCCTCCATCAGAAATGGCATCTGGGACAACATGAGAGACTCTAGAGCCTGAAATTTTAAATGACCTTACAGTCGTTTACTGAAAGTGAAGGCGGATAATTCGGGAAATGTATTTTTGGAAATGCAGTTAGTGCAGAATAAAAGTTAAGCAGATAGATAACACAGGGAACCTGAATTACCAAATGCCTTGTTAATTGATAAAAACTTTTACCCAGCCATCTGCATTCACTTTGGAGCCCCATGAGAAGTAGGATTTTTCCAGGTATGGCAATTATCCTGGTGGGAATGAGTTCAGCAAGGGAAATGATGTGCCCTGTGTCTATCAGGTCAGTGTCTGTATTCATTCTGAATTGTCCATTATGGGTTTATGCCCTTTCCACCCTGCCTCTTAACCTTCTGAAGGAAGAAAAGTTTCTAGGGTAAATTCACACACAGGATAATCAAGCAGAGGCTGACCTAAGTCTCAGATTCAAGAAATTCTATGAACATTCATGAATGCCTCACTTTCCCTTCACTTTGATCAATACATTCATTGGCTCTCTTGGGTCTGGGCTCTCTGAGATGTGCCTGGTCTTGGTGAAGATGCCTGAATGAGGACGCACCATGCTTGATCACGCAAAATGACAACACAAACTAATACTCAGTCAAAAAACAAACAAACAAACAAACCTATGAGCCACCTCACACCCATTAAAATGGCTACTATTAAACAAACAAAACAACACAGCAGATAAGTGTTGGCAAGGGTTTGGAGAAATTGAAGCCCGTATGCACTCTTGGTGGGAATGCAAAATGATGTAGCCATCATGGAAAACAGGATGGAGGCGCCTCCAAAAATTAAAAGTGAATTATCATATGATCCAGCAATCCCACTTCAAGACCCTACAGAGATATATGTGCACCCATGTTCGTAACAGCACTATTCACAATAGCCTAAAGGTGGAAGCAACCCAAATATCCATTGATGGATAAATGGCTGAGCCAAATGTGTACATACAATGGGATATTATTCAGCCTTAGAAAGGAAGGGCATTCCGACACATGCTACAACTTGGATGAACCTTGAGGACATGAAGCTAAGTGAAATAAGTCAGTCACAAAAAGACAGAGGCTGTGTGATTCCATTTATATGAGACACCTAGTATCGTCAGATTCATAGAGACAGAAAGTAGAATAGTGGTTGCCAGGGCCTGGGAGAGGGGGAATGAGGAGTTAGTGTTTCATGGGTAGAGTGTTTCAGTTTTGTGAGATGAAAAAAATCTGGAGATGGATGATGATGATGGTTGCACAACAACATGAATGTACTTAAAAATGGCTAAGATGGTACATTTTATCTTATGTATATTTTACCACAATTAGAAACCAACAACAACAACCCAAAAAGAAGCATCTATGGTTCTGTAGGAGAGAAGAGGTACCAGAGGCTAGCCAATGCAAAGTACATTAAGTCACTGCTTTAAAGCCTAAGGGTGATGTGTCCTCTCTCCTTCTTGCTTTCTGCTTTCTCCATCCCTTTCCTCTGTCTACCCTGCTCACTTCAGAGATCCTGCAGAGATCATCCTGGTGTCCCCAGAGCTTAGAACACCTCTGCTCTGAACCCTCCTCCAAGGTCACTCATCACCAAGATTTCAGCCCTCCTCCAGTTCACAAGGACCCCAAACCACACCCCCAGATCCCTCCTTTCCACCAAGTTTCAGGCTCATGTTTGCACTTGTCCACTGGACACTTCCTACAGAGAATCATCTTCTCCCCAAACACATCTCCTTCCATGATCTTAGTTCCTGCCTAAAAGCTTTGCCAAAGCTCCGCATTGTTTATAAAAGGACCCCCCAATTTCTCAAGGCAGACTGGGGTACTTTCAAATATCTCAGGAAATAAACTAACTGGCCTGCTTTGGATCAGAAGACAATTGCTGGTCTAACCACCTGTGAGAGGACACGATCATTTATAGAGAAAGCAGCTGCAGTTGGCGCAATTCTAAAGATTCCCCAATACTCTGGTTTCTCTTCAGATCGCATAAATCTTTCACCTTTTACTAAAGATTTGTGATCAGCATCCTGTCCCTTGATTATTAAATCAAACATTAATCTAGGACTTCCGTGGCAGGATTTTTCCAATGCAATTAAAGTCCCCTTAAAATGGAAATTATCTGCGTAGGCCTGACTCAATCAGGTGAACCCTTTAAAGAGGGAGCCTTTTCCGGGTTTTAGCAGAAAGGGGAGTCGGAGAGAGTCAAGAATGACCCACTGAATTCTGCAACAGCCTGAAGGAGCCTGGAAGCAGATTCTTCTTTAGCCCTCCCGGTAAAAGCCCAGCTGGGCCAGCATCTTCATTTCAGCCAGTGGGATCCTAAGAAACGACCCCACCCAGACTTCTAACCTACAATGTTGTGAGCTAATAAAGGGGTGTTTTAAGCCGTTAAGTTTGTGGAGATCTGCTACACAGCATTAGGAACTGAATACAGCAGCTCTCTGGGATAGCTCATGGAGGGGGTGGGGAAGGCGTCCTGGAGGAACGGGCTGCTGAGCAGACAATTCCATATGTAGCTGTTGCACCCACCAACCCACTTCAAATAGTCCCATTTACCTCTATCTGTCCATTACACCCTCTGCCCTTTATTGGATTCACTTTGGAACTTCATGGACTTTTCAAAAGCAATCATTAACATTGTAATTACATTTATCCTAATCTAGATATATTTAAGAATGCCAAAGTCTAATGTGCCATCATTTTCCCACACATCATTGTATATGGTTGAAATAAGCTTAGTAAATTAATATCAACTCCTCCCTCTACCTCCATCACCCACCTCTCTCTCTCTCTCTCTCTCTCTCTCTCTCTCTCTCTCTCTCTCTCTCCATCTCTCTCAGACACACACATAATGCATGAGTAAATTGTGCCTCTATTTATTAACTGGAAGGACATAATGGCCATTTTCAATAAGAAAATGAGTTAACCAGCATCCACACTGTCTGCTAATTTTGTTTTAAGAACATGAACTTTGGAATCACTTAAAGCAAACCTGAATCCCAGATGGCTCATTTCATGGAGATATGACATCTCTTAGTCTCAGTTTTATCACCTGAAATGGGCACAATAATGTCACCAACCTCATTGCACTCCCATGAGGATCGATGTTAATAATGCCCATGGAGTCCTTAGAACCTGCCTTGCACAAAGTCTTCACTCAGTAAACAGGGCCATTACTATTGTAAATGTGACGAATACACGTGGGCCTTTAAAAGTAAGGGCATCAGAGCTAGCTCAGGCTCACTCAAGGCTAGGTGCCCACAATAGTTCTGTTTGGTTATGGTTTGAGCTGAGCCTGTTTTAAACAATTCTCTCTCTCTGGCTCTGAGTTTGTCTTTCTGCCATATAAACATCGAGCTGCCTCCAGCTAGTCATTTTTTAATTCCCTACAGACACTCAGATGGTGAGGAACAAAGAAAGGAATGCAGATAGCAGCCATTATCAGCATCTCCTCTTTCTAGTGCCATTCCACAGCAGAGCTCAGGAAAGATCCTGAACCTTAAGCACGTGGCAACTAAACCTGCACCCGTCAGGAGCTGCTCCCTGGGCTGACTGCTGTATGCGTAGGGGAGGGCAGAGGCCGATTACTGCAGATGTCAGAAACAAAGCAGGGAGATTAAATGAACACAGAGAAGTGCCGAGTGAGGCAGTAATTGCTCTTTATCTGGGTGTTCAAAAGAAAGAGTTCGAAAACAGAAAATTCAGCAGAACTTGACATGATAGGAGCCTCACTGCCAACGTATCTTGTGACCTGGACAGAGTCTGAGACACTGGGTGATGCCAAATATTCTTGGAGCATTTGGGAAGCTTTTCCCAGGGAGGGGCCATATTCCTATCCAAGGCAGGGAAGTTCCTCTATACTTTAGGGGGCGCAAATAATAATGAACTATGTAGGTTTTCAAAGGTGGTCCCCAGACCGGCAGCTGCAACATCACATGGGACCTTATTAAAAATGCTAAATTCTGGAGCTCCACCCCAGACCTATTCAATCAAAACCTCTGGTATGAGAGCCCAGCCACCTGTGTTTTAACATGCCTCCAGGTGATTCAGATGCATGCTACATTTTGAGAACCATAGAGCCTTAGATCTCAACCAGTCAGGGCTGGTCTCCACCCTCCAGGGGGCATGTTACAATGACTGAAGATGGGGCCAGGGATGCTAAGCTCCTGGTGTACAATCAAGAGTGATCCCACACCAAATTTCAAGAGGGTCCTGGTTGAGAAACATGTGACAAAGTTTCTCTTTGTGCGAGGTACTCTCCCTCTCACATACATCTGTGATGAATTTTTGTTATTCTATAGGAAAGGCACTACCTACCTCTCCAACTAAACCACCCATTGTGACCCCATCAGATACCCACGCTACATTCCAGCCACACAGGACAGCTAACCCTAGAGCTTTTGCTTATGTTCTTCCTCTACCAGGAATACCCTTTCCCACTATCACCTACCTACCCATCAGTCAGGCTCAAGTTCAAGCACCTGGGTTCACCTGGACTCTTTACATCCGCCTATAACTTTTGATTGCACTGAATTATTTTGCTATTTGATTTCCCCTACTGGACCCTAAGTTTAAGTGCTGGACTCCAACCACAATTATAGGCTGGAATCCTGGTGATATGACTTTCTAGATGTGTGATTTTGGACAGCTCACTCAAACTCTCTTTGTCTCCATTTCCTCATCTGTACAGAAGGGATGATAATATGCCTACCTCACAGGGTGGCTTGAGGAGTAAATGACAGCATGCATACGAAGTGCTTAGATTAGCACCTGGCACATGATAAGTGCTCAGTCAATGTTAGTGATTACTCTTATCATTCTTGTTATTACTGTTTGTATCTCCTCCTGGCTCTGCCATATGGTAAACATTCATATATGTGTGAAACAAATATACTAAGGAAGGATGCTAAGAAAAATTATCCAAAACTTGGAAATCAGGCAAAGAAAGCAGAACAAGACCTTTCAATATCATGCGGAGGCATTATTCAATGGGCTACCCAAAGATTATCCAGGGGGTTGAATTTTCTACTCATTATACAATTAGAGCCCAAACACTAGGAAATTATATGTAATTCCTTGATTCCTATCCAGTAGAAAAGATAAGCTTAAAGGTTGTGGAGTTTTAATTGACTTGGCAGTCTTATTTGAAAATTATGCTTTAAGTGAAGTATATCTTGGGTTATGAGATCGGTATATGGGGGAATATTTTCATCCCAGTGTGAAATGCAGTATTAAAACTGATCACAACTGGCAAGCACCTATTGTTTTGTAGGCAATGTACTAAGTGAATTTCATGTATTTTATCACTGAATCTTAACAACTTTATGAAGAATCACCTTCCGTGTGTCTCAAGGAGCAAACTGGAATCAGAGTTTAATAACATTCTCAAAGCCACATTCCCTTTTATCTGATCAATAAGGTGGGAATAGTCAGTATATCCAGCATTTGGACAGGTCTAGAAGACATTGTTACTTTAATTGTTAGTGTTGACTGACTGACTGCTCCATTCCCCTCCGGTGGCTGGTTGTGGGATCATTCATGTGGAAGGGCCACCTGTCTGTTTGCCTTTCCGTGGAATCAGTCTTCCTGAAGATGGTGACTAATATACCCGCCACAGGCTCAGGCACTCTCAGCTGGCCAGTGGGGTCAGTTAAGGGCCTGCTGTGTGGACCTGAGAACAGGCTCTACATTCCCAGTTGGGTGATGCAGCCACTTGGCCCATCCGACTTCCGACTGTCTGCTTCGGTAACAACCATATTGAGCATCATGCACATACAAGCCCTGGGCACTGGACACAAAGAGATGAGTCATGTTGGCAGCTAGGAGACTAAGGCTCACCTCTGCTACTCTCCAGCTGATAGATATGCTCGAGAAGAATACAATACAAAGCATGTCCAACACCCACAAATGAATAGCAGGTAGATTACAAATTATGGGGGGCTTTCTACTCCCTAGGTCCATCATTGGTTATTCATCCCTCAGAGGAAGACAGACCAGAACAGGTAGGGGGAATGGTAGGCCCATGTAAGCATGCCCTGCCTGCACCTCCAAAAGGAGGGAGAACAGAGCACATGACCACCTGGGACACCTGCCACAAGCAGCTCAGGAGGCAGACGCTCTGTGCCATGCATGGGCAATGGTATTTGTCCCTGGAGCCACTGCCACTGCAGAAAAGTAAACACTGGGCTTCAGCAATCACACCAGCTACTCTTCTTCTCTTGGGGAAGAGCAACAGATAGGCTAGTGCAGGGTGCCTCTCCAATAGCACCAGTGGAAAGGGGAGTAAAAGACGCTGTTCTGAGGCTAAATGAGATAAGCTGAAATAAGGGGTCCTCAATAAGATATAGAAAGTTCTCACCCTGAAGAATTTTCACTGGAGAGGAGATAGACCCCATACCTAGCTTGTGTCAGTGAATAGACAATGTCTACAGTCTACACTCAGTGTTGATGTGTTAGGGTAAGTCTACTGAGAAGTGATCCCATCAGTCCCCACAGCCTAGAGACCTATGCGGTTCAAGGTTGAGAAGACATCTGGGCTGAGTCTTAAAGGACCATGGGAAGTTGGCCAGGTAAAGAAGGCAGGAAAAACTCCATAGCAATAAAGGAGCATTATGAGCAGAGGCCCAACGATGTCAAACTGCATGGCCATGGGAATGCCCACTGATAGTTTGGTTGCTGGAACATGAATTTCAAAGAGTCAGGGCCTGGTAAGATTTCAGGTTGAAATGGTCAGTAGAGGCCAGGTTGTGGAGTACCTTGCTCATCATGAGTTTGGAATTTGACAAGTGATCTTTGATGGTTTTATTCACATGCCTATTAGAATCAGGTTTGTTTTTGCAAAGATAATAACTAGCATTTATTGAGCACTTTCAATGTGCCAGGCATTGTTCTCTATGCTATACATGTCTTAATTTTTGGATACCATTAACCTATTTAATAGGTGGGGAAGCTGAGGCACAGAGA
This sequence comes from Myotis lucifugus, assembly GCF_000147115.1. NCBI lineage: Eukaryota > Metazoa > Chordata > Mammalia > Chiroptera > Vespertilionidae > Myotis > Myotis lucifugus. The sequence goes on along the minus strand of NW_005871093.1, from coordinate 3,708,192 downwards.
AATTGAGTAACTTATCCAAGTTCACAGAGCTGGTAATTGGCAAATGGAGGACTTAAACACAGCCTGGAAATAAAACTGATATGCTTAATCTCATACTTGATTCCTCAAGTTTTTTTACTTCATTTTTTATACCTGAGCCTAATTAGAAAACTTTGTGAACAAGGGCTGGTATATTCTTTTCAATGATTTGGAATAAGTTAGAGCTCCTTCCCAATGCAGGTCTTCAGTGTGCTACTTTGTGTTATTAAACTCTCTGATTCCAGTTTGCTCTTTGAAACATGAAAAAAGTGATCCCTCATGGAATTAAGTGATAAAACATATGAAACACACCTAGCATATTGCCTTTGGCACAATATAATCGGTGCTTGCCAAGTGTGATCAGCTTTTAGTATAGCATTTCCCATTGGGATGAAAACTTCCCCCATTATAGGATTCTCAGCTATCTTAGATATGTGTGTGTGTGTGTGTGTGTGTGTGGTGGGGGGGTGGGGTGGGTAAGCTCTGAACTGACACTAGACCCACTGGGTAGATTTCAAAGCAAATCTGATCTAGAACTTTCTGTTGAGTTAGAATGGTGGGAAATATGCTGTCTTCGTTGAAGAAAAGAGAGGACAGAAGGGAGGGGGGAAATGCATAAATATGAATGCCACATTCTAAAGACAAGTGGGAAAGGGACTCCAGGGCATTAGAATTACCCAGATATGTGCAGGGTTCCTCTACTCCTACCAACCTGTGGGGACAAAACGGCCTGGCTGAGTGTGTCCAGCTCGCTAAGGAGGGGCTCTGGGCTGCCTTGGCTATGCACTGCAGACTCCTGTAAGCATGTGCGACCTGGAGAGCCTGTTAGGGGAGGTCAGGTCTGAGTGAGGACACCTGGGGGCATCCCCACCACGGGGAATTAAGGGCTCCAAAGTGAGTGACAGGAGCCACCCTTTTAGTCAGGAGGTCTTTACCTGGGTTTGTAATCATAATTTTGGACAGAGGAAAAACAATTACATCTTTAATCTTCTCTTCTAACTGAAATCAAACATGTCCTTCCATTAGGGATGCAGGCAACGACCTGTGGTAGAATTTTCAGTAGCTGAGATTTTATCCCTATTAAACTCACAGATATTTTCATATCACACCACACTTGTGCAGATACCACAAAATATCAATTATGTTGATCATGACTTCAAATTAGGCTTATTATTAGCCCCACAGCCAGAATGTGTCACCTGACATGTTAATAAAGAAGTGGACCTGTGACAACGTCGCCAATTTGTTTTTACAATATTGTGCTAAACAGTTTAAACATAATTGGTTTCTTCTTCAATCTGATTTATTTTATTTTATTCTTTAGAAATGGTATTCTGAGAAGGGGTCTATCAGCTACCCAGTCTGTGGGGTCCATGGCTGCAGTGTTGCCAAAGAGCCCAGAGGACCTGGCATTGCAGCATACACTCAGCCCAAGAGAAAAGTGATTCCCAAGGTGGGGTGTATACTCTGCACCCTGGTTTCGGAGGATGAGAAAGCCTACAAGGGAAGGAATAAAGGGAACTGACTTTATGGGACCTCTACTTCACATCACAAACTGTACTTGACTTAAAATAATCTTCTGTTGTCCGAATAGTAACCTCATGAGGTGAGAACAATTTTCCCCGTTTTACAGATGGGGCAACTGTGGCTCAGATGAGTGTCAGCACTGCTAGGAAATAAAGGAACTAAGCTCAACTCCACTCCACGTCAGTTTAGTTTTCCACTCTCTGGGTACCTTTAACCTGTTTAATGGGTGGGGAAACTGAGGTATAGAGACATGTGTGCAATGACAATGAGCATAGCTTTGACAGAACTGCTGGATAAATGGAGAAGTCAACACATCCACCAGAAAACAGCCCCTTTGGTCGGTCATGGGGTACACCACTCAGATCCCCCTTTATGAGAACCAGCTGGGATGAGTCCAAAGTCCACACCATCACCTCCTTGCAGCATTGGCTCTGAGGACACACTCTCCCCAGGCTACTCCCAGCCAATGACCAAGACCACTGAGCCATTACTAAAGCCGGTGAAGCAGGTCCCCTCTGATGGACAATCTGCCTCCAGGCCAAGGTTTCTCCCATTCAACTGCATCCTCCTTCCTCCCGCCAGTCCTTTCACAGGTGCCAGGCCAGCATTGGTCTGAAGGCTCCAAACCTACTCCTGCTCACTCTTCCCTTTATCCTTCAATAAATTTCTTGCATGTCTACTTCCATCTTGGTGCTTACTTCTTACATGACCCAAATTAACGATCTTCCAAGAGTGAAAAAAGGCTGGCCCTCTGGTGAGCAATCAAAGGAGAATGTTTCTTGTGACAGATTCCTGAGCGAAGGAGGGAAACCAGCCCCTCCTACGGGCAGCAAGCTAATATGCTAATTAGACTGAACAGCAGAATGACCATCCAGATGACCTTCAAGATGACCTTCCAGACAAAGCAGTGGCTGCGAGGGGCTGAGGCAGCTACAGCTGCGAGGGGCCGAACCCCTTACACAAATTTCGTGCATCAGGCCTCTAATGGGAACATAAACAGACAAGCATGGGCAAGGTTGTTAAGGGTTAAATCAACAGGGCAACTCTGTTAAATAGTGGTTACAGTTGATGGAGAATATTTTTGAGGAGGGGGCAGGAGGGGATATTTCTGGGCTCCTGGTAAGATTCTGTCTCTTGAGTTGGGTGCTCCAGGAAACAGGTGTGCCCAGTTGGTGACAATTCAACATGATGTTGACTTATGACCTATGCAGTTTTCTGTCCGTCTATTTTTCTTCATTAAAATGTTTAGGGCATCTAGCACCCAAAGAGGTGACATTTGTGGGGCTGCTCTCTGTAGGACAGGGTGCAATGTATTCATTACTAGTTGTGGGGGAGGGGAGGCAGGCACTCTGCACAGCCCACTTAGGAGTTGCAGGGATCCCGGATTTGCATTAGGGTGTGGTCCTTAATGAAGGACCTTCAGGCTATTTATCTCAGGGTGCTGAGTTTCTACCAGAGGTTCTAGACCAGTGGTTCTCAACCTTCCTAATGCTGAGACCCTTTAATACAGTTCTTCATGTTGTGGTGACCCCCAACCATAAAATTATTTTCGTTGCTACTTCATAACTATAATTTTGCTACTGTTATGAATCGTAATGTAAATATCTGATATGCAGGATGTATTTTCATTGTTACAAATTGAACATAATTAAAGCATAGTGATTAATCACAAAAAAATATGTAATTATATATGTGTTTTCCGATGGTCTTAGGCGACCCCTGTGAAAGGGTCGTTCAACCCCCAAAGGGGTCACGACCCACAGGTTGAGAACCGCTGTTCTAGACTAACCTGATATATATGCCCTTTTTAGCCAACCTTCAGTTCAATAAAAAAATAACTTATATCTTGACATTTTAGGAATGTCAGAAAGAGAAGAAGTAGGGAGTTCTACAATCCTCAGGATTGCCTGTAGCAGGATTCAGCGCTTGACTTTGAAAGCTTGATGTGTAGCTTACAGAGAGAATTAATCTGCCCGGGTGGAGAAATATGCATATATGTTTGACAAATCAATTCTCGTTCTTGGAGGAGGAGAAGGGAGGCTCCCACGGAGGTCAGGCAGCTCAATTACCAGCGGCAAAGCAGGGCAGCTGAGGTCTTGCAGAATCAAGGGCCTCCTCACACTGATGCTTGCACTGGGACTTGCTGGCATCACCTGTTTGTCTGGAACCACTGCAATGAGCCTCTGAAATGAATAACATTCTCACCTCCAAGAGCAGGGGCCAGCCTCTGCCTTCAGTCTCAAAGGCTCAAAAACACCTGGAGGCAAAAATGCACAGAGCGCCCTGCTAAACGGAAAAGCGCAGCAATCAGATCACAGGAGCCTGGACAATAGTTGCTTTTCTCATGTTTGTTCTGCTGAACCTCTGCCCCCAGGGCCTTCTCCCTTTAGATCCCATGATTTGGGGTCATTTACCTCTTACTTACAGGCAGCAATAGATGGCATTTTGGTACCCAGGCAAGTTCAGAAAAGACGGTCTCAGATCAATAGCAGCACCTTAAGAGGCAGTGAACAGTAGAGTTGAAAACATAATTCTACCACCTAGTAAGATTGTGACCTTAAGCAAGTTTCTTAACCTGTCTGTGCCTCAGTCTCTTCATATATTAAGCAAGATTATTTATTACTAGAGGCCTGGTGCACGAAATTATTGCAAGGGGCTCGGCCCTCGCAGCTGGGCTTTGTCCAGAAGGTCATCAGGACAGTCGTTCTGCTGTTTGGTCTAGTTAGCATATTAGCTCTATAGTATGGTACTTAATTCAGAGGGTTATGAGAGTTAAATCAGTTAATACATACTGCAAAAAGTGCATAGCAATTGATAAAAGTCAGCTATTATTATGATGGCCATCATTAGCACTGCTCAACAAATATTTCTTGCTCTGTGTCACCCAGGTTCCTGGTCCACAGGAGGATTGTCCCTGAAAAGGTAAGGCAGCCGTGAGACTTATTTTCATCAATGAGACATAGGCAATCATTTCCAGACAGGAACTCTAAGAGCAGGTGTGTTTACCATATTCCTCTTTTCCTGACATGAAAACCTGGCAACATGGGGATGGGGTTTCCATCCAGCTGAGGCCTTGAATGGGAGGATAGAGAGCCAAGCTCCACGCCCACTGTCAGGAGACCCACAGTATGAACAAGACGTAAATATCCACTAAAATTTCACATTTATTTGCTACTTCAAATCATCTAGTCTATTCTGATTGGACACTGACTGGTACCTAAAAATGAGGTGCTGCCATAACACAAACCTCAAGTATGTGGAATTAGCTTAGGATTCATGGGGGGCCCAGTAAGGAAACCTTGACTGGAGGCTGGAAGGATGGCAACCCCTCTTACGCAGGGCTGAAATATGTGGTAAAACCTGATATGATCTAGAATTCAGGTAATATCTTGTAGCTCGAGAGAGAGAAGTTGCAAGACAAAACTTGTGTGTTAATTTCTATTGGCTTCATTTGTGCAGGTAACACAGGAGTGGGTTTGCAAGCAGGAATGAATAGAAATACAGAGTTCCAAAATTCAGAGACTTGTGGTTTGGAAGGGGAAACATTAGAGGTAAAATTGAGAAATGCAAAGGCTAATTAAGTCTTGCAGCAAGAATAAAGCAACAGATTGGCCTTATACCCACTGTTGATATTTCTGAATATCCTTGCAACTAGGCTCAGCTCCACATAGCGAACAAGAAGAAATTCTGCATCCATTGTTGAGAGGCTGTAGACTCACTATGACCCCAGGCTCAATTCTAAAACCCAGGGACCTCTTGGTTCTCCTGGCTTATAGCTGGTTCCCTGTCTTATCTCACTTCCTGCCTCACAATTCCCAGTCCCTGTGTTTGTTCTCTGTCGAAAATTCCAGGGTTTTTAGCTCTATGCCATGCCCCCCACCACCTACCACCCTCTTCTTGCATTAGCCAGAGTCCTTCTCCTGAGTCCTAGTCACTATGATTCTCTCTCCACCAGCTCCTGCCAGGCCCTCAGGACCCTGCAAACCTGAGCCTTTGGATATGGTCATGGCCAGACAATCCTAAATCTGTGATGTTTGCCTGTAACTCACAACACACCTCCAACTCTGCCAAATTTCTGGGCTTCTTTTAGTTGTCTTATGCCAAGGGCTGGCCAGTTCACAAGCTACAACCTGGCAAGTAGCTCCGTAATTGGGATGTGATTTGCACCATCCAACATTCCTCATGAGCCCCACTTCGGACCTTACCTTTCTCTAAACTTGGTGCCCATAACTAATCACCAAGGCCAGATGATATCTCACAATGGCAAAGTGCAGTAAGACCGTCACTACTTTTTCCTAATGCTTGACTGCTGTTAATGCAACCTGAGATTCCACTGGCTATACATCAGCCCACCTACCTACTCCTCAACACACAGCCAGCACCCCATGAGCTTTTACTCCTGGAATTGTTGGGTTTTTTACATCTTCTCCTGGAATTGTCCTTTGGCTGATTCCCTGGGCTCTGGGCCTCACAGTCTCTCCTTAAGCTCTTCTGATAAGGCTCCATTTTCAGACCACTGTTTTCACTTATTCCTTAAATAATAGCAGCCTCCAGAAAATGGAATACCCCAGTCCAAGTCAACCTTGGCCTATGGGACTATCCTGGGACGATTCACCCCAACTCAGAGGAAAGAAGTTGGGCCTGTGTCACACTCTGAATGAACTTGTGGTCAACAAAAATTCCCAGGTCTTTTTCACCTGAACAGCTTTCAAGACGCTAAGATTCCCTCATACCATATGTGAGCATTGAATTTGCTGTACCTACATATAACTTTTAATATTTTATTTTAAAGCCATTGTTCACAAAATTGAATGAATTATAATCTTTTATCAATGACACACTATCAATAGTGAGCAAGAATGGTCTGCTTCTGATTTATTTTATGAATATGTATTTACATATACCTATTTATGTTTTTTAAATATAGGGAAGTTTTGTGAACCCAAGAGTACACCTCAAAATGAGACAATGAAAAATAACCGACATCTACTTGTGTATTCCTTGGGCCTGGGGTGGCATTATCTTGCATGGCTGAGATTTACCTGGCACTTATTCAGAACTGACATCTATTCTAGTCCCCATGGCTGCCCTCTGATCTTTTTCATTCCTATTTCCATAAAACATAGTTCACAAATGTCCCATTTTAGAATGTGGTTAGTCTTTAGAGAAACCCACAGTTCGGTTCTTTGGAACCTGAAAGTTAAAATGCACACATCCATCTTCCTATCCACATGAGAGACTATAGCCCGATGTGTCACCTCTGGCATTAAGGTTGCCTGGCTCATACACCTGCACAGTTATCAATTGTCTAATTTTTCTTCCCAATCAGTAGAAACCTGAGGAAAAAAGATACCTTAACACCTGTTGGGCTTTCAGCCAACTCATTATAGGAATTCAGCACCTGGGTTGTCTGTAGAATATCTTCTCAGCTTTCCCCCGGAAAAGGGTTCCTAGGGGACTCTATACTCATCTGTTCGTGGGGGAATTGATACAGGCAAGTATCATAAATGTCAAAGGAAAGTGTATTCAAGATACTTCTTTAAGTACATTTTAAGGGCAACAGGACTTATTCTTATAAAGCAATAAGACAATATATAAAGGGTAATACCATTGTAAGCAATTATATATATATAAAGAGACAAAGAAAGAGAATGTGGGACAAGTGGAAAGAGGGAAGAAAGAGGAAGGAGAGAGAGAGAAAGACTAAAGATAGGAGAGGCTGAACCTAAACTGGGCTGAGCAAGCTATCCATTGAAATCTACTCATGACGCTTTCTAACTGTTGCATTGCCAAGCCATATGGTAGGCTCTGTGAAGATCACCAAAGACAAAGGGCTCATGGCTGTCATCAAGCTTACAATCATGTAGTGAAGAGGGGCTGTTAAACAAATGTTGGTGAAATAATCAAAGGACCATCAAAAGAGTGTAGACATCTTGGATCTGTGAGTTTACTATACTCATTAGCTTGGCCTCATAAATATCGTTATATACATAATAGAGAAATATGGGTCATACATCACATAACAGTGCTGAAATGTAATACCAAGAAAATATTATAGCTGTTAATAAACTTTCATCATATAAACTTTCATCTGGACAACAAAGTTATTGTCATATTATGTAATTGGCCCAGAGTAACCACATGTTTTAATCTGAAATAAGTTAGTCTAAAGTCTTTTACAACACATTACCTTGAATACCAACAATAAAAATTTCTCTCTTATTTGTGACCATTAAACAAATATAATTAGCAAGTAAATTTTTTCTGCTTTTCTCTAAAGTGCCTGTTCCTCAACCCCATCCCCAAAAGAAACCCCAAAACTAACCCATTAAGTGAATCTTACTTTAGCTGAATTATTCTTAACTTGGTCATCCTACCATCAAGTGGTAATTACGCTTCAAATGTTCTCACCTCTTTCAAATATCCAACATAAATTCATACCCCAAATCAGAGGCTCACACCCATAGAAGTAAGTCTACACAGACTTTTTAAAAGGTCTTGAAACAGTGAAATTCCATACACAGACACACACATGGTTTTGAAAATTGAATGGACAAACTGACAAATCAACCAAGGAATTAAAAAACGAATTGATGCAAGAACTTGGGATCCAGTGGGAAAAGAGTAAGGAAATTTGAATTGGCCACAACAGTAACTCCAACCTTCCCCAGAGATACAGAACACTTATTTTTATTTTTTGATTCAGCAGAAAAATTGGCCCCCAGTCCTACATCATTTCTGCTTCTGCAGAGATTATGCCTTTTAGCAACATGCTTCTGTTGACTCGGGCTCTGTCCCAGGGAGTATGGGTTAAACACATTGAGCTGGTGGTGATGAGAAGTTGGCTTTCTGTCATTGAGTTTGCAGGCAGGGTGGTCCTCAGATAAACAGGGAGTCAGAAATTTTGTGTTAAATGCAGATTTTAGTTTCCTGGATATGAAATACTCACTACCATATATTTAAGGACTCTCATGTACTAGTAAGTTCTAGTGTCTAGAAATATAGGACAAGAAGGACAAAACCATAAGGCAAAAATCTAATAGTTTGCTAGTTTTTGAGACATAAGTAATTATTTATAATGTTGTGTTTCTTTAAAAGGCTTAATAAATACTGTGTTGTTGTTTTTTCATTTAAGTCTTCCTTCTTGTTCTTCTTGTTCTAAACAGGAAGAACAATTCTGATGATTATGAATGAGAATACATAGTCCCTAGTGGGATTAAGGCTTCGAATTCTATTCCATCCCATTCATAAATCCTCCTAGGTAAGCTATCAGTTGAATTCTAGTCCTGAATTATTCTGTAGAAACTGCATTGAAAATATCATGTGAAATTAGGAAGAGCCTGTAATACACGTTTAGAATTCTTTCAATCTGTTGTACTTAAGTCGTGCCTTCCTAATCCTTCTCCCTACCCTCAGCTCCGTAATCCCTTCAGTGTCCCCCCCTCCCCACCCGGTGTGTGTGTGTGTGTGTGTGTGTGTGTGTGTGTGTGTGTTTATGTGTGTCTTTCTTTCTTATCCCTTTCTTCTACAACACAAGGAAGTCTTTTTTATCATGCCTCATTCCATAATAAAATTCTTTCTTTTTAGCTATTTTTGAAATGAACAGTTGCTTTCAAGGAAAATTATAAATAGCGCTACATTAATTGGGACCCAGCCTCAATAATTTTATGTATGTGAGAAGAGTGTAAAAATGCCATATCTATTCCCTTATGAGCACAGATAATTTCGATGGTTATCACAGTCATTCTTGTACCCTGAGGGTCTGGGTGGCCCACTTCTACAGCAGATGTATTTAAAAGAGTTTGGTTTAAATTGGACCAAGTTAAAATGAATTAGGAAATGAAACCCAGGACCTATTTGGGTAGGAAAGAGGACTACAAAGAGGGTGACACTTGATTGAGAACATAAGATATGTTTGAATTCAATACAAATATAAAAATTATTCTGCTCTGCACCTTCCAACAGTGGGCAGTAAACAGATTCATGTCATACATGAACCATTGAGAGGACAGGGAGATGATATGCCTACAGGAAGGGTAGAGATAAAAAGCCAGGATTTGGGAGTCAGGAAGAAAGAAAAAGGTGGGAAGGAGGAAGAGGAAGACAGAGTTGGGAGTAAAAGGGGACAGAAGAAAGAATAATAAAATCACAATCTTAAATATTTGTAGAAAATAATGTATTAGCAAACAAAGCCAATTTAGTCTATGAGGCCCCAGCTAGCAGAATTAGGATAAAGAGGAACAGTTCCAAGCAAAATATTTTTTACTTTTCATAAGAAAGCACTTTCTAGTCATCAGAGCTAAAAAGGGATATGTTATACAGTAATGAGCGCTCCATCAGAAGAAGTAGCCAAGCAGAGGCTGGGTCAGCATCCAACCTGGCTCTTCTCAAAGAGATTGCCCTAGAACCCCTGACATTCTGTGATTTTGTGCTCACACCAATAGAATGTGCTTATGGTAAAATTCATAACACAAAGGAGATGCAGTCAGTTCTCATTATTCTCAGTAGTTCTATTCTATAGAGTCACCATGGAATTAGCAAATATTACACCATCCCTACTAGGGCAAAAGAAGGGTTGGATCCCTGTGAGCCTCTGGTCACATTTTTTTTGATCAACCAATCAATACATGACCTTATTTTATGTGAGTTTCTATTTAAAAACACTTAAAATATATTGTTGACTCATTAACATTGAACTCATGACCAACAGCACTATAACTCATGTCTGAAGAAAGCTTATCAGATACATTTTTATTGTAACAAACAGCTTTCTCGCACTTAGGAACACTAGACAGCTCTTCAGCACTATGCTTGGAGGTCATTTTAAACAATAAAATCAACAGCAAAAAAAGCACAGAAATGAAAAAAATGTGGCACTAAATAGATGGTGAAAAGGACACTTACTGACAGCATGAGTGCTGAAACAAGAAGGTTGGGTGTCACCTTGTTCACGACCGTGCATATCGGACAACTCAAATTTTTCACTGATTTCACATATCCATGAACGACTGTGAAAGTGCTAGAGTATTGATTTTGGGGTTAGCAAATCAATTTTAGCGAGTAGGTGAGTTCACAAATACAAATCCACTAATAATGATAATTACCAGAGTGTGTAGTTTAGAGGAGAGCAATAATGGGTAACCGGCCATGTAAAGGGCTCTGACAGTCCAAAAACTGTACTTCCAATTCCCAGACCTCCCCTTACAAAGCAGAGCACAGTGGAGTTTGCATTTCTGCTTGACCACAGCTGTCAGTCCTTCTGGTCCCAGGCTAGGAAGACAGATAGCTTCATGGCCCAAGCTATAAGGGTTAAGAGTCTTCACTGTCTTGTAAAAACTGAAACCTTCCTGCCCTGGCCAGTGTAGCTCAGTTGGTTGAGCTTAATCCCCTGCGCAGAAAGGTCACCAGTTCAATTCCCCATCAGGACACACGCCCAGGTTTCAGGTTTGGTTCCTGGTTGGGATGCATACAGGAGGCAACCAATTGATGTTTCTTTCCCACACTGATGTTTCACTCTCTCTCCCTCTCCCTTCCTGTCTCTCTAAAATCAATAAAAATGTATTTTTTAAAAATGGAAACCTTCCATGAGACCAGAAGAGCTGGTTTCAAATGGACCACTTTAGATGGACTTATAACTGCCCCTTGCCCCTGCCTTATACCTCTTTACTTCAGAACGCCAGGGGGTGCTGTTATGCAGAATGTAAGCTCTCTGGGTTGGCGCAGGTGAGGAAACTGGAACTTAGAAAAGTGAAGTGATGAGTCTCCAAACCAATTAATGGAAGATCTTTCCACTTTCTGGCACTGCCTCCAGTCATCATCAGAATGCTACCCTCTCAGAATTAAGAGGATTATTTGCACTCTCCGTAACACCAACTACTGTCCCACCTGGACCAAATTATCTCATGGAAACTGGCCCATCTGTGTAGCATCAGAATCCACACTTACCACCTCACATTCACACACTTCTCCGAAATAAAAACATCATCACCATCACAGTCTCATTCATTAAAAGACAAAACTATAGCTGTAGTCGGTTTGGCTCAGTGGCTAGAGCATCGGCTTGCAGAATGAAGGGCCCCCAGTTCGATTCTGGTCCAGGGCACGTGCCTTGGCTGCAGGCTCCTCCCTGGCCCAGGCCCTGGTTGGGGCACGTGCAGGAGGCAACCAATCCATGTGTTTCTCTCACAGTGATATATCTCTCTGTCTTTCCCTCTCTCTTCCACTCTCTCTAAAATCAATTGGAAAATATCCTCGGGTGAGGATTAAAAAAAAAAAAAGGCAAAACTATAGATTTTACATTTCTGAAAACAGGCAGAAACATAAAGATGTACAAATTAAAAGCATGTTTATATTTTTCCAACTTTAAACAACATGTTAAATGAGATCTTCCTGTAAGAGCAGTGGACCTCTCTCATCTGAGTCTAGCATCTGCAAGGTGTGAGATTGCTTTGTAATAAAAGAAAGCAGTATTTTCCTTTTTGTGGATTTTAATGTAATGATATGTGCACACTCACTGTTAGTTTTAATGGGCTGCAAGAATTGAGGCCTTGGGAGTTAAAAGAATATGCTCTGGTAATATTCACTCTCTGGGGTTGGCTGAGGCCTGGCTGGCATGAAGGCCGAGGATACTAAGGAGTGGCCACTGGGGCTAGTGTGGCAACTGGAGTGTTTTCTTCCAGCCACCACCACATGAGGAGCCACCTCCCATCTCAGAATCTCCAATGGGGTCCAAGGTCACTGTGTATAGAATCCTGGGGGTACTGTTCACGTTTATGCCTGGCCAAAAACAGGATGTCCTGTGCTTGTGGGAGTGGCACTTACAAAAAACATAGCATGAAAGGTTCCAGTTGGGGTCTTGCAACCCAGTGGCCCCAACTTGAAGATGAACATCAATGCCAGAAGCGACACCGTGGCCACTTGACTCCTTGCTTGTATACAGTCCTACACACTTTCCCAAAGAGGAATTACCTCATTATTACAACGAATCCTAATCTCTTTCCTGCCCTGGATCCTGTTTATCTCTCCAGCCTCATATTTGCCACCCCCTACTTAGCACACCCATTGTTTGTTGTTTGTTTGTTTTGCCACTTTCTTCAGTGAGTCAGGTTCTCTTTAAAAGCCACAGAGCCTTCACCTATGTGCTTCCCTTCACCTAGTATATCCTCTACTTTCTCATCCCCTGAGCATCTCCTACTTCTAACTGATATTACCAGTTAGCTCTTTCAGCTGAAGTCACAGAAACTCAGACTCAACTGGCATTTAAAATATAACAAAGATGTATTATCCCACAAAACAGGGAGTCTTAAGATATAAGAGTTCTCAGGTTGGTAAATTCAGCTGCTCAACAATGTCATCAAATACCCTGGTCTTTCCATCTTTCTATCATATCATCCTTTGCCTATCTTCACCACTCCTTGCTGGCCATCAATGGCTGCTGCAGACCTAGGCAAAACAGGAAGCCACAACAACATCCAGAGGCAACCGAACACTTCTCAGAATCCTTCATCAGACTTTCAATTAGTGTTTTAATCAACAGCAAGATAGGGATTACCTTGATTGGATTAGTGAAGCACAGACCACAGGAATAGAATCAAGTATGATTGAATAAAAAGAGGAAGGTTTGAATAGAATCAAGTATGATTGAAAAAAAAGAGGAAGGTTTGGGGTCAACCAACACTATTTTCTATAAGTCACCCTCCACACGTGTTGCTTTAGGTGACCATGTGCTGCCACTGCTTCCTGTTAATCTCTCTCTCTCTCTCTCAGAAATCTGAACCTTCTGTATCATAATTGACTGTTCAGTTATATGTCAACACATTAATCTTTGAGCTTCTTAAAGCTAGACATGATGCCTTATTCATTGTTATGTCCTAGAGCCTAGTACATGTGCTTGGGGCTTGAGAAAGAATGAGTGAGTGAATGAATGTGTGAATGAGTACATAAATGACAACTATTGGGTGCATGGGTACACAATAACCCTCTGATGAAGGCATTGTTTTTCCCATTCTATAATTAGAGAACTTCCCCTTCAGAAAAAGTAAAAACTTCTCCATAGTTACATAGTACAGAGCAGAGCTAGACCTAACTTCAGAGTTTCTGGCACCAAATTGAATGTTAGATCCAATAGAAATGAGGATAAAAAGACCAGAGTATCAAATGGCCAGCCCAGTGTCCCAAAGTAGCAGTGCTGCAAATGTATAAAAGTAATTTTATTAACATTAACAAGGATCATTGAAAAGTTTGAGTGTAGACACACACAGATCATTCTAAGATTCTTTTTCAATCTGACTCAAATCTTACTCTGCCTTCAGATTTTCATTGCCAGAAACATTTATATAACAAATGGACCCCGATCTTTTGAGGATTCAATTTGCAATCCTGACAAATTAAGGACCCTGAAGAATCAATTATTTTTACTTATCTCACAGGCTGAAGGAGAGGAAGCCCTACATTTCTGGAACTTTGGCTTTGAAACCTTTTGAAAGCATTACAATAAAGCCAAGGGAATTAGACAATAGGATTCTTTCAAAACAGTAGGATTTAAAGGATCTTATTACCTACTTTATAATCTTACCTTAAGGCTGTAGGAAGTATTAATTGGAGCAAAGACATCTAAAAGGGAACAGCTACTGTAAGTCATCTCTATTGTTGAAGTTTGCCTTTTATCTCTTTAATTTGTTACATTGCCTCACCCTCTATCTAACTCTTGAATCCCTAGTGTGTACTTTTTTTCTGGGCACAGACAGGGGGGAAAAAATAAAAAAGAGCTAGGCCAAGTGAATCAATGGTATTTCAAATCCCATTTCCTGCCCTGATCAGTGGTTGATCCCTTCAAGGGAAGTGGGGTGGAGAACAGAGCAGGCAGGCTCTAGGTAACCAGAAAAACTCAATCCAAGAATCTCTAGAGAAAGCTGACATGTGACCTGCACCCCCAACATCCAATTCTTACTTGAAACAATATACTGTTTCTTTACAGAAAGTGTAAAATGCTTTAAAATAGGTTGGAATGGCTGGAAACCCCTCTGATAAATGAAAGTAGGATGTGCTAATCAGATCCTGTTGTCCCTCACTGGTGGGCTTTGGAGACTACCTTTATCCCACTCACACATTTTTTTATAGTAGGATTAGAAATAATTCTTATTTTTTATTTGAAGTAATAATCTTTAGCAAAAATTTCATAATCCCATAGAAAATGGCAGAGTTAAAGGGAGCTTCATTCTTTAGAAAGGGAACAAAAAGAAAGTGAACTCCTACTTTAGGAATATTGATCTTGGTACAATTTCCCCTCCCAATTTGTAAAAGGTTTCTGAATGTATTAGGTTACTGTATAATTTTTTTAAGTAAGTGTTACCTTTCTGAGGACAATCTAAGATACTTAAATATTTCTCAAATTGCAGTCCTTGTATTAATCAAAACTGCAGATTCCTGGGAGCATTCCTGGGTCGGTAGACTCCCAGATCTACTGACTCTGAGGCTCTGAGGAACAGGGCCAATTTAGAAATGTTTGAAGCTCTTTGGACAACTGTTACACATGCTGAAGTTTGAAGACAATTGGCACAGTGAATGATTCATGGGCTTTGGGGTCAGAAAGAACAAGGTTGAATGCTGAGGACACTGTCAGCTAAATAAATAAGGGAAGTCAACTACTATGAGCAAAGAAGACACGTTTCATCTTTCTGGATTTAACTAGGTAAACAGATCAGTGGCTCCAAAATGTCAGTTTCACAAAAATTTTATACTTTACAACCAGTCAGTTCTCTTTAATAACGAGTCCACTGCCCTTTGGGGACAATGCTGTGTTCAACATAACTGATTTGCATGATTTTTGTTTCTATCTCTCTCAACTCCCATCATTTTATCATAACTTAAGGGTTAGGGACTCCCTCTGCATATCTGTCCACATGGTGGATTCTACAGAGTTACAGCTGCCAGTGAAAGTTGACTTGGATTCAGACATTCAAGCTTTCTGATTATTTTGACACATTTTGACAGATTCTAAACTTACAAACAGCCAAAGGGCTGATCCAAGAAAACCCGGAATCTGGGCACTGGGTGCTTTGATTGGTCGGGATTCCGGAGTCTATTTTCTGAGTCTGTTGAGACTCAGCAGAGGCAAGGCCCCACAAGGAGTGGTGAACTGGGTTAAAGAATGGATTTGTGTTTTTCTTAAGCTTATCCTAATTGCAATAATAGAAAACAACTTGAGTGAACTTAAGTAAATGATGATGATGATGATGATGATGATGATGATGATGCATTTCAGAGAACCCAACAAAACTCAACAATCAAACTAAAAGATAGGCATACAGGGCTGCTCTCTGGTTTTCAGCAAGAATTCATCGGTTTTTGTTCTGGGACCCTGATTTTACTTGACTCTGCTCTGAGCACTCACTCTCTCAAAAGAGAAATTCTAATGAACGCCTTATGGTACCTTCTCCCTGGTTCAATATGCCATGGCCTGGAGGGAAGCATCACAGAATGGAAGCATGGTGTTCTTGGTTTCAGCCCAGTGAGTAGGGTGGCCCATTCCCCAATAGCAATCCTAGCCAACCCTATTGGAATTTACCATGGTCTACAAAACATATATTTAAGTGGAATAGACTGTAAACTCCCTGCCCGCTGGCAGCCCGTTGAGGGCAGGATCTATGCCTGATTTGTCTCTCCAACATCTCCAAAGCCTCAGTGGCTGGGAACACTGGTTTTGGACTCAGCCCTCCTCAGCTGGAATGGCCACTCTCCCTACTTCTCATCTGACTGTAGGCATATCCCTTAACTCTCAAGCTATTCTCTATTCATCTGTAAAATAAGGACAGTGCTAGTAACTAATTCCTAGGTTGTTGCAAGGATGAAATGTGAATACCTACCGGCATCCACTTAACCCAGCACCACCAGGGTGAGGCTCCCACCACCTCCCAAGTACCACTGGGGAAATTTCTGTCCACAGCCCAGGTAGAAATGTACAAACCTCGTTAACTGACAGCAGCAAGACTGTTTTTCAACCTATGGGTAACAAATTGTTCCTTTAAAATCTAAGAGTGACATTGCA
Organism: Myotis lucifugus; assembly: GCF_000147115.1. Classification (NCBI taxonomy): domain Eukaryota; kingdom Metazoa; phylum Chordata; class Mammalia; order Chiroptera; family Vespertilionidae; genus Myotis; species Myotis lucifugus. Next base: position 3,691,601 of record NW_005871093.1, on the reverse strand, counting down.
AGGGCAGAGTCTTCAAAGTCCAAAGTTTTTAAAGAAGTCTCTTAGAAATGAGGTGTTCTCTACAATGGACCAATCCCAATCCCCCTCCCACAAAGCCTTGATATCTCAGACTAGCCACTCTCATGCTCTGCTCCTGCTATAGGAATTATTCAAATACATACTTGGTATAACAGGGTCAGGTATTGGTTGGTTGGAGTCTTACCTTCCTCCTCAGGGCTAGAAATAGAAACAGGATCCAGAGTTCAACTAAGGGGGGAGGGCCTATGCCCATACCCACAGAGTGCTAGAAAGGCCAGGGCCCATGTAGGGCTTAGCTTCAAGGAGGCCCAGAGGCTTAGGGCCAAGCCCTAGGACAACAGCAACATGGGTGGTCTGGAGGCCCCTCTCTGCAACCAAGCCTGCCATCATTGGAGAAGACTGTGGAGCATTGCTGGGTAGTGCTGGACAGCACGCCAAAAGGTGCATGGCTACCACGGAGGCACAGCATCCCACCTGGTTTTGGTGGAACTATGTAAACCCTTGTGTTCTTATACAGTCCAATAGGGGAGACACCCAAATATCAAACCTCTCAATGACCCTGGTCAACTGGGGCCAGGAAGTTTTATTTAGATTGTTTATTTAAGAAGTGTGGCATTTCTTGCACCTCAGTTACAGTAGAATAATCCCTCCCTAATACACATTAGCATCACCTAAGCTCCTGCCTGCTCCCTGATGTAGGCCTCATCACTCCCTTCTCAGTGGGGGCAATTCCTTGAGCAGTCCCCTTTGATGACTGAGACCAAGCAAAGCATGTGGTTAGGGATTCAACTCTTCACTTCCATGCCCCTCTGTGCTCACGACTGCAGAATAAGGGTAGAGTCTGGTTGGAGTGAGCCTGCAGCCCCTGCTTCAATGCACAGGAAGCCAGTGGAGCTTGGGCACTGGAGAGAGGACTCAGGCATGGAAGGTCCAGGAACGGAGAAGCCAGGAGAGATGGTAGGAATGAGGTCAGCAGCAGAAAAGATAAGCAGAGAGTAGAAGAGGCCCAGGCAAGAGTGAGAGTAACCAGCCAGAGAGGACTTGAACTCTAGCATTACAAAAATAACTCCAAATCAGACTAAAACCCTAAAAATTGCATTAATAATCATTAAGTTTTATGGTGAGCTAGCTAGGCACTGTGCTAAGCACTTAACATGTATGAATCTCACCTCATTCCTCAAACAACCCTGCCAAGTGATGTTAAAAACCCCACCTTATAGAGGAAAGAACAGAGCACACGATTTGCCCAAGATCACCCAGCTGGTCAGCAAACAGATCACTCACCTCTTGAGGTGCCTTGGGCAGGTCTGTTTCTAACAGAGAAGAACGGAGCTGTGGCTGAGGTGAGGGCGTCATGGGACAGGGGCCAGACCCCTCTGACAGCCTTTTCCCTTCCTTCCTCAAGGATGACAGAGCAGCAAACAGAGTTGATTCAGAGTCCAGTCCATTCTAGTTATTCACAATCCTCGTGTTCTATAAAGTCACTGCAAACACTAAATTAGCAAATACTGAGCCATTGCTCATTGCTCCTAGGGGAAATACAGACTCAGGTTGCTGTGAACCACTGGTCTCAACATCTTTATCAACCAATCAATACATAACCTTGTTTTATGTGTGTTTCTGTTTAAAGACACATTTAATATATATTGTTGATTCATTAACATTGAACTCACAGCCAACGGCACTATAACTCAATGTCTGAACAAAGCTTATCTATCACATGTATTTTCTCCATAAGGCACTTCACAACTGTCTTGCACTTGGCAACACTAGACAGCACATCTGCACTCTTGCTTGGGGGCCATTCTAAACAGCAAAATCACCAACCAAAATCACACAAAAAAGCAGAAAACATAGCACTAAATAGACCATGAAAAGGACACTTGTCGAGGGTATGAGAACTGAAACAGCATCCCCTGGTTGGACCTGAGTTGGGAATGAGTGTGTTAGGCAACTCATATTTTCCTCTGGCCTATGCCTGTCCACAAATGATCATGAGAGAATCGCAAGTATTGATTTGATGAATACAAATAAATTTCAGCATGTAAGCAAATTCACAAGGGTGAAATTTGCGAGTAATGGAGATAGACTGTAGCTTCCCTACTAGCTGTGCAGCCTTGAGCAGGACAAGCACCTGAGCCGATTCCTCATCTCTAGAACACTTAACCAACCAGAGCCTTCACCCAGCGCTGGGGCTTAAAGGTGTTGACACAGAAGAGTGGGCCATGAAAGCTCTGTGAATGGGCTCAGAAAGCATTCATTCCCTTATCTCCAATCCATACACTGATAAGAGTCCTAGGCCAGAGTTAGGAAGTGCTCAAGGCCACACAGCTTAAAAGCATCAACCTAAGATGTTCCTCTGAACCTACTGCTGAAATAACTGCTTATGAAAATGGGCTTTATCATCCTCATTCTTCCCCCCCTCCTTTTCCTTCTCAATTTTTCTTCTCTTGGCCCAGGGAGATTGGCTACATGGAGGAAGAAAAAGAGCCGATTAGTCTAGGCAGGAAAATACCGTCTCACAGCAAGCCTGCCTGTGGGGAGTTCATGGAGTCAAGTGCAGGCATTGAATCTCAACACATCACGGCACCGTAGTCATCTTCATCATTCAGCTTTCTCCAGGCCATTCATTCACAAAATAGACAAATATCTGCATTTTTCTAGATGAAATGAATGCAGAAGGAGCCATTTCCAAAGACAGATGACTGTTCTTTTTCCTTCAGCAAAGTTTAAAAAGGTAAAAATTATCATATTATGGGCACAGTGGTCATGGAGAGAAAATGAGGCCACTGCTCAACAGGGGAAATTGCTCTGCTTGCCTGGGAATGTTTTAGCATTAAATTAACTCTCCTATCTCCTGCCTGCTAATAGGAAAGCATTCACCTCTCTGTTTGGCAGGGGATCTACATTTGCATTTAGATGGAGCTGTTGTAAAGATGGCCCAGTGCAGGGGCCTCCATCCCTTATTTACAATAGCAGCTGGGTGATAAAATGATTATCACATAAGTGGTTGTTTCCCTGGTTTTGATAGGGCTGGAGCTAGAATGGGAAAGGCTGTCATCTGAATGAGTCAATGAAAGGGAAGAATAGTTTTTTCACGGGTGAGAGCTCTGTGGCTTTCTGACAACACTGAGGCATGCTATCTCCATCCTGACAGCCAGAGCCAGGCAGCTCTGACAACTGGATGCAGGTAGAAAAGGCCGCTGACATGGCTGTTTCAATGGACAGACGCCCTGTTAACAGTTTGCACTTCATTCGGGGTAGGCAGCACATGGACTGTTGCTCCCATTTTTCAGATGAGGAAACTGAGACTTGGAGTGGAGTGCAATGATTCTCCCCTGGACATACCTAGAAAATAGCAGAATTTGACTGAGTACCTAATCCCAACACCATATTCTGTCTATTGCCAGCAACTTCCTGATCGTCCATCCTCCCAACATCTTCTTAAGTACCTAGAAAGAAGGTCCACTGAAGTGGGACTCTAGAAAGCAAAAAGCCATGCTGATTAATGCAACTAACTATGTGACCTTGGACATCTCCCCCCACACTCACACCTTTTTTTTTTTTTGCCTCAAAGTTTTTATCTGTAAACGTTAAGGATTTGGACAAATGTGTTGGTAAGAAGAGCTTGCCTCTCTTGTCTGAATGTTCGGGCTCATCCCAACATCACATCTGCACCTGTCCTGTGCACTGTCTGAGCAAAATGTGCAGCTGTTGCTGCTGTGAAGGAAACTAGTCTATTCCCAGATCTAGAGAGGTGTTTCCCGGACTTTAGCAGCCATCAGAATCCCCTGGAGTTGTTCAAATATAGTTTACTGGGCCCCAGAGATTTTTATTTCTAACTAGTTCTTAGGAAATACTGATGCTGCTGGTCCAGAGATGACGGATGGCATTTGGAGAACCACCGCTACAGAGATGAGAAAGCTCAGACCATTGCAGGAAGGGCTCTCACCCCTCGCCTTGGGTGTCAGAACTAGAACTTTGTCCATTCCTACCATTTTTGCCTACCTGTGATGACATCAAAAGGTGTAAACCCAACCAACCAAGTATATTACTATCGAAGTGCCCTTATTGGCTGTGAGAATAGTGACCATAGTAACTGAGCAAACCAATTTATGGTTTAGAGGCAGTGATCTTGAAATGTGTCAGTGGAAAGTCTTCTGTTGCAGAAACTATAAAACCAAGTCATGCAAGGTCGTTGGAAAGCTGATCAACTTATGTGCATTGGCAGTAGGTCCTATAATCCACAGAAGTATAACTTCCCTTTGTCAGGTGATAGATACCAAGATAGACAGAGTTGGACCCAGATCAACTCAATGGATCCAGAGGAGGAGCATCCAGGGAGACCCAGAATAATATCCAGATAAGGGAAGCCCTGCCTTCAAGCAGATATTGTGCTGTCCCTCTAGGCCCAGAAAATGGGCATACTAATCAGTTTTTGTGTCACTGCTTGCAGGCTGGAACCTACCTGCACATCCCAGCCTGGGAGAAGTTATCAGAGAGCAAACTCCATGTCTCTGTGGCTGGGTACCAGGCACTCCCAACACACTGGGATAATGAGATGGTCTCCAAGGCTTCATAAAGGAATTAAATTCCCTTTTCCTGAGTGTCCCACTGTTTCAGGCAAGTTGTTGCTCCAAAGACAATGTCCCATTATATTTGACAAAATTATCCTCAATAAAAAAATAAAAAAGTTGTTTAATAAACACTGAAAGATACGGCTTTTGTAGGCTGATCATGTTCTATTCATGAACTCTGTGAAAACAAAAGACAAGAGGAATGAGGTGCTGTCAGCTCTCTCAGAGGCTAGATTTTCCCAGCTTGGGGCAGACACTTATATCTGAACAATAAAGCAGAGGAAATTTTTTTTATCATCCACAGAACAAAACAGAGAAAAGAAGTCCAGAATATCCAAAACAGTTTCTCCCCAATCTATATTCTTTGGTCTCAGAATGTTGTCACCCAACCCCTACACCCCCACAACATCCCTTTCCCTCCCCATATCCACACACACTCACACACACACACACACACACAGGATCCCCACACAGGATCCCCATACTTGCTCTCCATCTTCCCCTAGTGCTATCCCCTTGGCTAAGGTCAAGGAGTCAGGTAAACAGGACTGAGGAAATAAGGAAAAGGAAGAGGAATGACAACTCATGACTGAGTGTTCTTATAGGCTAGGCATTTGTTCTGTGGATGGAATTAGCTACGATGGAATTACTTAGCTACGATGGAATCACTAGTATGTTTCCAAGAATCCCCTTCTCTGTACTGTTCTGGGTCAGTGTGAACCATAGCAGATATTTTATGTGAGATTTGGAAGGTGGACCTGAAGTAACAGATATATTCCTTATTTGCCTGGAAGATGGGTGCTGGGCCCCAGGCATTATCTCAGCAAAGGTATGCCATCATTCATCTCTGGAGCACCTGGTTGGCATGGTGAGGGAACTTACTGGTCACACAGCTACTAAATTGTGAGGCTGAAATCCCAACCTTCAGGTTCTGATTACTCCAGTAGTCTAACCACATTTTAGAGGAGGGGCCAGGGAGAAAGGGGGATCTGGGGAGAGCTTTCTGAAAATGCACCATTTTTAACCTGAAAAGATAGTTTTCCTCTGTTCGTAATCTAATAAAATAGATATATAGGTAACATTTAAGAGAACTTTGTACACAGCTACTGTGTATAAACAATGGCTGATCCTTTGGTTGAGACTTCAGCTTTCATTAAAGCAGGGGTCCTCAAACTTTTTAAACAGGGGGCCAGTTCACTGTCCCTCAGACCGTTGGAGGGCCGGACTATAGTTTAAAAAAAAACTATGAACAAATTCCTATGCACACTGCACATATCTTATTTTGAAGTAAAAAAACAAAACGGGAACAAATACAATATTTGTATTTGCATGTGGCCCGCGGGCCGTAGTTTGAGGACCCCTGCATTAAAGCATCTTGCATCACCAGCGCTCGGAAAACAAGTCAGTACAGATGCCTGGATAAGTGAAGGAGGCTGAATGCCTGTACTGGGTGCTGACAGAGGAAGGGTTAAAAGTTGTCACCTGTTACTGTTCCTTCAACTCCAGCCCACCCACCCCCACCTCCAGGGATAATGACCTCTGAGAGAGGAGGGGGAAGGCCTGACAGAGTGTGGAGGGGAAATGTAGATGAAAAGAAATCAGAAGGCCTTTTCTTTCATGTTTTAAGTACCAAATTATGCTTGACATTTGAATTTTCCCCAAGGCTCACTTCCATAAAATCATGCCAAATTACCCTGAAAGGGTTGGAGCTTCCTGGAGAGACTTTTGTCTGTCATGAAACAGGGTTCCTTTATTGTTCAGACATGAAAAGATCTGGAGGAGAAAGGGGTGGAAAGGAGGTGAGAGAGAGCTGGTTGAGGAGCAGTGTGGCCTCTGTGTTATTTCTGGTCAGAGGTTCACTGTATAACTGGCCATGGAAACAGATCCTCAAAATGCAGACATCTCAATGAGCTGAAGAGGCTGGGAATGGACATATAATAATATTCATGTTGGTCAACAATTACAGAGGTCTATAGCAAGGTGGGCACTGTGCTGGGACCCATACTCCCTTGAACTTCATGACAGCCAGGCATTGTTATTACTCAGCTTATGAATAAGAAAACTGAGTCCAGGAAAGATGAACTAACTTACCCTGGTCTTTTGAATGCCAATGCCTCAACTACAGGGCTACTGTACTGTCTGTATGACCAGGTACAATGTCAATGCAACAGGAAGAAGAAAGGGGCAATATAGTGACAAAATATCATTGGATATCAAAATATCAATGGATGTCATTGTTGGGTCTCATCTAGACTAGCTTATATTCACTGACAAACCAGAAAACACTAATCCTATCATGTCATCCTCCTGCTGGACATGCCAACATTGATGTTGACAGGAATGGAAAAAGTCTTTAAGACCAGTAGAAGCTCGCTGTTGCAAGACTTTGGTCCTTCAAAGGATGTCCCATCTCAGCAGGTCCTTCTGAATCTTGCCTAGGAAGCTAGGCCAGTTTCCTGTGGACCGACAAACAGTTGTTGGCATTCTTGTTCCCACTGTACTAGGTTCTTTGCTCTCTCCAGGCAGAGCATGCTCCTCCCCATGCACTGGCGCCAGCTTACTTGAGTCACCATCTCTCACCTGGATTATTGCTAACACCTCCTAGCAGTTCACTATTCTAATTCTTGACCCCTCTGGATTTCTGCCAGTGATCTTTCTAAAAGCAAATTTCATCATGCCAGTTGCCTGCTCCAAACCCTGCCACAGCTTTCCACCTCCTCGGGGCTGCACAAAAGCCTTTGGCTCTACTCACTCTGGGCCCACTTTTCTGCAAGCCCTGCTCTTTACTCTGTGTTCCATTCACTGGGAATCATTAGCACGTCTACAGATGCTCAGTGCTTTCCTTAACCTCTGGAACTTTGCGTGGCACCTCATATCCTCAGGCAAATAAAGTGGTGTGGTGGCAGGAAACAGTGCTCCAGGCAAACGCATGCTCATTCTCCAGTTCTCAAATGCCACTTGTAGGCACAAGCCCACATTATCCACTTGAGCAATAAACAATGGAGACAACTGCCTTTATGCCCCGACCTGCAGGGCACGCTTCGTGGGTACACCGCACCAAATCCTGCAAAGGAATGAGAGGATAGGAGACGCGAAGAAATGGAGGCAAGACAAAGTTCTGATCAAGCCTCAGTTTTATTCTTTACAGCGAGTGGTATTTATACTGTTTCTAGAGGATGGGCAAAGGAAGTTGTTAAGGATGTAACAGACTTTGGAATGTCGCAGCTTATCAGCGGAGATGTAGCTTGCTTTGTGCTTAGGGTGAGGGTATGTTATTTCTTAACTCCAGGCTAAATTGCAAGGTTAACTTTTAACTCCAGGCCAAATCGGGAGTTGGCTTGGAGGAGCCAGAAACCTCTTGTTGTAAGCTGGAGATGTATATGTGATTTATAATGGCTCCCAACACCTTTACCTCATTTCTATGCCAACTTGACCATTCCATGGGGTTTGTTGGCGACTGAGTGGGAGTTTCAGAAGTGTGTGACTATTCAACAGGTAACACATTGAATAAACCAGTCATCCAGAGGTAAATCTCACTGCCAGGAAAGGATTCTCTAATAGCATGGAAACCACAGTTAACACCACAGAAAAAAATCAAAGGTAACTTCCAAATCATGGCATGCCAGAAAAGCAACCTTGGAAGATACATTTTTAGTTGCCCAGGTTCAATTTCAGGAGTCTCTCTTCCCATTCTTACCCTCAGTCTTAGCTTCACTGCAAAGACAACCTGATGTGGCAGAGACAAAACCGCGTGCCCAGCAGGTGCAGGCTGACACCCTGCTCTGCTAGGCTTACTCCATGCTCAGATGTATTCGTTCAATCTACAGGGCATATTTCTATTCTTGTCTAGGAGCCACACACAACTACAGACCAATTGGTTGGACCTTGACATCCTGCTTAGCTTTTGTTTCTCTTGAAGTGGGTTGGGCACTCAGATATCCTGGATCTCACTCCCAATGAACTATACACACAGCTGTTCTTTGCCTGTAAGTACTTAGGTCTTCCTACCTTTGATTTAGTACTGATGCAAATCAATCCTACATCTCCACTTGCCCCCTCAATTACCAGAATTTGACCTTCCACTTATACCTCTTTGGGAAAAGACCTACATCTGTACCAGTTCACTCAACCTGGGACCCATCTGTTCCTGGCATCTTCCCCTACCTTTCGACTCAAAACGTTTCATTTTAATTACATTACCTCCCTCTCTGCAGGACACACTGGGGCAATATGCAAATGCCTAGTGACATCACTCAGCTTGGGGCTTTCCATAGAGTAGGTTTTCAATGAATATTTGAGTGGAAACATTAACAGTTTTAATTCTCAGTGATGAATTGTGACTATGAGCTGGACATTATCATGACTAAAATCCTGTGTCTAAAATACAGTGGATATATAAATCAAGGTGTCACAGGTTAGGTTCCCCAGAAAGCAGATTCCAAAATGGAGAGGAAGTTTATTAAGAAGTGCTCTTGGGATCACAGTGAAAGGGAAGGGAAGGAAGTAGGATTGGGCAGAGGGAGAAGCTGAGCCACTGTGCAATCTGAAGAAAGGACTCACCACACCTCTTGGGGAGCTCCAAAGCTGGGTTGGATCTGAGAGCTGTCCAGGATTGAAGAAAAGGGGCTGATCCTTTAACCCTTGCACCAGGCAATCATTGGATGCAAGTTGCCCCAGTAATGGCATGTGACCTTGGGTCAGGTGGCTCTTTTGGCCAAAGCACTTTCTACAGAGAACTGAAAGTTATGGGCTGTCTCCTAGAAGTACTTCTAACAGCAGAGGAACAAATCCTTTCATTCTCAAGGGACATCTGAGTGGCATGTCCCACCATCCAGCATAGAGGCAGAGAACACCATCCCTCCCCCAAACAGCCAACTCAACTCAGCTGAGTCAACCTGGTGCTGCTCGGAGATAAATGACAGATGTCCCAGGTCTATGACCCTCCCATCAAAAATAGTTGTTCACCATTATTCCCTTTCTAGCCCTTCCCTTTCCCAATGTCCCTGATCCATGAAAGTCATAGTCTCATCTCCTTTTTAATTGAATGTTTATATCAAGCCAAATAAGGCAATACTACTTTTCCCCTTCTAAAATTAGCAGATAACAGGTTAGTGGCTAAAGACAAGGAAAAGGGTGTCAGGGCACAGGGTAGTAGGGCATGGTGTGACAGAAACTAGGACAACACGAGATCAGACCAGAGGAACAGGCATGGTACATGGGGAGGAGCAGCCAGAAGTCAAAGACTGCAGAGCAATAGATGGTGCCAAGAGCTGGATAGGGAGAAAGAGAACAGAGCAGAACATTCATGGGTCAAATTTAGGACAACTGGTGAGATTGCTGCTGTGGGACCACAGAGCCATCAATGGGTGACCTGACTCAGTTCTGGCTTGGGGCCCATTCAGCCTCTTCCTAAACCCCATCCTCAAAGGCACCATCTGAAAAAGTATAAGTAATGCTTCTAATTTTCTAAAACCTAAATGGCAAGTTGGGAATCATTGAGGAACCTTACGGCATTGTAGGCTCTCGGATCTGGACAGGAGCCCGGAGAGGAGGGGATGAGGAGAGCATGAGGCCTGTCCTGGGAAGTGAGAAGCAGCCCACTCCCCAGCTTCTTCCTGGAGCTTCAGCTCCTCCTCAGGTGACAGGCCTCTATGGAACTTGCTCTCCATCTGTGTGCATTCGGAGACCTCCCAGGTCTCATCCCTGGGGCTCTAACTTTGCCAAGTCAGAGTGGAGCATAAGCCTGGGATGCCGACCCTGGTGAAATGCATTCAGGTGCTCAGGGGAAGTGTCTTAGGCTCCAGGAAACATGGCATGCTTTCCCTTGTGCTTGTGCTTGAATGTTTACACAATTAAGAAGCTTATAAGGAGCTCCTGGAACTTAAATTAAAACATTAGAGATGGTTTTGCTCTGGTCATTCATTAAAAAATAATAGCAGCCTTGAAGATGTGTCACTCAGGTCTTTTAAGAAAGAACTTTCTTAACATTCTGCTGCAAGGAGTGCAATTGGATGACAGCCTCCAGGTGCAGTGTTTGTGCTAAGGCCACAGTCTAAGGCCACAGTCTTCCCAGAGAGTCCCAGTCAACTAGGGTTACGGGGAACACTAGGGTCTGACCAGTTCTGCCCCAGCACAGGACTTCTCTGTGGGTAGTCCCTGCACTGGAGCTCCCCATTCAGCTGGCTAAGACTTTCTAGCGGTATACCCTAATCAGACACTGGTATTTAATAAGAATAACTCCCACTGCATCTTCTATTTCAAATCCTACCTTCTTCCTTCCCTCTCCTTTCACATGCATCAGCCCTGCATCATGGTCTGACAGCTTCCCCTGCAGGCATGATAATGGTCTGAAGGCTTTACCAGCTCCTCCTATTTATCTCTCACAGGTGAAGCTCTTGCACTTCTAAGTACATCTTGGCATCTGCTTCCTGGAGGGCCTGCACTTATTCTACAGATGAAAGATACTGAGATCCAGAGAGGCTAACCAACATCCCGTAGGATGTATAAGATGATATAGAACAGACAGAATTTATGTCTTGGGAGATGAATATAATGGTCTACAGCCTAACAGCTCTATCTCTGCTAATGGATGAATTGTCTAAGATTCCAGGAGGGTCGATGCTGCACATGCTCCGATTCGGGCTGGGTTGACCTAAGAACCAGAAACATTCAGGTTGGTGCCTGAAATCAACAAACAAGCAGAAGGCCCAGTCTGTCACCCTGGGATATAAGAGTCAACATAGGTATTAGGGGATCATTAGGACTCACTGAGACATGTGAAAGAAATGTTTTGAAAATTCAAATCCTGAGTTATAATCTACAAATAAGGGATAGGAAACAGAAACCAGGAAAATAGGAACGGCTATCAGCACGCTCTGCAAAGGTCTGTTGACCTAGGTCTTTCCCACCTTGTCCTGCCTGTGCCAGTTTTCTACCTCCCAGCATCACAGAGACAAACTGAACAGATGGGATCTGAGAAAAGCCAGTCTCCCTCTGTGCCTTATTTCCTTCCAGCGAGAGCAGCAGGGTTGAAAGCACAGTGTGGATTACCATTGCTGAACAGACATTGCTTGCTCATTGGCCCAGTTGATGGGATTTTAGAACGGGTATCACTTATAGGTTCCTGTACCACACAGAGCCGGAAGCAGAGACTGGCATTTAATAAGAACAACCCCCACTGTATCTTCAATGTTTCTCAGAGTTTGGGGTGTCCTTTTTATCATAAAAAAATCCAAAGAGCCCTCTCCTACAAAAATAGTATTAATTGTATTTTTTATTCATTATTTGAGGAAATGGATAACAACTATATCAAAAAAATACTACTAATGAAGCAATTCTTTAAAACAAGACTGTATTTTATTAATTTCAATATTTACCAACATTAGAAAATTGATAATAAATAGATGTGCAAGATGTCTTACCTATTTTTTCATAAGACAAAGTTCTTCTGAATACAATCTTCACATATATGGTATTGTACCTAATGCCCTAATGCTGACACTATAGATGATACCCATTTTACAGAAGGAAAAGCTGTGGCCCAGAGAAATCTAGGAGTCAATAAAGGATGCTTAGTGGAATGTGGTGATATCCAAAAAGGTCAAAGTTTTTTCACTCCGCCAGAACAGCACTCAGTGTTAGACTCCTGCTGCTTTCATATGCAGAAGAAAATACAACTTCAACTGCCTTAAATTATATTGTCTGAATTTTAAACAGAAAGTGATCAAGTTCCAGCCCAGCTGATGCCCAGGTTGAGTGTCAGCCTATGAACCAGGAGGTCACAGTTCGATTCCTGGTCAGGGCACACGCTCGGGGTTGCAGGCTCAATCCCCAGTGTGGGGTGTGCAGGAAGCAGCCGATCAATGATTCTCTCTCATCATTGATATTTCTATCTCTCTCTCCCTCTTCCTTGTTCTCTGAAATCAATAAAAATATATTTTTTAAAAAAGAAAGCGGTCAATTCCTAAAAGGGAAGTGTTTGAAGTCTCCCCAGCAACCTCTCCTACTACCCTGGCTGTGTTGGTTGCCCATCGCTGGCCTGGCTGCCTTCCCCTGTTTATGCCTCTGTACAGCTCAGCATCCCGTCCACCTGCCCCAGGGTGAGCACCCTGAGTTAGCAGCAGTGGCTTATTCTTCTTAGCACTCTTAGTGTCTAGTACAGAGTAGGTGTTCAATAAATACTTCTTGACTGTGGAACAAATGAGTCTGAGAGGTCAAGTACAGATAGAATTTCCATGGAATAGAACTAATGTGCAGAGTTAATCCAAGACACTATCACCAGTGCAGAGGCCCCTGCACTTTGCTCAGACAGAAACCAGGGACCAAGGGACAGAATGCAGACCCTGGATCAGTCAGTCAGTGACAGTCTACCAGTGACCCTAGGACAATGAGAGCCTGATCTCGTGGTGGTAAAAACCCTAGTGGGTGTTGTTCTGAAGGTAACAGCAACATCAATTTTTTAAAAAATGATTTGCAAACCCACTACAATGCTGAGCTATGCCTGCCAAATGCCAAACAATGAATTACAAAAGGCGGGGGTGGGGTGGGGATCAGACAAATGGTTGTTTGAGTACCAGAAAGAAAAAATAACTATAGCCAGCCATATCCATCTGTGTATGGAGACACAACAAACCATTCTGTGCTGTCATTCGGAGCAGAGGACTGATTAATTGCCAAGTCCTCAAACTCCGCAATGTCTGTTTTCTTAAACTCAGAGGTCTGACATTTCAAAACATAAATGTTGTGGTTGTGCGTATCGTGGCCAGGTGTTCTCGGAGTGTGGCAATTTCTGCCATGTCAGCCATTTCCCACAGAAGGAGGGATTGGAGGATGTCTGTCTAGCTGAGTGATTCCGTATTCACATGCACAGCCTTGCAGCCACCCTCTTCTGGAAGGCCCAGGCCGTGATGCCACGCTGTGTCCTGTTCCTGAACTCACAGCAGCAGGACCCCAGCCTGGCTCACTCTGTTTTCATTGGCCACTTTTCCCCTGGGAGCTGAGTGCTGGGCAGGGAGCTGAGTGCTGGGCAGGGACCCTGGGCACAGCAGGACAGAAGCCAACGGTTTCTCATGGGAACTTTTCACAAGGGAGGCTCTCTCTTGTCTGATGCACACAAAGCAATCTTCCTGGGGATTATAATGAAAAGTTTTAATTCAGAGGGAAGTAGCCCCACACTGAATTGCTATGCATACTCTCTAAGAGAGACACAAATTCAAGTGACTATACCTTTATAGAAATATGGCAGCTGGTTATATTGGTCATATAAATAGCTGGCATTTATTGAGCATGTACCAACTGCGGAATTAATTCCTTCCACACTCTGGAAGCTGCAGCCAGGCCAGAATACAGAGCCCATAGCAGGGAGCCAAAAGCAAGACCAGAATGGGAGCACTGGATGCTAATGTGTGGGAACCAGGCAGCGAAGCATCCTAGAGGTGAGCGACAGCAGAAAGCCGCTACCCTCTGCTTTTGCCATTCAACCCGCCAGCCACACTCAGAGCAACTCAGACCAATTGTGATCTTTCCACCCATGATCTGTTTGCTATTCGTTACCTCCATGGCCCTGCTAGTCCCACACAGCCTTTCTGTGTCTGGGAAAATTGCTGTCATATGGGAGCCCATCTCTGCTTCCCTAGGCTGCCTCAATTTGTTCTTTCTCTTTGCTTCCAAACCTCTCAAAGAGGCAGAACATAGTTACAATGCAGCATGCTGTCACCCTACCAGATCTCATTGAAGGTAAAGACTGAGAAGAAGTCACCTTTGCCCCTTGACATGTGTTGCTTTGCATAAAATAGGTGCTCAGTAAAGACTAGTTGAATGACTGGACCAACCGGACTATGACATAGCACGCAGCTTCATTAACTATTTTAGATGTAGGAAAAAGGCTCCCCTGACATTCTTTAGGCTCTAAAGCACTACATAATTATCTATACTAATAAAAGGGCAATATGCTAGTTAGACCGAATGTCTTCTGGACGACCATCCAGACGTCCTTCCTGACAAAGCTGGGCCCCGGGCAAAGCCACTCGCTCATGGTCCGGTCACCAGCGCCTGTGGCTGCGGCCCAGGAGAGAAAGAAAAGCCACCCACCCTGGGGCTGTGCCAGGCCTTGGCAAATCCGGCCCAGGTCTCGGGTGCCTGCGGCCAACCAGAGGAAGGGAATTCTGGGTCCTGGGTGCGGGGCCAAGGCAGAGGCAGTTAGGGGCAATCAGGCAGGCAGGCAGAGGGGTTAGGGGTGATCAGGCAGACAAGCAGGTGAGAGTTAAGAGCCAGCAGTCCCAGATTGTGGGATCGGGCCTAAACCGGCAGTTGGACATCCCCCGAGGGGTTCCGGATTGGAGAGGGTGCAGGCCGGGCTGAGGGACTACCCCCATGCCCATGCACGAATTTCTCTAAATTAATAAAGCAATGCCATATTAAAGAATTCACTTTTGTGTGCCCTTCCTCTTCAAGGCATAAAGAGATGCAAGTCAACAACCGCTTATTATTTAAAGTTTCTCCTTGTTGTTATTTGTCTTACCTTTGCTACCATCTTAGTCTTGGGCTATTCATCCACATAAACCTGTTTTAAAACTCCAGAATTCATTTAAATAGGCTAACAGCAAATAACCACTTAATAGATATTAATAGTCATAGAGAAAATAACCCATTGTTGAGCTGGTTTCAGTTCAGGCCTTGGTTTCCTTGTTGTTTGGGGCAGTAGTCTATATACAGTCACAGCCTCTCTAATTATTCCCAAATGCAATTACATTTCCAACAGGAAATCCTTCTCTAGAAGTCAGCCCCAGCCTCAGCAGCTGGACCATGAAGTTCATGGGACACAGGGGGGACAAAGCCAAGGACTGTATTTCATTCCAGTGGGGACTCCAAAGTGGAACATACGTTCCAAAATGTCAATAGTACTGAGATTGGACATGATCTTTTTCTTACATTGGTCTAAGTTTTCCCCTTAGCATAAGGATTGTGCTATTTTTATTATAAATTATACTATTTTATAATTAAAAAAACATTATTTATAAAATAAAGAAAAAATAAATTTAAAAGCATAATTTTTTGAGCTAGCATTTTTTTAAATGTAAGAAGGAAAGCCAAACCAGAGTAGGAACATAAAATGAGTGTGTAAGCCTGAGACCATGCATGTGCTCCCCAAGAGTCACGTCTGTGGCTCTAAGTTTTTCAGCAGCCGATGTGAAAAGGGGATTCCTGAGTAATTCCACAGTTCTGACCTCAGTTGGGAACAGACCAATTACTCTTGAAAAGGTACAATGTTGCCTGACCCTGGGCCCAGACAGAAATTTTTCCTCAAGGACTTATAAGAAGACTGATTATGCTGGTACACGGTGGGTTTTGCTGATGGCCTGAGCTGACCAGCCAGGTCTTTCAGACATCTCACCACCGCCCTTCGGATTTGCCGAGCCAGGAACACATGTCCACCCATGGGCAGAGCTACCCCAGGTCCATCTTCTCTATCATGTGAACCCCACTCTGACCTCCGAAAGTCCTTCTGCTGACAATTGGTCCTCCTCTAGTTTCTCTCCTGCCTGCTCCTCCCAGTTCATCCTACGTGCAGCTACTTTTCTAGCTCTGCATCATGGACTTGGTGCTCCAAGCGCAGCTGAGCCTTTTTCCTTCATGGTGGTGCCTCTGCAAACTGGTCAGCCAGTCTCCAAAGTCCCTGTGCCTGGGTGTGGCCTGGGCCAGGTCCCACGCCTGTTGCCTCCAGCCCCTCCTGCCAGTCACCCTTGGGTGAAATCAGAAACCAAACAGCTGCTGCCCGGTGGTAAGGGACACCCATCTAGAGCAGTGCTCCCAAAGCTGGTGCCTCAGCCAGTGCCAGTCCACAAGCTGCTTTGTGGGTTATTGGCCCACTAAGAGGAAAGGGCAGCTGCTGACAGCAAGTTTGTTGGAGCTTTGACGGCATTGCCAGGATTGCCACATGTGAGAGCACTGGGCTTATTCCTTGTGCAAGGTACAGAGTAGCTCTCAGGTATGGCTGACTCAAGGTGAGTCCCATGGGGGCCAAGCTGCCTACCCATCACGTACAGGAGAACCACTTATCAGTGCCTGATGAACTGGCAATCTTTAAAAAGCTCCTTTTCCAAGTTGGTTTGGAGAAACTATCTAGAGCCCTGCAACCACAGACAGTCTCTGTCTAGCACCATCAGGAATTGAGTTCAGACTACGCTCAGGCACTTTGCTAGACAAATCGCATATGTTGTCCCATAATCACACCCACTCCAGGAGGTAAGTACTATTCTAATCCCCATTTCATGATTAGCACAAGGGAGTCCTGGGGTAGTTCCTTAGATTATTCTAAGTCTTGCAGATGGCATGGGTGAATCAGGCATTCAGATGCCAATCTGTTTGAATCTGAAACCCATGCTAAGTTTACTATTGTCCTTCACCTTCATGAGTAGCAGGGCAAAGTCTGCTGAACTTATGGGATTGGCAGGAAACCTCAGGCTATTGCCCCCAATGAGGAGGAGGAAAGGGGTAGAGAGCCCTATGGGCTTCCCTACCTTAGTTTTTTACAGTTAGAGCTAGTTATTTCTGAGTTAAAAACAATTGTTCCCATGGCAACACTCTGGAAGCTTATCTTAGCAACCATGGCTATTTTTTACAATTTTAACAAAGTTGGTTCAAATACAGAATTGCTCTTTTCAAGAGTTTTCAGAGGCAAAACCAAATTGACCAGTTGACCACAGCTTAACATTTTCTACTTCTTAAGAAAATCATAGCAAGATGTAACCACCACTGGAAAGCAGTTGCACCAGCCTGAGCAATGGGTAGGAAGGAAAACAACCAGGTTTGCAGTCCAATTTACTGTTTTGAATCTAAAAAATAACAATATGTAAACTCTTTTTTAAAAAGAATCCTTAGGGAGGACAACATGCTTAGAGAGGGAAAGGGAGAGAGAAAGAGGAGAGACAGAGACGGGGAGAGAGAAACATCAATTGGCTGCCTTCTGTATGCACCCAGACCCGGGATCAAACCAGCAACCTAGGTATGTGCCCTGACAGGGAATCAAACCGGCAGCCTTTTGGTGCACAGGATGATGGACAACTCTGAACCAACCAAGCCACTCCAACCGGGTGACATATAAACTCTTAAGTGTGAATTTTTCCTCTTATTGAAAAAAGGGTTCATAGATTGAGAGTATTCAATGTTTATTGATTGTATTAATTCTCTCAATTGCTGCTGTGACAAATTGTCACCTAGTTAGCGGCTGAAAAACACCATCAATTTAAATCATGCAAGTCTTTAGATCAGAAGGCTAACATAGGCTAAGATCAAGGTGTGAGCAGGGTACATTGCTTTGTAAAAGCTCCAGGGGAAAATCCCTTTCCTTGCCTTTCTCAGCTTCCAGAAGCTGCCTGCTTTTCTTGCCTCACAGCCCCTTCCTCCTTCTTCAGAGCCAGCCAAGCTGAGCTGAGTCCTTCTCATGCTTCCATCTCTCTGACATCTCTTCCAATTCCCTCTTCCACGCTAAGCACACTGGGATTACATTGGGCCTCAGAGAACCCAGAATAACCTCCTTATTTTAAGGTCATCATCCTGGGAATCTTAACTCCATCTACACCCTTATTCCTCTTTGCTGTGTGACATAACATACTCACAGGTTCCAGAGATTAGGATGTGGACATCATTGGGGAGCTATTATTCCCTCCACCCCAGTGGATATAGCGGCCTAGGCAGGTTTTCCCAATGAGGAAGAGAATGGTGGGGGTGAGGGTTCCACTCTAATTTCTCCTCCTCGGCCTTAGTCCTGTGGCTCTTTGGCTTCTTCCTCTTACATATTCTGGCTATTGACTAAAGTATATATTTATGAAGGGAAAGAAAAATGGTGGCCTAAAGTCTTTTCCCCAATTGTCACCCCAAATAGCAATGCTTAGAATGGAGAAAAGGCCTGTGGAGCAAGGCTGGGCCACTTAGGATTAGTTACGATGAGATCAGGGTCTGGCATTAGGGAGATGGGCGAGGCCATGAGTCCATGAGGAAAGAGGGCAAGGGTGTCACCAGGGCAGAAGGCCTGGGTGGAGCGGGGTAGACCGGAGCTGCTGACATTTTAACTGAGGGCAACCTGATGGATGCTGGAGTAAAGAGGCTGACTCGACGAAGTGCTAACCTTCCTGAAACACTGCTGCAATTACCCCATGAAGACGTTTATGTAGCAGGGCAGAAAACAAATCCCCGCGGTAATCAATACAAACCAACCGAAGGACATAACTTACCCGGGAGAAATGGCTGCCTGTACCAGCTGAAAAATGCACCGGAACGCCATTGAGTCCCGTGCCCGGTTCTGTGGTGAAACCCTGGGCGGACATGCTGAGGGAAGAGCCCCCAGGAGCCTCAGGCCCTAGCAGGAAAGGGGAGAAATACACCCCCAGAACACTAACGCAAACACACCTGAGAAAGGCCAAGAATTGTGAGCTGCTTTCTAAAGAGTCAGAGAGGTTTGGAAGAGGCAGGGCGGGGGATCAGTGTGTCCTGAGGAGAGGCGAAGGAGGGGTCAGCAGAGAAAGATAATGAAGCAACAGTGGTCAGGAGTAGGGCTCTGCCATTTATCAGCTAGGTGACTCAGGAAGTGACTTCAACTCTCGTGCCTCAGTTTCCCTGGCCGTGGGAAGGTGGTGATCGTAGAGCTCTTGGGTTGGAACTCTTGCCAGGAATGTGATAGGCACGCTGTGTGTTGGTTTTCACTTGTTTGTTTGTTTTTGCTTTGGGGATCTAAGAACACCTAAGGTGAGATCTACCCTCTTAACAGATTGTGTCCAATGCAGCAGCATCATCTATAGGACTGCATGGTACTGCCAGTCTCTAGAACTCCTAGCACAACTGGAATTTTATGCATGGTGATTAGGAATTGCTAATCAGCATGTTGGTTCTTGTGCGACAGCTGTGAATGTAAGTATACTTAAGGCTTTGTGGATGAAGTCGGTCTGAGGCTGGGCCAAAAGGGTGGGCTAGACAGCGAGGACAGAAGCAGCCACGAAGGTGAGGCAGTGAGACCCATTCGAGAACAGGAAGAGCCCAGGTTGGGGATTAGGAGCCTCTGTTCAACAAGGAGGCTGGGGTCAAGTTGCAAAGTGGTTCTGAAGGCTGCCTCAATCCTGTAGGAAGTCCCCAGATTACTGAGATCAAAAGACAGATACCAGGCTATTTGCAGCTTGCACAGAGATATTCTAGAATGCGTGGTTTTCTAGAAGGTCAGAGACCCTGGCTGGCAGCACAGAGAGCCCCTTTCCTCACTTGTAAGGTGAGGATGGCAGGCACTTCCACAAAGGTCAGGAGCGAGGATTAAATGAGAAAATGTCTTTAAAGTACTCAGCACGGCGTATGGGGGACATATCTGCTATTATTCCAAAGAGTGCATGGTCAACTTTTGCAGTGTTTTCAAAATGTGTTTCAGTTGATTTTTAACATTGAAACTTTTTTTCTTTTCCCAAAGAAAACTCATAAGATAAAAAAGGGCAGGTTGTGAGATTTGGGAGTTGAAGGCCCAGAACCCTCTCACTCAGCCTTCTACCTCCCCCCAGGACACCTCCCTGGAGAAAGGCCTTCTTTTTTTTTTAATCCTCACCCAAGGATATCTTTCCATTGATTTTTAGAGAGAGTAGAAGGGAGATGGAGAGAGACAGAGAGAAACATCGATATGAGAGAGATACATCAATTGGTAGCCTTCTGCACATACCCCAACCAGGGCTGGGGAACCTGCAACCAACGTACGTGACCTTGACCAGAATCGAACCCAGGACCCTTCAATCTGAGGCCAACACTCTATCCACTAATCCAAACCGCCTAAGGCAGAGAAAGGCCTTCTGTGTGTTCTTCCAACTTGGTCTTGCCCGGCCACTCTCCTGGGAAGGCCCAAGAGGAAGGGTGCTTTAGCCAAGGCCAGGCCTCCTGGCCTAGTCTGGTTTCTTAGCAACCAGTTCGTCCAATGACTTGTTCAATAAGTCAGGTTGATAAAAGTCAGTACACTGAGTGTCAGTCCACCAAATGCCAAGTCACCAAGTGACTCATTTCTGAGTTTCCCAATCATCAAAAACTTGCTTCCGCTTTACTTACAAAGTCTCTAGCAATTCATATTGGACCCATGGGCAGGGATGTGGGGAGCCTGAACTCCTTCGTCAGGGACCTCCTCATCCTCAGCATAACCCTCAGGTCTCCCTCTGGCTGCTACCGAGTTCCCACCCTCTCTACCACCAGCCAGCCCCTGCCCCAGTCTCTTCCTCACTGCCCCTCGGTGCTCTGGGTTTCCCATCCCCACCCTCTACCCTCTGTCCTCTGTTCCTTGGGATCTCTCCTGTGGGGTCCACAGCCCAGGCTGTGTTCTAACCGACCCTTCCCTTCACCTTCCTCCAGCAGAGGGGCTTCCCTCTGATCTCGCTTTCTGAGCTCCAGCCACAGGGAGCTTGGGGCAGACACAGGATGAACACTTGTTAAAAAGATTACTCTGAAGGCAAAATGAAAGCTGATCACCTAAAACTTTGCCAAAGACTTCTACATTTTTTTTAATTTATTCACCAGTTTAAAATAAACTCGTTTTCAATAAATGTAGCAAATTCATTGAATTTGCTATTTGGCAAGTTGGCAATATGATGAATTGTCCATGGGCAGATTGGTTTTTGGAAATTTGACCTAAAACTGAACCTCAGGCCCAAGATTTCCATTTCAGTTTTTTCTAAATATTTCTCAATACATGGTGATAAACACAATCAGTGTGTCTTTATACTGATCAGTATGTCTATAATCAGTACAGTCAAATTTGGTTTCTTTTCTCTCTGTATTTTTGGCAACTTTGTTTTTGCAAAATGCATTTTCTCAATTTTTTTCAAACTTTCTTTTTAAAAATGCAGTGTAATTTCAGATGTTAATGGCCTCATTTCTGTTTGCACATATTCTTGTTGATAATGAAATCTACTTAATGTGAGTTAAAACTAAAACCTTGTCTTGGTAATTCACAGATATTTAAAAACTCTGTAGCAATTCTAGGAGGATCCCAGTTAATATCCTCAACAACTTCCAACGGTTATACTAAATAGGCCTTGGTATTAACAGAAATAGCAAACAAATTAAAATTGGACTCTTAGTAACAATTGGGAGAAATGAATGTGGCACCGTTTAGCACTCAAGTGAGTCTAGTTACATGGGTGCCTCCTACACATTTAAAGAGAACATCTTTACTGAATAACCATCACGCTAAGTATCATTTAAGACTGGTATTGAGTCATCTGACTTCACTATATCTCTTTCAGGAATGCACAAGAGAACATCAATCAAATTTAAAATAATGCAATCCTCAATTGGCATTGATGTTAACAGCAATCTCTATCTGTAGCGTATAGCAAATTTCCATGTGAGCAATGTAATTTAGAAGGAATGCACATTTTATTAAAATTCCAGCTGAGGAGACATCTTAAAGACCATTCTCCGGCCTTGGAGAATATCCCGATGATCCATAAGAAATGCCAAAATGATCCCCCATTTCCACAGTGGATTCGACTTCAAGAACAGTGCCTATCGCTGTAAGGATAAATCTCTCTTCAAGTTTAATCTCTTTGAGAATTCAGTTTATATTAAAAGAAAACCACTTTGCTGTGTATTTGTATATAAAAACAGGATTTAAAGTGGAGCTTTAACACATTATCCTATTTAATCTTCACAATCTTTGGTAGTAGGTACTATAATCACCATTCAGAAGATGAGGCATCTGAGGCTCAGAGAGGCTAAGTGACATTTCCAAGTCAACACAGCTAACGAAAAGTAGGCAGCGTTAAATGTAAGTTTCCTGGCTCTGAGAAAATAGTCAATAAGTTAAAGCAACAAACATGCATCATGTGTCATATACACAGACCTGTCTATTTTTCTTTTTTTTGCAGCTTTATTGAGATATGATTGACATATAACATTGTGTAAATATAAGGTGTAGCACTAATTTTGACCATCATCTCTCACCCAAATGACTTCAACAACCTCCTGATGTATTTTCCTGCCCCAAACCTCAACATTTCATCCACATCAGTCTCTATGAAGTGCCTAATGATCATGTCATGCCCCTGCTTAAATCCCTTAAATGGCTGCCCCCCACCCCATTTAAAATAATAAAGTTCAGTCTTAACAGAACACACAGACAAGACCCTTTAGGATCTCTCCCCAACCTCTCACACCTCATAACTCCTAAACCCACTAGAGCTCTGCCAAGTGCTTTTCCTCTATCTGAGATGGTCTCCCTTTTGGGACCTGATAACATTACCCAAGGCCAACTCCAAGTTCTCTTTGTGAAGCCTTCCCGGATGTCTCAGCCATGATCTCAGGCAGTTTGTCAGCCCTTCCTGGGTGACCATTTATTTACTAAACAGCCCCATTGTTTCATAACGAGGCCTGCTGTCCATCTCTCCAATAGCACACCAAACTTCATCAATCAATAATTAATCCATTCTTACTTTGTGTAGCATCTCACCATAACCCACTTGTTTCTTGCTATGTAGAACAGGGATCAACAAACTGCACCTTGTATGACCTGATTGCCTGTTTTTGCAAATAAAATCATATTGGAATGTATTCATGCTTGTCCATTTATACATTGGCTATGGCTGCTTTGCCCTACAGGACAGACTTGGATCAACTGCAACAGAGACTGTGTAGCCTGTAAATCTGAAAATACTTACGCTCTAACCCCTCACAGAAAAATTTTACTGATCCCTGCACTGGAAGTAAGGTCAAAAACTAAAGTCAAGTTGTCTTGTAGCCCTATTGGGTCAAGGTGGTGGGGGAGGGGGAGTCCCTATGGGATATCAGGGACTTGAATGTCAGTGTATGTTCTGGGATAGGCTTACTTTTGTGTACTGGACAAATTCATCCCCTGTTAGGACCTCAGTTGTCCTGTCTGTATAGTAAGAAAATTAGATGGGATCAGTGGTTTTTAAACCAGAACTCTTTCCCCACAAGTAGTTTAGTCTATAGAAGGCCTGTGTGCAAAACAAAGACAGAACTATTCTGGTAAAGGCTGGAGTGGGAGGCCAGAGTCCTAACTCATCATCTCCCAGCCTTGCCCTTGCTACACAGGGGCTCTTGAAGGGGTCTCACAGTCCCCCACAACCCCAAATATAAAGGCCACTGATTGAAATATTCTCTGAGTCCCTTCCACAGTCACTGTCCATGATTCTGAGCCTAAGGTACCATGTAAATCTCCCAGATTTAGAACCCTCCAAAGTCAAACTTTGTCATTTGCAATTTTTTTCATAACCAAACCAAATCGCAACTAAGATAGAGTGAAAAGGAAATAACTAAATAAATATTACCTACTTGGCCATAAAATGGCCTCTCTGCTCTCCGGAATGAGCTGGCACTTTGTATGATCTGTCTTGGGCATTTTAAAACACAAAAGCAGAGTGTCAGCTTCGGGAAGATGTACAACTTGAGGGATTGTCACTCCGGTGACAGAGCACTCATGGGAACAGTGCTGCTTCAAAAGGCATCAGGTGGGTAATGACACTCTGAGTTATTTGTTGCCGGAGCAAGGACTATTTTAAGCGGCTCACAAGTGCTTTGGAACTGCATCAAAGAGCATTTTGGTCCCTGAGGAAGGGGCTTCCAAGAAAGAAAGGTGGTCAGTGGTCCTAAGAGTTCAGAGCTCTGGACCAGAAATCAGGCCATTTGCACAGTGTTCCCTCTGACATTTTCCATGTTCCTGTGGCAAGTCCTCTGGGCATTCCGGGGCCTGGCTACCTTATCTATGAAATTAGTAGGTTGCACCAGACAATAATAATGTGTCAGGCCCTATGCTAAGGCTTTACATACAATAATTCAATGTTCACAACCCTTTGTATATATAAGATCTCCCATTTTATGAAAAATGTAGAAAGCAAGTCTTTGAGACGTTACACAGCTAGTCAAAATTACACAGCTAGTCAAGAGCAAGACAAGGCTTTGAACGAGCTATAGGAAGCAATTGATCAAAATGGTTAAATTCTGAAGTTAAATGGCTCTGAAGTTAAATAATTTCTGTTTGAATCTTGATTTTGCCACTGATAGAGTGTGACACTAGCCAGTTTCTTTAAATAATTGCAATGACTTTATCTATAAAATGGGTCTGATGGCACTATATGCCTAATGTAATTGTTTAAAGGATTGGATGAGATCATTTTTGTGAAACAGCTGGTAGATACTGAGTCATAATTAATGGTAGCTATTATTGTCATCTGGCTAAATCCATAATCCATGTTATTAACCACTCTGTAAAAAACAAACTTTTCTCTCTCTCTTCTCTGATAGGATTCTAATCAATGTCCTACATCAGACCAAAGACAGTGAATGGTCAATTCCTTGTCTCATCCCATCCCTAATCTCTCAGCAGCATTTGACATTGCTGCACATTCTTTCTTAAAATATTCTCTTCTCTAGGCTTTGGGACACTACATTTTTCTGGTTTTTTTACTATCTCAGAGGTCAATCCCTCTCAACCCCTTTGCCAGGTGTTCCTCCATTCCCGGACTTCTACAAGTGGGAGATCCCCCAGGTCTTATCTTCATGCTCTTCTCTTCCCCATCAACACTCTTTTCTTAGTTTATAATGTTTAGTACCCCAGCTTCAAATGAACTGACAACTCTCAAATTCCTCTCCCCACCTACACCTAACCTCAGCTCCAGATGTCCTCATGTTTCTACTTGGATTCTCAAAGGCATCTCAAGCTTACATGTCCTAAACAGAAATGTTGGTTTTCCCTCTACTCAAATTGCTCTCCTCCCTCTAACCTATGTCAATAAGTGGAACCACCGTTAAACCAGTTGCTCAGGCCATAGATCTAGGTTGTCATCTTGGTTTTTTTCCTTCTCTCACACCCCATATCAAGTTCATCAGTAAGTTCCCTCTGCTGTACTTCTAAAATATATATTGAATCTGACATTTTCACCATGTTCACTACTACAGGCCTAGTCCAAACCACTGTTACCTCCTTCCTGGGTATCTCTAACAGCCTTCCATTTATTTATTTATTTGTTTGTTTGTTTGTTTATTTATTTATTTATTTATTTATTTATATCTTTATTGTTAAAAAATATTATATATAGTCTCTTTTACTCCCCATTGACCCTCCTTGCCCCCCACCCCAGGCCTTCACCACACTATTGTCTGTGTCCATGGGTTATGCATATATGCATACAAATTCTTTGGTTGATCTCTTCCCACCCACCCACCCACCCACCCCTGCATTCCTTTTGAGCTTCAACAGATTGTTCCATGCTTCTATGTCTCTGCATCTATGTTTTTATTGATTTCAGAGAGAGGAAGGGCAGGGAGAGAGAGATAGAAACGTCAGTGATGAGAGAGAATCATCAATCAGTTGCCTCCTGCACACCCCCACTGGGGATCAAGCCCACACCTGGGCATGTGCCCTGATGGGGAATCAAACTGTGACCTCTTGGTTTATAGGTCAACATTCAACCACTGAGCAACACTGGCTGGGCACTAACAGTCTCCTTTTAACTCTGTGATGCTTCCTTTGGAGCATTTGAATAAAATTTACTTTGTTTTCAAAGGAATGTACTGGGTTTTAACCCTAAATTTCTCTAAGGAACAACTATTATTTGTTCTAAGACTAGAGAGGTCTCTATTCAATAGAGTCAAACTGTATTATTTTATTTTCCTATATTGAGAATGGAACAAGTCATGAATGAAGTGAATTTGGTGCTTAAGACATACTGGAGGAGAATTTAAGCCCAGCTTGCTATTCCACCCATCTCCTCCTCACTCTACCTGACCCCAATCAACCAAGCTACATGCTGGACTTGCCCGGATTTGCCAGAATTTGACTGTTCATAAATGGTTCTGTCATAATGATAAGCTATGTTGGAAGCTCTGGCCTAGGCAAAACGAATACACTGGAATCAATCAAAGACTACACCAGGACAGAGAATGGACCTCCCCCAATAAGCAAGGCTAACCACACAAAATGTCCAGGAAGGTATGGCAATTTCAATTCTAGACCAGCTAGAGGTAAAAAGCTTGAGATTAGATTAGAAAGGCTTACAGGGGTCCTCAAACTTTTTAAACAGGGGGCCAGTTCACTGTCCCTCAGACCGTTGGAGGGTCGGACTATAGTTTAAAAAAAAACTATGAACAAATTCCTATGCACACTGCACATATCTTATTTTGAAGTAAAAAAACAAATATTTTTGGCGGGCCGCATGTGGCCCGCAGGCCGTAGTGAGGACCCCTGGTGGGAGAACAATGACCCTGGGCTTCAAAAGGGCAGTGATTTTCTGTGTTGATATTCATTCAACAGATATTTTCAGGAACCACTCTGGTTCTTTCAAAATGGAACCATTTCAAATCTCTGTGTCAAATAACAGCTTGGATATCCCAGAATCAAATTATGTCAGGCCAAAAGAAGACTAACTTAGGATCAGAGGTATCTCATTTTGAGGCCCAAAACCTCTAGCTGATTCATGAATGATTTTTTAATACATGTTTCAATAAACTGACCCAATATATACAATGACTATTGCAAAAGCTAACTCCTTTAAGTTCCTTTGCTTTTTTCTGATACGTGAACTCAGTTATACACCACTCACATCGGGATCTCTTGCTCTGTTTCTGAGATGAACAAAAATGAAAAGAAAAATCTTTATTTATATTAAAATATAATTTTTGAATCATAGCTCATGCAAATATATAGTTAATACTTATCAAAGCTTTTATTATACCCATTAATTACTGAGGAAACTAGTGAGATGTTAAAACTGGTCCAGATAGCATTCAGGGATCCAGGTCTATATAATTTTTGAATCATAGCTCATGCAAATATATAGTTAATACTTATCAAAGCTTTTATTATACCCATTAATTACTGAGGAAACTAGTGAGATGTTAAAACTGGTCCAGATAGCATTTAGGGAACCAGGTCTTTCTAGGCAATTTAGTAAAGGGCTATTGGAATAAAATGTCTGGGCTAGACACAAACTCTTTAATGTCTACTAGAGTGACAAGCTGTAAACTTTGGAGTTATCTGTTTGATTGCAAAGCAAACATTTACATCTCTACTGGACAGAAATCCATAAAAGTTAACCTGTAACTTCACTAAATCTGGAACCTTTACTTGATATTGAATAATGAGTTAAAAAAACAAACCCCTCAAGGCTGGTGTCAGTATGTTTGGCTTGATTACTCAGATAGATGAAAAAAAAATGGGGTATTTATTAACCATGCATGCCTCATTAAATTTGCTCTGCAAATCTAGAACGCTTCTTGGATGGGACTTTTGAAAACCTCTATTTTTGGCTCTTCTATCCTAAAACTAAAAATACAAGCACAAAAACACTCTCTTCACCAGATTTTACCTGGTGGTGTATATATCTATCTTCAGTGGATAAACTCCTCTCTTCTTGAAGTCCCCTAAATTTGTGAGCCCCTGGCTCAGCAGGTGGGCTTTCTTACCAACTATGACACTGGGACCCTGTAAGCCAGACACCAAGCTGGTGTCCTTGGGAGCAATTTGTAGTCATTGGCTCCACATGGCAGGTCAGTAACTGTATTAGTCAGAGTTCCCGAGAGAAACAGAGCCAATGGAATATACATGTACAGGAAAAGATTCATTATAGGAATTGGCTCATGTAATTATGGAGACTGGGAAGTCCCACAATGTGCTGCCTGCAAGCTGGAGATCCAAGAAAGCCAATGGGGTGATTCAGTCTGAGTGTGAAGCCCTAAAAACCAGGCTCGGTAATGATATAAATCCTAGTCCAGGACAGGAAAAGATCAATATCCCAGCTCAAGCAGACAGGCCAGGAACAAAAGGGAGTACATACCTCCTTTTTCTTCCTTTTTGTCCTATTCTGGTCCTCAACAGATTGGATTCTGCCACCCACATTGGGGAGGGAAATCTAGTTTACTCAGTCTACTACCAATTCAAATGCTAATTTCATCCAAAAACACTCTCACAGACACACTCAGACATAAAGCTTAGTCTGAGCACCCTAGGGGCAACCATAAAATAACCATCACAGGAATTTTCCGTAGTAGTTGGTGTGTTATACCTAATTAAAAGAGAATCCTTCTCAAATACAACATTTGGCTATGGCCTTGGTTGCACAATTGATATGTCCAATTATATTTCGGTAAAAAAGAGGACAGAATCTTATAATCCCATGCAGAAACTATATTGCTCTACAAAAATAAAGATACTCAGTAAATGTATTACTTTCTGAACTCTGGAGGCTCTAAAGTTTCACTTCAGTTTAAAAGCAGATTCTACTAAATTGAGGGTTAGTGAAGACAAAGGAGAAACAGCTATCGTATATGTCCATATAGAAAATTAAAGCAGCATCAGCAATATTCCAAACAAACAACCCAAATTAGATTCCCCTCCTCGATCGCACATAATTCTCTTTCCGCCGGGTCTGGGAAGCAGTCTGCACTCTGCTGTAGACTGAAAGGAGTCCTTGAGATTCGGACAGTATTGCTGCGACCTGAAAGTTTCAGCCATGTCAGCTCAGAAGCCTGTACCCGAGAGTTATTCTTAGGCATATCAATAGTTTAGAGGATTTGGCACAATCCTTTTTCAGGAGGCTCTGAGGCTGACCTTTCTTCTTACAGACACAAATTCTACTTTGTAGAACTTTCAGGCAAGCATCAGAAGAAAGTAGATAGCTCTGATTATGAAACGGAGCAACCCTGGCTAATTTATTACTGTAATCCAGCAGTTTTCAACCTTTTTCATCTCATGGCACACATAAACTAATTACTAAAATTCTTCAGCACACCAAAAAGTATATTTCTTGCCAATCTGACAAAAAAATATGTATAATTTTGAGTCATTCACACCAGATGGCTATTCTTGTATTGACTGTCATTTTTGTGATTTGAGAAATGAAGATAAAATAAAAGATATTCAACAAAAGTATATAAGGGAAAAGAGGCCAGTGCCCCTTACTAAATAGTCAGGTATTGCATGTTTTAAAAATTCTTGTGGCACACCACTTGAAAGTCACTGCAGCACTCAATAACATCACAGTGGAAATGAAAATTCTGTATTGCAATAGAATGCCTAACTATTTCATCAGAGTTTGATTGTTGGTTCCCCTTAGGGTAAGAACATATGATAGACAGCAAGAGCATTGACCAATCTCCAGGATATTCCTGTAAAGTCTACAGCTTCTGAAATATTTAAATTAATAATATTTTAACTATAGAAACTTAACCTAGGAAAAGTTGAACATCTCTTTTGATTTGACAATTTTTCCTATGTAGCTCTTGTGTTGAAATGATGTAGAGGTATGGAGCAAACCAATAAATAAATAAATAAATAAATCCTAATTATTTCTAGCATCTGTTTTCATAAGGTAAAATAATAAATCTTTATGATTTCCAGGGGACCTCTTGAAAATTTAAAACACTGTTATATATATTATTATTATATATATATAATAATAAAAGTGTAATATGCTAATTAGATCAGACAGCCAAACGACCTTCTGAACGTCATTCGGGATGTCCTTCCAGAAAAAGCTGCGGTGGCAGGGGCTGGGCAGAGGCGGTTAGGGGCGATCAGGCAGGCAGGTGAGTAGTTAGGGGTGATCAGACAGTCAGGCGAGTGGTTAGGGGTGATCAGGCAGGCAGGTGAGCAGTTAGGGGTGATCTGGCAGGCAGGCAAGCAGTTAGGGGCAATCAGGCAGGCAGGCCAGCAGTTAGGGGCAATGAGGCAGGCAGGAGAGCATTTAGGAGCCAGCAGTCCCGGATTGTGAGTGGGATGTCCGAATGTCGGGATCAGGCCTGAACCAGCAGTCAGACATCCCCAAGGGGTCCTTGATTGTGAAAAGGTGCAGGATGGGCTGAGGGACTCCTCCTCCCTGCCCCCCATGCATGAATTTCATGTAGCAGGCCTCCCTCTAGCATATATATATATATTCTGGGGATGTCATTTTATTTTTCTCCATTTAGGCTCCAGACTTAGACAAAATCAAAAGAATGATTAAAAAATATTTAGGCCCTAGCCGGCTTGGCTCAGTGGATAGAGCGTCAGCCTGTGGACTGAGGGGTCCCAGGTTTGATTCTGGCCAAGAGCACATGCCTGGGTTTCGGGCTCCATCCTTAGTGGGGGGTGTGCAGGAGGCAGCCAATCAATGATTCTCTCTTATCATTGATGTTTCTATCTCTCTCTCCTTCTCCCTTCCTCTCTGAAATTAATAAATAAATATATTTTTTAAATATTTAGTAAATTAAGATAGGAACATGGGAGTCAGAGGGAAACTATTTGGCTACCTATTTAATCAAAGTCACAATGTAATATTTTTAAATATTTTAAAGGCAACATGGTTGTAAGGAACATGAGCCTGTTCACAGTGAAGAAACTTTGCTCTGTGTTGTTGTTTTTAAATAATCAAAGACATGATAACGTCAACACAAAGACCAGAAACTTCTTTTAATGAGACTCAGAAGCTCTACTATCAAGGTGGGTAAGAGCTGTAAAACAAACTTCTCTTTTTAACACAGAGCAAGCCTAATTCAAGTTATGAATTAATATAATAGTAGCAGAAAAGTTTTCATGAATTTCTTTTATATATAATCTTGTGAATAAGCCCATCAATATTGAGCAAACTTTGCCAAAATTTTGACACATTTTGTGTCCTCTTTTCAGACTCTGGTACTACAAATCCAGACAAATAAAATCCAATTCTTTCATGTTCTCTACATCTTGCTGTGCATATTCACTAAACTCATATTCTGAAACAAACTGAACATTTTAGGACAAACCAACTCCCTATTTTTCTTGAAAAGCAAAACCTAATCCCATCACCTTGAATACATAGTTGCATTTCTCTATCAAATCTCTTGCTCTAAGTATAGCTTTGAGCACCAATATTATTTTATTGAGGTGTAATTTACATAGTCAACTTCACCCTTTCTTAGTATTCAGTTGATGACATGCATTCAAGCCAGATAACCACCACCACAATTAAAGCCTAGAACAGTTCTTCACATAACACTCCCAAGTCCCCTCTTGCCCCTTTTTGATAATTGCTTTACCCCCCTTCCAGCCCTAGCAACCACAGATTCTGTTTTTTGTCCCTAGAGTTTTGCCTACTCCGACTGTCCTATTCATGGAATCCTACAGTATGTAGCCTTTTGAATTTGGCCTCCCTCACTTAGCATTTTGCATGAGGTTCAGCCCTGTAGTTGGGAGTCTCAGTAGTTCCTTTCTATTGCTAAGTAGAATTCCATTGTACAGATGTACAAAAGTTTGTGTATCCATTCACAAGTTGAAGGACACTTGGATTAGTTCCATTTTTAAACAATTATGGGTTAAGTCTATAAATACCTGTGTACAAGTTTTTGTATAAACATAAGTTTTTATTTCACATGGGCATATCCTGGAGTGAGGTTGCTGGATATCATATGGTGAGTAGATGTTTAACTGACAAACTATTTCCAATGTGAATATACTATTTTGCATTCTCACAGCAACATATGAGGGTTTCAGTTGCTTCACATCTGCACAAGCACTTGGTATTGTCAGGTTTTTGTTGTTGGTTGTTTTGTGATGGTGGTGGTTTTTAGCTATTCTAATAAGTATGTAATGTTATTTTATTATGGTTTTAACTTGTATAATCCTGAAGATTAATGATGTCAGCATCTTTTTCATATGCTTATTTGTCCTCCATATAACTTTTTTAGTAAAACATCTATTCAAATCTTTTGACCGGCATGTGAATAAACCTCTTTCTTATTTCACCAGCATCTGTCTCATGAGTTTGATTTTTGTGGCAGCAGGCCGTCAAAACTTGGTTCCAGTTACAAACCCAGAATGTGTGTCTCACCTGGCAGGGAATAGATCTCCATCACCTATTTACCAGACTATAAACCCAAATTCCCAATTATTGCTAACACAATGGGAATAACAAACCAGAAACTCAACAGAAATCTGTAGACATGAAGAAAAGAAGAATCTGAAGAAAAGGAGAGCCAGCAAAATCAGAGTTTCATTACCACTTGGGATTCATTCTGGAAGCCGGAAGAGACGTGCCTGAGTTCACAAAGCCCTTGAGGTAGACTGCTCAAGCCACACGGTGAAATCAGCTCTGTCAGGTTAGTCCACTTGGGCATCTCTGCAGAGTAACCTACAAAAAGCACAATTTTCAAAAAGATAAAATCTTGACTCTCATGTAAATATAAAATGAACACATGTCAAGGGTTTTATTCAATTCATTCATTAATGAAGAAACCCTGTAATATGTTAAGATGTTTTCAAAGAACATGTGAAAAGCTAAATATTGAAAGATAATTTATTAAAGAAGTGTTAGGATATAATTCCTGGGATATATTTAATGTTCAACAGGGTAATAAACTACAACATTTGGGGCTACTAGCTCAATTAGAGATAAATTACTTATATCTCTACTGGACAAAAATCTCACATAGTCTGAACCTTTAACCAATAGTAAGCAGAGAGTTTAAGAAAAAAATACATGTCACTCATCTTTTTGCCTTATTTCCAAGTTCTGGATAATATTTCTTAACACTAAATAAAAGTTGTACTATTTGGAGATAAAAGCTTCATGCCATTGTGTCCTTGGAGAGTAAAAATAGTAAAATTGATTGCTCTTAATTTATGAAAAGACATTCAGTTCAGGTCAGGGCCAAGGCTAGAACCCAAAATTTCAACTCCCACCACTCTGCATACATTGTTTGAAATACTACTCTCTAAAAAAAGGTCGGTTTTTTTTAAGACAGTTTCAAGAGAGATCAATATAATGAGGAAAATAGATACTCAATGTTAACTCACAAGCACCCATTATTTTTTAAAAATATATTTTATTGATTTTTTACAGAGAGGAAGGGAGAGAGATAAGAGAGTTAGAAACATCGATGAGAGAGAAACATCGATCAGCTGCCTCCTGCACATCTCCTACTGGGGATGTGCCTGCAACCCAGGTACATGCCCTTGACCAGAATCGAACCTGGGAACTTTCAGTCCGCAGGCCTACGCTCTATCCACCGAGCCAAACCGGTTTCAGCAGCACCCATTATTGAGGTAGAGTGGGTTAAAGAGTATACCTCTTTCTTAAAGGAAGGAAAGACATTCAAAATTTGAAGTTCATAACAGTAAAATGCCCTGTGTAGTGTTCTCATTCTCTCTCTCTCTCTCTCTCTCTGAGTGTGTGTGTGTGTGTGTGTGTGTGTGTGTGTGTGTGTGTGTGTGTGAATGCCTCCTTCCAAAGAAATTGTAGACCTCAAGCTGAGGGGATCCCATCTGGCTAAGTCCCTGGCCTGCCCAATGACTCAAGAAAGCTACCACTAGGGACATATTTGGATCTAAAAATGAGACTCATGGATTTGGCTCTCAAGTCCCTTAACTCACCCTTGGATTTTTTTATTTTTTATTTTTAGCTTATGCTTCTCTCTCTGCTTTAAAAACAAAATGAAGTGGAAGCTGTGATATGATTCATTCAGGTTTCTCCCCACCCTTAGAAAATTCTTTTTTAGGCTGCTAGAACATATATTTCTACCGTAGATAGAGCAAAATAAACACAGGTACAGAAACTATTGTACCACTAGTGAATCACTACAAGGTGAGCATCCTGATAACCACCCCCCAGATCAAGAAATAAGCTTTGGCTGAAACCGGTTTGGCTCAGTGTATAGAGCGTCAGCCTGCGGACTGAAGGGTCCCAGGTTCGATTCCGGTCGGGGGCATGTGCGTGGGTTGCGGGCACATCCCCAGTGGGAGATGTGCAGGAGGCAGCTGGTCGATGTTTCTCTCTCATCGATGTTTCTAACTCTCTATCTCTCTCCCTTTCTCTCTGTGAAAAATCAATAAAATATATTTAAAAAAAAAAAAAAGAAATAAGCTTTGGCCAGACACCCCAGACACCTACTTCCTTCCTGTAAAGTTACCATGTGGACCATGTTTGAGGTGGAGCGGAGTGGAAAATGTTAGTGGGTATGAAAGAAAGCTAAGCACTGCATTCTAAAACTTCTGTTCCAAATAACGTTTAAGTTATTGTGTCTGTGTGTGTATTTGTACCGGGACACAGTTTCTCACTGCAGTCACAGTGGAAAAGGTTTGATAGCCACATCTCCCTACTGGGTTACCAGAGCGAGGGGGAAACGCCATGATTTTGTTAGTTCCCCGAAAGCAGGGGTGGGCACAGGATCAGCAGCCACATGCTCCACATTTTACAATAACCGCAGCAGCTTCTTTTCTCACCTATCAGCATGTTTTAGAAAACATAAAATATTTTTAAAGAAGATGAACTATCTGTCCATATTATGCAAAAAATTAATATGGAATATTATAAAGAAAGCAATTAATCCACACTTAAAACTAATTGCCTAACCCAGTGGGTCTTTAAATTATTCATTAGTGCTATTTAAAAATAATTGCAGTTTATGAGGAAAACCCATTATGGATTTCTTTTAAGAACTAAAAGGAAAGGGTTTCCTTTTTTATTTACCAACTGCTTACAGCTCTTGAAACCAACTCATTTTTAAACCCGTTTAATACTCTCATCATCCCATCCCCAATCTAATCAACTTTAACATTTATCATACCAATGCTGCATGAGATTCGCTGCAATGGATACTAAATTCGCAGAGAGGACAAAGGCATTGTTCTACAAGAAT
The DNA here is from genome assembly GCF_000147115.1 of Myotis lucifugus. Lineage (NCBI taxonomy): Eukaryota > Metazoa > Chordata > Mammalia > Chiroptera > Vespertilionidae > Myotis > Myotis lucifugus. Next base: position 3,656,385 of record NW_005871093.1, on the reverse strand, counting down.
ATGAATGATGTATCCAAAAACGCGAAAAGAAAATGACTTTGAGAGAACAAAGCAGGAAACCACTGCCATATGATCATGTGGACTAATGTCACCCCAATAAATTGAATTTAAAAAAAAGAAACCACTGCTGAGATGTATGTGTTCCCACAGATGATATTCATGCTAGGCCCTCCATCTCTAACCAAAAAAGGGCCCAAGGTTTCCCACCCTGTTTGCCCCTGTAGACCATTTGAGTCCTTCCTCTTCTCTTCCTGTTTACTTCATGACTCAAGTTCCTTAGTTTCTCTGTTTCTCTGGTTCCTTCAAAGAACACACAGAACCAGAGCCATGAAATGCTAGAACTGGAAAGGAGTTTTGTCTGACTTCGTGGCTTCTAAACTGTGTTCACCAGCATCCCAGAACTTCCTGGGAAAAGGCTGACCAATTGGCAGGGCTCTGTGATCCCCAATACCTCCCACACTCCATGAGGAGAGCCCACTGTGGTCGTTTAAGATTTCATTTGAAGGAAGTGGCTTTCTGCTAAACATAAAACTTGAGTTACTCTCATGGTGTAGGTCTGAACACCAAGGCCCAGAAAGGGGAAGCGACTGGCCCAAGGTGAGACATCCAGTTAAAGAACTGGGAGAAGAACTGGCCTCCTGACTCCGGGTCTCATATCTACCCCCTCTCCCGGGCCAGGAACACCAACAGGAGCATGAGCCCTGGGACGGGAATGATCTGGAGTTAAAACTGATCTCAGCTACTTTCTAGTTACTTGTTTCTGCAGTTCTATTTTTCTGTAAGATATCTGAGCCTCAGTCTTTTCATCGGTTAAAGAGGGAGTAAACATACCAACCTTGGATAACTAGCTAAGCTACAGACCAAGGGCTCAGGTGTGAACAGCATCTTTATCATTAGGGTTGCTCAATAAGTACCCCACTGAGAATGTGCTTGTGGCAGTCATCACTGTGCCAAAGGTGGGAGTGCTCCCCAAGCCAGACTGTTTGGATTGGTCAGTTAAGGAAACTCTTTACTTCCTGCCCCTAACATGACCACTGCCCACACATTTCCTGCTATGTGCAGACCAGTGCATGAGCCCACCCACACATACATGCATGCACACACACACACACACACACACACACACACACACATACACTACTGCTAAGATTGCACACAGACACAAAGAAGACTTTGTTGGCTGCAATTTCCCCAATCCCCCTACCCTAACAGTGTGGATTTATAGGTACCCTAACCTTAGATACCTCCTTCCTATTTCACCTCTTCTTTCTTGACTTTGTTAAAAGCAAACAAACAAATTGAGTGCAGAGGAGACAAGATCAGCAGAACATGGATTTTTGACAATCACAATGTTACCAATTTGTAATAGCAAATGGACAGATTGTTTGGGGGATCAGGTAAAAGATGGGGTCTGGTTAATTAAACTAATAACTACAGTGAAACCTACTTTATTGGCACACCTGAGATTCCTGCTCCCTTCCTGGAGCAACAATATTCTGATTTCTGTGGTCTTTCTTTCTGGAGCCAGTTCTCCCACTCGTAGTCATTTGGTTGGAATGGGTTTGACCCTACCTCTAGTTCCAGAAGTGGCCCTTATTAGCTGAAGCCAATGGATGTAAGTCCTTCCTATAGTCTCAGCAATTGGTCCCAGATGGGACATAACTCAGGGCCCAGCAGAGAGATGTTTGCTGGGACCACTAAGAGAAACCTTCTCTCTTCAGCTGATTCTGAACTTTCCTATATTTAAATCTTTGATATTTATATGGATGTTCCATTCATTTTTAATTTTTTTACCTGTGGCATGAAAATATTATATATTTTGATTCCTGAGTATTTTTGGTGCCCACTTAAATTTTGCATCCAAAGCAAATGCCTCAATCCCCTCAGCCTAGTTCTGGCCCCATGGGGATGTGGAGCTCACAGCTGCACAGTCTTTTTTTTTTTTTTTTTTCATTTGAGGAGAGACTTGAGACCTGAGGTGGGAACACCACATGGAGCTGTTGAAAGAAGCCATCATTACATGCAACCGAGAGAAACCTAGTCCAGGTTCTTTGAGCTACTGAAACAAGCTTTGCCTAAAGCTAGTCCCACTGCTGGAAAGTTTACAGGAACCAGTAAATTCTCTTTATTCTGTAAGCCAACTTGAGTTGTTTTCTGTGACTCAAAACCAAAATAATGTCAACTGACACAATGGCTAATTACAAGGAGTTAGCCTCTGAATGTCTTGCAGAGAATGCTTCTAAATATTGACTAACACTTCCTTCTTTAAATGTGTGATCCATCAAACAAAGTCAGAGTGTCCTTGCTAGCTGTGGTCAACTTTCAGAACAGCAGCTTCCCCTGAAGGATAATATTTTATTCTATAATTTACTAGAACCTTTTAAATACCGGTGCTGTGCTAAACACTCCGTGTACACTATTTCCCTTAATTCTCAACCTCTCCCCCAAACAATATCAGGTGATGCTATTATTATCCATACTAGAGACCCGGTGCACGGCGGGGGGGGGGGGGGGAGGGTGTCCCTCAGCCCAGCCTGCACCCTCTCCAATCTGGGACCCCTTGAGGGATGTCCGACTCACAATCCAGGACTGCTGGCTCCCAAACTCTCGCCTGTGTACCTGCCTGATTGCCCCTAACTGCTTCTGCCTGCCAGTCTGACCACCCCCTACCCACTCCCCTGCCAGCCTAATCGACACCTAACTGCTCCCCTGTTGGCCTGATGCCCCTAACTGCACACCCCTGCCGGCCTGTTTGCCCCTAACTGTCTTCCCCTGCAGGCCTGGTCACCCCCAACTGCTCTCCCCTGCTGGCCTGGTCGCCCCTAACTGTCTTCCCCTGTAGGCCTGGTCGCCCCCAACTACCCTCCCCTGCAGTCCTGGTTCCCCCCAACTGCCCACCCCTGCAGGCCTGGTCCCCTCCAACTGTCCTCCCCTGCAGGGCTGGTCACCCCCAACTGTCCTCCCCTGCAGGGCTGGTCCCCCCCAACTGCCCTCCCCCGCTGGCCTGGTCCCTCCAAACTTCCCTCCCCTGTTGGCCTGATCACCCACAACTGCCCTACCCTGCTGGCCATCTTGTGTGTTGGATTGATGGTCAATTTGCATATTACTCTTTTATTAGATAGGACTAGAGGCCTGGTGCACAAAATTCATGCAAGAGTAGGCCTTCCTTTCCCCAGCTGCCAGCACTGGCTTCCCTCCAGCACCCAGGACCTGGGCTTCCCTCCCAGCCCTGGCTTCGTCTGGAAGGTCGTCCAGAAGGATGTCTAGTCTAATTAGCATATTACACTTTTATTATTATAGATTTTACAGGAAGCTAAAACTGGAAGAAAAAAAGCAGTGTGTACAAGGTCACATGAAAAGTGACAGAGAAGAGGTTCATGGCCAAAGTTGTCAGTACAAATGCCTGTGTTATTAATGACTACCTGATATAGTCTCAATATTTTAGCTGGAGATGGAAGAAAAGACCTGCTACATAATAAATGCTCAATAAGTATTGGAGGAATGAACAAGTGAATTAGTAAATTAATTAGTTCAAAGATGAAATGTTAGCCATTTTGATATCCACTCATTTCAATTTACCTCCCTCTATAAATTAAATAGGGTGGGAAATACAGTCTTTCTGTTACATTTAAGTTAATACAAGTTTTTCTGTGAAGGGACGCAATTCTCAGGAGTTGCACATCAACAAATTTGAGCCTGGCCAGCATGGCTCAGTGGTTGAGCGTCAATCTATGAACCAGGAGGTCACAGTTCAATTCCCAGTCAGAGCACATGCCCGGGTTGTGAGCTCAATCCCCACTGTGGGGCATGCAGGAGGCAGCCAATCAATGATTCTCTCTCATCATTGATGTTTCTATCTCTCTCCCTCTCCCTCTCTAAAATCAATCAAAATATATTCCAAAAAAAAACAAAAACAGATTTGAATACAAATTGATGAAAAGCACACAGATGGAATAATGGCCAAAAATCTAAAGAAGTTCCATGGCGTCCTAACTGGTTTGACTCAGCGGATAGAGCGTCGGCCTGTGGACTGAAGGGTCCCAGGTTCGATTCTGGTCAAGGGCATGTACCTTGGTTGTGGGCACATCCCAGGTAGGGGGTGTGCAGGAGGCAGCTGATCAATGTTTCTTTCTCATCGATGTTTCTAACTCTCTATCCCTCTCCCTTCCTCTCTGTAAAAAAATCAATAAAATATATTTTTTTAAAAAGAAGTTCCATGGAAAATTTGGTCTCCGTACTTCAAAGTTTTAGGAGGAAATCAAACCAGGTCAAAGATGTCAACATGTTTTGTAAACTGTAAGGCAAATAGACAACTGAAGTTTTTATGTTTATTTTCTGCATGCAAGGACTTACCATTCAGAAAGCCTAAATTGAGTGTTAAATTTCTATGACTTAAAGCGATTACTTGATGAGCATGTTTGTAAGACAAATCAATATAATCTTAAGCAATAAATTTATCTAATGAAGGTAAATATCACAGTGGAGAGTTCCAGGATTTTAGCATTCTTAACCAAAGCAAGAAGTAAACAGACTCCTCCCAAAGTAAAGATGGAAATATAATTATTCAGTCTCTCCATGTTAGATCTGCCCAGAAATTGAAATATTGTTAGCAAACACAGATTTAAATTTTGTGCTCCAATGAATTGGTAGATCTCTTAGTTTATTGTTTTGATTTCTCTGCATTCTACCACAGGGAAATTATGCAAACTCTTACAGTACATGAAAAGAATACTGATAATTATGGCATTTGCTGCTTAGCTTGAAAATAATTTCATGAATCTCTTCTCATCTTTTGGCACCATCGCCTGTGCATGTTTATGTTACTGCTATTCTTAAGACCTGTGATCTTATTCCCATGCTAAGTGTGTCTGAAACTATGCAATGCCAAGCCAACTGTTCAATTCAGCACATAAACATCGGCTCAGGTGGGGTATTTTCTGAGGCGCTGGTTGCTGAACAGACTTAAGTCATCCTATGTGGTCCAAGGTTGGAAATCCACAGTCTGGTTCCAACCCTGCCTGTAGGTCAGAAACCACTGGAAAGCTTCATAAAATGGAAACCCCAGGTCCCACCCAGACCCTTTGGATAAACATCAGCGCCCAGGGAGTCTGTTTTTCAGTGCGCCCTTCAGGAGATTCCTGGGCACTGCCAGATGGAGACCACTTCTAGGTGTCTGACCCACAGAGGCCAGAATAGACTAAAATAAATTAATCCTTTGTTTATCTGCATGACGCTTAACATAACTACTTTCATTTTGTTATGTTTATTTACTTATTTACTTTGTACAAAACCTGTTGGACACCCTGGCTGCTGGAATGTTACATAAATATAAGCTCACAGGCTTTGCTTCCATCTGGAAAGACTCCATTGCTTAGAAGCTGAGAGGACTGCATTTATAATGGAGTCTTAGAGGGTGTTTGTTTCAAACGTCCCGTCTGCCTTCTCCCTGGAAGTTCTTCCCAGCATGGGTCAGAGTCTTCTCTCTATTATAAATAATAACCCTTCAACTCTGTGAAGGCAGCCACTCTCTCAGTGAAAACACCTCTTTTCACTTGATCATCTAAAACATAAAAAAAAGTAATGGAGTACAGTGGCGAGTATACGGGCTTTTAATTCTGGACTTACTACCTGCAGGCTGCTGAGCCTCAGTTTCCTTATCTGCAAATGGAATTTAATGGCCCTATTATTTTTTTAAATATATTTTATTGATTTTTTACAGAGAGGAAGGGAGAAGGATAGAGAGTTAGAAACATCGATGGGAGAAAAACATCGATCAGCTGCCTCCTGCACACTCCCTACTGGGGATGTGCCCGCAACCAAAGTACATGCCCTTGACCGGAATTGAACCTGGGGCCCTTGAGTCTGCAGGCCGACGCTCAATCCACTGAGCCAAACCAGTTAGGGCTAATGGCCCTATTATTTTATACCTGCCTCATGGGGTATGAGAGTTTACTCATGTAAAATGTGCGTACCAAATAAATGGTAGCTATTATGATCATTATTATGACTAAATTATGTTTTTTAAACTTCTGAACACTGGAGTTTTATATTAGATGCAGTCTAATCTACCAAAAGTGTAAATATAATTCCAGTTATGGTTTGCCCCATGCAGTGTTAAATAACCAGATTATTTTATTTAGGATTGGGGAGGTCATACTTCCAATATGCTTTTTTCTAGCCAGACAACACCTGGAATATCGCAATGTTTTCTGAACACCTCTCTTCAAAGGACACTGACAAACCAAAGTATTGAGGAAGTGTCCAGAGACGTGTTGGAAACCCAGACTTTGTCTCATAAGTGTCGGGGGAGAAACAGACTTTCCTCTGCCCTCGAGGTTCTTCCGGCTGGTCTAATAATCAAGTAGACATGAGACAGATTGGCAAGAGAAAATAACCAAATTTAATATTTACATATGGATGGAAACCCTGCCTACATGAGGAAGACAGAGACCCCACATGCACGAGAGGTTCAGAGATAGAAAGGGGGACCCAGGTATATAAGACATTCTGAGCCATGGATGAGGTAAGGTGCCTTGGGGGCTTCAGATGGTCATTGTAGGAGGATAAGAAGAGCAGATGCTTAGCAAATACAAGTGTGTCCTGCCTGTAGATGGATCAAAAGAGGCTCTCTCTGATAACCTCTTCTTATGGACAAGGCCCGGAATTCAGGTTCTTCTAGGTAGTGAAGGGAGGGGCAGAATTCCTATTGAGCCTGAGGCCAAATTTGCCTTTAGCTCAAAGTAATCTGTATACCCTTGAGGCATATCTTGGGGTGGTGCTTTCTGAACTCCCACATAAGAAATTGTTTCAGAAACTGGCATTCTCAGCGGGGAAAAGAAAAGTCATGGGGAAAGTCTGAGAGTTGTCTTCAAGTATATGAGTAGTTTTTTCAAGCAGGTAGAATGAGACCAAGTGAAATGACTCCACGCTGTGGAACTAAAATGAGGGCCCTGGAGATGAGCTTAAGGTCTCCCTGGCACTAAGAATTTAAGAAGACTTGGATCCAGGATTTTCCTTGAACTGAGCACTCCGCTTCTATTCAGGCTTACAACAACAACAACAAAGTGTGTTCATGTTCAAACAGTCATATTACAGTGCTGTCCTTTCTGAATATTCCAATGTGGCTGGGCTTCTTGCTGGGAAGAGGTAACCTGAAAATTAAACAGGTACCCTTGTAATTAACATGAGAAAAACAACCCCAAAGACGTAGATAAGTGAGTAGCAAAGGTCGGCTGATTGAAGTGGGTCCACTAGCCCCATTCACAGGCATTGGGCTCTCCATGGTCTGTTTAGAGCTCCTACTCTAAATACCATGATTACTGGAAAGTGGAGAGAAGGCTTACACTCCAATAGTCCTGGTTGCTCAACAAACCCCTGCACCGGAGAACTGAAAGCCATGCCAGAACAAAGCAGGACTTCCCTGAGTCAGGAAAGCAGACCGTTGTTTAACAGGACCCGAATCCCCTAAATTCATCAGAGAAGAGAAAAGCTACTTTTTACTAACCTTCATCTTCATGATACAAATGATGATGAATAGACTGGGAACCCTGAAATCTCTACATTTATTCTATAAATATATTACGATTTTTGTTTTGTTTTATAATAGTGATTGCATTAAAACACATCTTTATGGGAAAGATCAAAGTCTAAGAATTTTTTATGCACACTACAAAAATAAAGGAGTTAGCCAATCTAGATGCCATACAAGGACTCTTCCTGCAAATGAATTTTATGCCTCTGTGACTATCAATTTATTCCCCAACATAAACCACTTATGGGTGTTATGTTCAGCATGGGTCCCCCAAAATTCATATGTTGAAACCTACCCCCCTAAGAGATGGTGTTACGAGGTGGGGACTTTGGGGAGTGATTAGGCTCCTGAAGGAGGCTCCAGGGCTCTCTAGCCCCTCCTGCCACGTGAAGAAGGTACAACAAGAAGACTGAGACCAGGAAAAAAGCCCTCACCCAACCATGCTGGCACCCTGATCTCGGACCTCCAGCCTTCAGACCTGCAAGAAATAAATTTCTGTTTAGAAGCCACCCAGACTGTGGTGTTTTGTTACAACAGCATCTACAGACTACGTAAGTCAATGGGGGAGCCATTTAAGGAAGAAGACAGTGAGGTACGAGTGGCTGACACCCCTTGCCCTGGATCCTGCAATGGAAGTGGCAGAGTTGGCACCAACATTCAACCCTGTTTCTCCTCCTGGTATGTTATGGACTGAAACAGCCAAAGGCCTTTTGGAGGGCTATTGGGCAATGGTGGCCAAAATGCCAACCGAACCTGGGCTCCCCCAAGTCAACAATAAACTGGAGGGGTGCCATGTGAAGAGCCAAGGTTAGAAAGAGTGGAACCAATGCCAAAAACACCAGAGTGAAGTGTAAGCTGGAAAAGAGGCTTTTTGGAAAAAATCAATAATGTTCTAGATAGTCTGATACTCTCATACCAAGCAGAGTCCTGGCATTTGCAAAATTAACTTGAGTTTTCAAATCTTAGTTTCAAAATTTTGTGGGCCACCTAGAAGGTCTACAAGATGGTCACAAATGAGACCTCCATGTGGAGAGGCAGCTGCAGCATTGTACATAACTCAGAGGTATGATTTACAACATGAACGGCTTTCTCTGGAATTGTGCACCAGGGCAGTTCTGCGGTGTGATTGGTTTATTAGCAGAGATCTGGGCTCATAAATAAGCACAGCTCACTGCCTACATCTATATCTTGATGTGGCCTTGCTGCTTTCTCTATTTAATGTCAAATATGCCATAGCATGTGTCATGTGTAAAATATTTTGTACCCTTTTTATTGGGGGGGATGGGGGTGAGGGGTGGGGAGACCGGTTGCAAATATGAATAATGGAAATAAAGAGGAAGTGAAAAGACATGTTGGATAAATTCAAGGGTAAAATATCAAATTTGGTTGTTGCTTGGAGCCACCAAATATTCTATAAGGAACCAAGAGAAAGTAATTTCTGAAACTGTTCAGCCAGTGTTCCAGCAAGAATTTATTTTAATTGCTTTTATAAATTGCTTTGATCCTACATTTAGGGAATCATTAGGGGCCTGAAAGGGTCACTTAAAATTTTCACTTATGCTTAACTAAATTTTATGGAGAAAATTACATGTTTTAATGGTATTCATAGAATTGGGGACTTGCAAAGGTCTCAAGATGTGTCCTTCTAAAATAGCAAAGGTCTGTGACTCAATATCACTTAATTCTCACAATAGCCCTGTGAGATAAGGATAATTATTCTCTTTTTACAAATGAGGCAACTGACCCTCGGAGAGTTTGAATTATTTGCCAAGTAAGCAATTTGAAGGAAGGATCCTTTCTTATTCATCTCTCCATCTCAAGGGTCTGGCACAAGGCAGATACGAGGCATATTGCTTCAAGGGTTCTCAAAGTATGGTCCCCAGACCAGCAGCAGCAGCAGCAGCTGGGAAGTCGTTAGAAATACCAGTTACCAGGCCCTGCCCCATCCCTTCTGACTCAGACACTATGAGTACAGGGCCCAGCAATCTATGTTCTAGCCAGCCCTCCAGGAGATCCTGATGCACATTAGAGTGTATGAGAAGCCTTGTGCTCAAAGAATAGTGAATAGAGGTCTGCCAGATGGGAAAGGTATTATCCAGGCTCCTCAGAGCCCTGAGGCCATAGTCAATGGGAAGAGCTGTGGAAAAAGACACAAGTACAAGGTTTCAAAAAGCTAGGAAACTAAGATCGCAGCTGTGGATTGACCTTTGATGGAGTCTCCCTTGTCCTAATTCTTAAAGGAGCCACATTCTCAAACCACGGTTTGCCAGGATTTGTTCACAGCTGCAATGCCCACACCTCACAGCTCTGCCAGAAATGTGCAAGGAATACTGTGTCCCTCCCCTGCAATGAACACAGTCAGTCAAATCTCCATTTTTCTTTCTTCCTCCAAATTCCCCCACAGTGAGGGCCACCTGAGGAAAGAGATTTTCATCTTGCACAAAACCCGATTTGTCTGAGTTCTTTGCACAACAATGCGATGAAAGCCCAAATGATTTTTCCACATTTGGTAGCACTTAGAAGCTTTTCATCAGCGCAGGAATAGAGAGGAGAACTATTTTCCTCATTTCTGTTTACCGCAGCGATACAGCTGAAAGAAAACAATTTAAATCTATAAACTACTGAGATGTTTTTGACTTAAGACAAGCACTGAAGTCTCAGTCATTTATCTAGAATCACAGCTTGTCTGAGATAAAAGGCACCCAAGGGATCACCTAGTCAGTGCAGGATAATGTGCAGTGGAACTCAGATGCAGTTTCTCATAGTCGTATATGTATTTGTATTTTCATATGTACCAGGAAAAAATACATAATGTTTGCATTAAATGCTGATTTCATGGATATTATTGCTTAGGATAGAGCTACTTAATACATAAAAAACAAAAATGAAATGATTTCCAAAAAAGGAAGCCAATATGCAATAGACCAGGTATGGTGCAGACATGGGAAAAATCATGGAAGTGATACATGAAGTTTTGTGATTAGCTAATTACCCCCAATAGGGTCCTGGAAGGAAATAAAATGTGCCCCACCCAGATGGTTCAAATGGAGAGACTGCAATGAAGGAAATTCTAAAGGACTTGTGTAGGTTTAAGGGAACCAAAGGTGGTGCTGAGGTCCCCAGAGATAACTGGAGGAGGAAGTTGTCACTACTCCAAGGCTAAAGAGGCAAGGGAAAGAATAGTGTGGCCAGAGAGAAGGAGCAGGGGAAAAATTAGCCCCACCTCTCCTCCTGCCCTCTTATGTCCCACCTCTACTTTCCATTGGCCAAAGCCAAATCGGAAGCCAGAGGGCAAAGGAGCCAGGTGATCCCAATGGTAGAAGCCAGCCTCCAGAGACACAGGTGGCACCAAGTATGAGTGGGAGGGCGGGAAGACAATGGCTACCGACAGGGAGGTAGGGAGAGTCTATTTCACCTGCTCCTTTAATACCTGCAGAATTATCCAAACAGGAGGAAAGTCAGACCAGTGAGGATGCAGGAAGATTCACTGGGCTGGTGAGAAATATCTCTAAAGAAACTTATAGATATCAGAAAAGTGGCTGAAGCTCTCTGCACCTCAGTTTCTTTATCTGAAAAGTGGGAAGATCATTTCTACCTTGCAGGTTTGTTGTGAAGATTGTAAATTGCATGTAACACAGAAGAAGCTCAATAAAAAGTAGCAACTATCATGCCAAGTGAAAGAAGCCAGACACAAAAGGTCACATATTGTCTGAATCCATGTATATGAACTATCCACAATAGATAAATCCATAGGGGCAGAAAGCAGATTGGTGGTTGCCACGGGCTCTGGAGAGGAGAAAATGGGGAGTGACTGCTTAATGGGTCTGATTTCTTTTAAGGAAAAAAAACAAGGTGTACTTGTCATTAAAGAGGGAGCTATTGATTCTATTGGGATCACATCCATGCTTAAGGCCCTTCATGGAATCCCCATTATACTTGGAATAAAATCCAAAGACTTTATATGAGCCTAGGAGACCCAACAGGAGCTGCCCTTGCTCAATTCCCCACCCTTCTCTCCTACCTCTGGCCTTGGATCACCATATTCCAGCCACATTGGCCTTCTCGCAGGTCTTCAAACACCCGAAGTTCTTTTCAGGCTATAACCTTAATTGACCCATTCCTTGCTCCCAAAATGCATCTCTCTGACCTCAAACACCCAACTGAAGTTGTATCAGTCCGGGTCTATTTATGGAGAACAGAACCCACACCTGGTGCTTTAGTGGAGAGGCTTCAATTATGGTAATTAGTTGCAAAGGTGTTAGAAGAGCTGGAAGGGCAACTAGGTAAAATGAGGCAGTCCAGGGGTTAGCAAACTGCAGAAAGATTTGGAGAGACCAGAGGAGGAAGTGGTATTAATGGAGCCCAGGAGTGTGGTCCCCAATCAGGAGCTGGGATTAGAGAGGAGAGGGCTACAGAGCAGATGCTTGAATGGTGGAGAGACACAGCCACTGCAGCATGCCCCCTAAAGCTGAGAGGAAATGGGGGCACACACAGCCTTCCCGATTGTCTCTTCTCATACCCTCCAAATTTCTACCAAATCTAGTCAGAAGCCAGTTCAAAAGAGAGCCTGAGAAATGTATTTTGCAAGGGCCAGCCCTTAAAGAGCGGTAATACCTGTAAACAAACAGGCAAACAACTTCCATGTAGCTGACGCCTGCTCTTCCTTTAGGTTCCAGCTTTAAGTCACCTCCACAGGGAAGCCTTCCCTTAAAACTCTAGGTGCTCTTCCCTGTGCTCTGTCACAAGACCTGCGTGTTCATATTCTGCATAGCATTTAGCAGTTATTCATTTATTTTCTGAAACAACCACTGAATACCCATGAGAATGGCCAAAATCTGGAACACCAACACCACCAAATGTCGGTGAGGATGTGGAGCAACAGGAACTCTCACTCAGAGCTGGTGGGAATGCAAAATTGTATGGCCCCTTTGGAAGACAGTTTCATGGTTTCTTACAAAACTAAACATACTCTTACCACATGATCCAGCAATCATACTCCAAATCAGCCAAATTCTGACTTCTTCTTGGTTTATTCCAGGGAAAGCTGTGTGTAATCTGAACCAGCTTGGAGCTCATGTTCCCATACATCTGAGAACAATTGAAAGATCACCATATTGCCTCCACCTTCACTCCCAACCTGGATTTAAAAGAAATATTATGTACTCCAGTTCTAGCCATTTGTCATTTGGTGTTTGAAGTCCATCTCCTAGTTCAGTGGTTCTCAACCTTCTGGCCCTTTAAATACAGTTCCTCATGTTGTGACCCAACCATAAAATTATTTTCGTTGCTACTTCATAACTGTAATGTTGCTACTGTTATGAATCATAATGTAAATATCTGATATGCAGGATGGTCTTAGGCGACCCCTGTGAAAGGGTCGTTCGACCGCCAAAGGGGTGGCAACCCACAGGTTGAGAACCACTGTTCTAGTTGGTCTAGCACGTGAGGGTTAGCTGCTGCATTAGGGAGAAGTCATCAGGATTTCATATTGCATGGTCAGTCTTGACAGTATGTCCTGATTATGACTTGAACAGCTGGGATGAGTGACAGCTCCTTTTTATTACTATAATGTAAAAATTCTGTGCATGATCTGAAAAAAATGCTAACTGCAGATAAACAAATGAAATGTCTTTCTCAAAAAGTTAAACATAGACTTACCGTGTATCTCTGCAATTTCACTCCTTGGTATATGCCCAGGAGAATTGAAAACTTACGCCCACACAAAACTTTGCACATGGATGCTCATAGTAGCAGTATTCATAACAGCCAGAAGGTGGAAACGACTCAAATGTCTATCAAATGGTGAATGGATAAATAAAATGTGAATTATCTACACAATGGAATATTATTTAACTATAAAAAAGAAAAAATTACTGATACATGCTACACAGCATAGATGAGCCTTGAAAACATTATGCTAAGTGAAATAAATGAGATACAACAAGCACATATTGTGTGATTCCATTTATATGAAATAGGCAAATTCATAAAAACAGAGAGTAGATTAGTGGTTACAGGGACAAGGAAATGGGGGGGTAGAGAATGACTGCTAATAAGTATGGGGTTTCTTTTTTGTGGTGATGAAATGTTCTGGAATCAGACAGCAGTGATGATTACACAACTTAGTGAGCATACAAAAACACCCCCACTGAATTGCATACTTCAAAATGGTGAATTTTATAGTATATAAATTATATTTCAATTTTTAAGATCTTTAAGAAAGAAGCACCATGTATATCACATCTCTGGAGTAATACACTGAGCCCATGTTCATACTCTTGTGTTTTTAAATAGTCTCAAAGGAAATAGTGGATGGTAGCCTATTGTATGACTGACACGGTTACTTATTATTGAATCAGGGAACCTGAGAATTTATCATCATTTCTTCGAAGTACTTCTCATAACAGTTGCTAACAGTGTTGAGGGCTACTTATGTCTCCAGGGCTGTTCCAAGAACCTCATATGTTTAAACTTGTTGAAATCTCTAAACAACACTATGTACTGGTTAGTACTACTAGTGTTATAATTTTTTTTTTAGACAAGAGGAAAACAAGGTTCAGGAAGTTTATGTGTCCAAAATCACAGAGCCATGATATCTCAGAGGGGAACTGAACCCAGGAAGTCTGGCTCCAAAACCTCTGTTCTTATCCACCACATTGGACTGTCTTTTAATGCAACAAATGCTGTTAATATTGCTATGCTACTAATGTCTTAAATCTGCGTAATGATTCACAATTTATGGGATATTTTAACATAACTTAAAGACTATTGCATTGAACTCAGTGTTGAAATAGCATCCTGGGTCAAATTTGAATTCAACAAACATTATACACTAACCGATTTTAATGTTTTTCCCCACCTATAATTTTACAAATGCCACCTAAGACAATGAGTGTGCTCAGTGCTTGAATAAAAGCAAAGAGTATGCCTTATTTCACCCCTTGCTTTACAGTTTTCAAAACATTTCCTCATTCATTTTGATTTTTGATCTTTATAAATTTCTTTAAGTAGAAAAAAAATAGAAATGATTGTTCCTATATTTCAAATGATAACATTGAGGCTCCAAAGAGTTGAGACAGAACTTGAACCAAGGCCTAGTGGTTTATCACCTTCTATACAACATACTGTCTAACAACTGAAACATTTGGGGATGATATATTCACAATAATTCAGCCAACTTGGCAAATGCTGTTTTGTTCTCTTTGCTATAAAAGGCTGCAGGCCACTGTCCCTCCACCTAGCCAGAATGGGTCCCTAACAAGAGTGCGCTCAAAAAGGAGTGTTCCTAAGCTAGCCCTTACTTCAAACAGGGTTGAATCAAAACATTCAGATGACTGGTTTTATGTACAACATGTGCATTGAAAGGGAGAAATGACCTCTGATTCTCCTTGGTATCAACATTCCTCATTTAATCGGGGGTCGGCATGGCCATGGTCAGTATCTGGACTGCGTCCCTGCATCCAGAACCAGCTCGCTGAAGGCAGGGGAGCTGCTCTCCTCCTCGTTTGAATGATAAGAAGGAAGGAGAGTTTAGGTCTCTTGTAGGCCTCCCATCCCGAAGATCATATTTCCCTTCATGTTTTCACAGCCAGGAAATCCCTCATCAAATCCAAGTAAATCCCTCTTTCTCTTCTCTAAGCCTTCGTCTTGTTCTGTTTTCTCCCAGGGGAGGGAACAGCTGGCTGCTCCTCAGAAGCAGCCACCCCCGAAACCTGCCCACCCTGGCGTCGTGCAGGGCTCCAAGCATCTTAGTGTCAGACACCTGAGTGCAATTGCCCTTTCAAGGCTCCCACTTCGGTGCTGCTGGGTGCAAAGATCACATCACAGTGCAGAATCTTACACAAGGCTCCTTACCTTCCTCACCAGTGCTCGGCCCCTTCTGCAGCCCCCCATTAGCCCCACCCGGACACCCACATTTGCAAAGACACACACAAACAGAAACCCTTTGGGTTTGCCCTTTCACCCAATCTCACCCCACCCCTGATCCATTTATATCTTTTTGGGTGTCAGAATGTCCTCTCCTCCCTCATTCAAAACATCTTCTCTAAGCCGCATGTCTTATCTATTCCCTTGTTCGTAGCCAGGGATTCTCAGGACAGCTTTGCACAATACTTTCTCATACCACCGGTGGAATTTTCCCAGGGTGTAAAATGACTGGGAGAAGCAGAGACCGCATCACTCATTACTGACAGGAAGGCACAGAAAGACCTAGGGAGTAATAAATGCAGATCAGACATTCCGTATATGTTTGATACACTCTGACCAAGGATGCGAAAGAAAACCTTAAGAGTTCGTCACTGGTCCTCTTTTCACAAATACCAGAAACTAGAGTATAGTCCTATTACTAGAGATGGTTCTATTACTACTAGATGGCCAGGGTCTCTTGAGGATTTCAATCCACATAACCCCAGTCTCCATGATCCTGTTGGGTCTTTGGTGGACCTTACAAAATCTCCACTCTACGCCTTCTTCTGCACATGGAACATTATCAGGGAGCTTGGACCCCAGGCTCCAGGCCCCCATCACCTGGCCCCCCGTGAGCGGTCTAGATTAGGGACTGACAAATGAGACTTCTGATAGGGTTTTGACCATTCCACAGAACATGGAAGTCATAATCTTATAATTATATATGCAACAGCCCTTAATGGGGTGGGGGGGAGAGATCTCCCCAGTGAGCCACCAAACCTTTATATATCACCAACTTGGGCAATTACGTACTGTTTTGCAATTAAATTCACTCAGGAAAACAGAATCATTACTGCGAGGAGCAGCTAACCAGCAAAGGGCGAAAGTGTGCTTTCAGCCATATGGCAGGCAATTCCCAGTGATGTCAACAGAAAATTGCACATGAGTAACTGTGAGGCAAGGCTTGTCCCTGGGAGAGGCTCTGCAGTTTTACGATCATAAAGGGGAGTGGTGAAGTGTCAGAACGAAGCTCGGCTGTATGAAGCCATCATTTTCACACAAACATAAAGAGACTTTCTAGGTCAGGTTGACCAATACCACACAGTTCATTATAGCTTATTCTTCCATCCTGTCCAATTTTTAGGGGACAGAAGACTCTTCAGCAAACAAGTGTCTTTTGCAAATGTTTTATTTTCTGATTTCTTTTTGCTCATTGAGATTCTGCCCACCAAAAAGAGACACTCAAGAATAGTATCTTTTGAGTTAGTGAATACAGACCCTCAAAATGCTGCAAATCATGCAGAAGAAATGCACAAAGTCTAAAACGCGAACTCTATCATGAGACAGTCTGTGTTAGTGGTAAGATGGAGAAGTAACACACAGATGAGGAGAAATAAACACAGAGCACACGTTCTATTTAGTGTTGTTGCTTCCTCAGCAAGGAGGCAAAAGGTCGTCTCAGAGCCCAGCTTGTCATCCTCCGCTTTGCACAGGTCTGAGGGTGTCAAACTGGTACCAGGTCACTGGATAGTGCCAAACAGCCCTGGTGCCTATGTTAGCCTGGGTCGGATCCCATAGAGCATGTTATTAAGAGCAAATTAAGTAAAAATCATTCCCATCAAAACACTCCCACTTTTCATTCATTTGCATGAAATAAAGCCCCTGCCCTAAAGGCCGGTTTATGAAGGCAAGTGTGGATGATAAATTCAAAGAGGAAAGACATCGTGTCTTGCCCTTACTTTACCCCTGTAGGTTCTTAGGATGTGATTGTCCCATCAGTTGCAAAAGAAGGTGGGATGCCAATGAGAAGAAAACGCGTGGAAGACAACAGAGTTAATTGGGAAAAGGTGGGAGGTTCAGGAGGCTCCTTCTGGGTTCACCATAGCATTGTTGCTGGGAGAAGAAAGAAACAAGAAGGGATGATGGCTGTACACGAAATAATCCCAGTAATAAAAACAATAGAGAACACATACGGACAGGTACCTGAGTGACAGGTACTAAGCTAAGTGCTCTACACGCGTCATCATGCTGCACCCTCTCAACCCCATGTGGACTTCAACCTCCCAGCCTCCCTGCGTGGTTGGTATTATCATCACTGCCATTTTGCAGAAGAGGAAAGGAAGTGTTAGTGGTAAGATGGGGAAGTGGCACACAGATGGAGAGCAATAAACTCAGAGCACACGTTCCTGCTAATGTAGGAAAAGAGCCATAAAGGATCCATTAGGAAGGGATGAGAATGGGCAGGAAGAGTGGGGAGTCTAGTCAAAATTTGCAGGGGGGTGTAAGCCCACAAGGTCAACAAAGGCAGACGAGCACAGGCAGGTACAAGGGATCCCAGCAGGAAGGCAGGGCCCAGGGTCAGTTAGCAAAGGAGTCCACCAGCCCAGTGGCCCTTGTTAGCGAGCTCTAATCATAGACACAGAAAGAACATTTCCCACTCCATGACTCTTTTCATAGTTGCTGCCACACGAGATTCTTACAATAACCCTGATATACAAATGCTGGATGGAGGCTCAGAAAGCATTTTGCCGAAGCTCATAACACTGGGAATCGGTGCAGCCATTCACTATTGAAGCCCAGGCCATCCCAGAGCTCAAGCTGCTTACCCACATGTTCTTAAAATGTCCATGTATCAACCATTTTGGGTATAAACCAGAGTCCCAGAGCCTGAGTGCACCCCGCAGGATGAATTTTACTCACGAGAGGAAAGACCACATCTACAGTGGGATGGGCTGTTTCCGTGAGTGACCTGTGGTGGAAAAGGCAAGGAGACCCGGCCCCAAGGACAAGACAGGGACCAAACTGAAGGAGTGAGCCAGGAGGCGTGCCACGAGCCAGGAGGCAGGTTGTAAATCAGTGGGTTGGAATGAAGCGAGAGGCCTGGCCTCCAGTTGATCATGGCATCCAGGAGGAGCCTCAGCTAAACGCTGGCTGGAGTTGTGCAGTGAACAATGGGCCAGCAAGAAACTGCCTGCTGCTAGGAAGGAAGGAGCTCTGTGTCCTCCCAGAAATGCTCTCCCTGGGTGCTCCCCAGGCTGAAATTATTGAGCCTCCCTCGGATCCTTATCCCTTCCGATGGCCAAGATCCAACTCAGTATCTTGTTTGTTCTCCAATAGTAATACCATTCCCACTTAATCCAAGGTAATATTACCCTCAAGGCCTTATTTGAATGCTCCTTTTTCATTCACCCCAGACCCTCTCCGGGGTCAGACACTTTGAAGCAGGTCCCTAGATCCGGAGCATTGTGTTATTAAAAGCTTCCTCCCAGCAATATGTCCCCAAACCCTCAGAGGCTCCCAGGCTTGTCTCACCTGCAATACAGGTAGATACCCTTGCTCAGTGATCAGGGTTAATTAATAGTTCACTTTCTTTGCCAGTTCAGAAAGCATCCTCATTCCAGTTCCTTTTTACTTCCCTGCTTCTATTCTCTCCTTCCGGCAAAAAGAGAGATTAAGGGCGAACAACGTTTTAGTGCCACTAAGAATGAGAAAACCCTTTGGTTAATTTTTCTAAAGATAAGAATGTCACATTACTCTCAAATAAGGGAACAAAAAGGTTTTCCAGCCGTAGCAGCTGGAAAGGTGACAACTAAATGGGAAACGGTGCGTCAGCAGCAACGACAGTCCCGTCAGCAGCTCCTTCCTGGGTGCCTTTGAAGCCGACACTCCTTAAAGCATCTGTTTCTTTGCAAGAACAGAATGTTTGAAAACCACAATTAAATGAGAAATTTGGCCTTATGGTTAAACAAAGGGTGGGATAATGGAGTACAGGGCTGGGTTTACAGAGAGGAGAGAGCGGCCACTTCTACCATAAACATTGTTGGGGAATTAGAAATTCCCGTGAATGAGATGATTTCCGTTTTCAAGAGTGGACACAGGCAATAAATGGATGATTAATTTTCAAATAATTTACCTCTTTTAAAAATGCTACCACTCAACCCATACTTCACCTCATTTAATCATGTGTGGGTGTTTCAAAAGGCACTTCAGAATCCAGGGTGGTTCAAGGTCGTCACTCTGAATTAGAGTTCTAATTCCACCATAGACTTGCCTCTGGTCTTGCCTCCCTATTTTTTTAATTAAAATATAGTTAATATATAGTATTATATACACATATATTCCTAAGAAAGTGATCACCATGATGTCTCGTTTCAGCCCAGCAGCCAGAGAGATCCTTTTATTTAAAATGAGACGGCTCACAGCTCAAGTCACTGTGCTCAAAATCCTCCAAAGCTTTCCCTTTATCAATCAGAGCAAAACCCAAAGTCCTGATAGGAACTTTCAAGGCCACCTAGGTGACCCCCATCTCCTTATCTCGGATCAGTCTTATGCAGTAGTTGTCATTACTATTCCCATTTTATGGATTAGTACACTGAGGTTCAAAGCAATAATGACTCCAGTTCCCCAAAGGGAGAGTAATAGATGTGATAGAATTAGGATGTGAGCCTATGTTTCTCTGATTCCAAAGCTCCTGCTCTTGATTGTGCTGTATTACAACAAACACTAAACAGTCCCTTTTCCTCCCTTCTTTTCTTCCTCCCTCTCTCCGCCCCTCCCTCCCTCCCTCCCTCTCTCTCCAGGCCTCCTACATCTTGCAATTACTGAAACAAACTCCTCTGCTCTGTTTGCATTCATTCACTAGTCCCTCCAGAGAATGCTCTTCCCCAGCTTTCAGCGTGATTTATTTTATCACCTCCTTTAGATCTGGACACAAATAACTCCTTAGCACTGTGGGCTTCTCTACCTTCTCTAAACACCCTACTGAAAACAGCAAACTCTTCCCCCCAACACACACATGCACTCATTTCTTATCCCCTTTATCCTGCTGTCTCTCCTCCCTGTCACTTACCTAAGATTGCATTCTTCTATTGTTTATGCCATGATTTTCCCCCATGAGGGCAGAGCTTTGTCTATTTTGTTCATGGCTGAATCCCAGCACCTACGACAGTGCCTGGAAAGTGGTTGGTGCTACTGAATATTTATTGAATCATTAATGCATATGCCTGGCATATGAAAGTTGATTGAAAAATTAAAGTTCTGGCTTCTTGTTCAGACTGATTGATCCAAGGTCTGGCAATCATCTGACTGGCTCAGGAGACAAGATATGCGATCCTAGACACCGAGCAGCCACTAGCTAGCGGCACAAACTTCAGAGCCCAGTTGCACTCCTGTTATAAGCATTGGCCAATTTGTATTTTAATTGTGTATATACTCATCACCTCTCCTTAGCCAACAAGTCCCCTGGTGTCAAGAGATGCATTTTTCATAGCTAACGTTCATTTGATAAATCGTTACCATGAGTCAAGCACTAGGTCAGACACTCGGGATATAGAAATAAAGTGCAGTGTTGATCCAAGGCCACTGCACGTCTCTGGACAGGCTGGACCTCACACATATTGTTGTGCAGTGCACAACCTGCAAAATGGTACAAACAGCCCTGTAATGATGACCAGTTAATGACCAATTCCAGTTGGCCATACCTTCCAAAGAAACTTATATCCTTTAGCTGCACTGCTGGTGACCTATCCAATGAGTCTAATAAAATCATCTTCTTTGATTATTATTGTATACACTTTTGGAAGCCGGGACATGGTGCTTTGCACCCTCCAATTGCGGGGACTGTTGTTGACCAAGGCCCTCCACTGCTTAAATTGCTCTGAGATCCATTGCCAGATCTGTACTCCACCAAATGACAGCGTGGCAGTCCCACCAGGACGGGAAGGGGTGGCAGGTACATACACAGGCTCCTTCCCTGGGAAGCATACTCCTCTGGTGGCAGCTGTGGCTTGAGGACTCCCTGAAACCCTTCCCAACCCTTCCTGAGACTACATTGAAGCAGTCTATGATGGTGTCCCTACTGCTTCCTTCCCTCTGCCCTTGGCTCGGGTCAGGCTTGCACTGAAGTCCAATGTCTCCCC
>NW_005871093.1:3483131-3634528 GCF_000147115.1 Myotis lucifugus | reverse complement strand
ACTCCAATTTCTTTGCTGGCTGTCCATTACTCAGAGAATAAACCCTGCTGGGAGTAACAGGAGCATCTGAGGCCCTCGATGCACGAGGAGTCTCTGCTGACTTTCACAGTCCCTCCCAGCAGCAGCACCAAATTCTGTAGTTCCCCAAAGGGCCATGCTTCTCCAGCCTGCTTTATGTTCAGTTCATGTCTTTTCCTCTGCCTGAAAAGCCACCCTATCCAACCTTCCATGGCCCCTACACACACACACACACACACACACACACACACACACACACACACGTATGCACACGCGCATGTTTTAGATGCAGCTCCACTGGTGTGTGCTCCATGGAGCCCTCTGTACTCCCCTCACACTGACAGGTCCTGAGCTCTGAAATGTGGAAAAGCCTCATTTCCAGAGCCCTTGGCAGCAGCACTAAGAGGTTTCCTCCCCACTTTTCTCCACTTTCAGGGGAGCTCCTAGAAGACAGAAACAAGGAAGGGACCCCAATGGGCTAGCTGCTCAGCCCCCCTTTCCCAGGGGCTGCTCCACCACCCCACCCCCCAGGAAGACTTCCCTAGGCCCAGCCACATTATTCAGTATCACCTGGCTCCCCTTACTGCGGTTGAGTGAACCGATGTGGGTAGTAGCATTTAGCCCAGTTAGTTTCCTTGGATTTTGAACCAAGGGAAAATCAGGCAATCTTCGCATGGCTGGATCTGCAATGTTGCCTCCTATCATGTTGAGAATGAGAAAGCCAGTACTCAGAAAGGAACAGAGGTGAAAGGTAGTATCATGCCTTGCTGCTTCCACTTGCCCTTCCCCCCTGCTACCGTGAGATGCCCCCATGTCCTTATCAGAAATTGCTCTTTGCTGTTAAGCTAGTTTGAAAAAAAAAACAGGCCATCATACTCATCTCTGCGTCCAAAGTTCCCCGCATGTAGTAGATAATCAATAAATGTTTAAAATACAATGAACAAACAAATGAATGAATGAGTGTGTGA
Organism: Myotis lucifugus; assembly: GCF_000147115.1. Taxonomy (NCBI): domain Eukaryota; kingdom Metazoa; phylum Chordata; class Mammalia; order Chiroptera; family Vespertilionidae; genus Myotis; species Myotis lucifugus. Next base: position 3,633,542 of record NW_005871093.1, on the reverse strand, counting down.
GTGAGTAGTAAGGCCATGGTGGAGGGCCATGATGCCTGGCATTGATGGTCTAGGGTATTTTGACTAAGAGACATTTGAAGACAGCTTTCTGTGACAAGGCAGTGGCACTGGTATTAAGAGACTCAGAGAGAGACTCGTGGTAAATGTCATACTGACAGCATTCCACGCACGTGCTGGAGGACCCGATCAGGAAATAATAATTTCCAACCCCGCCTGGATGTCTGGAAGTCAGCCTGCTGCCGGCTAGCAGGTGCTTCGGCTACCACTCTAAGTCAGCAAGCTCTGGCTGAGTGTGCAGGGTTTTGCAAAGAAGTCTGTCCTGAATTCTAGCAATATTTCATGCCTTTCCAGTGCCCAGGCCTTCAAATTCAGTGACATGGTCCTTTTGGGGACAGGTATCTTAGTAGCAGAGAATGGTCTATGCCTGAAGTTGGAGGTCTCATTCTAGCCCATAGGTGTGCTTGGTAGTGTCAGCATCTACCTACTGAGGTGCTGTACCCAAAATACAAGGTACTTACTACCGGCAAAGGGCTTCACAGGAAGCCTGGCTCCTAGTAAGTGCTCAGTAAAGATGGCTTAGCCTGTCTCAGCCTCAGTTTCCTGTCAGTAGACTGAATTAAATTAAATCAGATGCTTTCTAAGGTTTTTCCCATTTGAAATGTCTATGATTTTTATCAGTCATAGCACAGATTGGGGGCATAGCTCTGGGGCATTCTTGGTGTCACCCAATCAAGCCTGTGCCTAAATCAAAACCTGCCAAGAAAACAAGCATCCCATGAGGACTAAAGGAGCAACATCGGGGATGGTGACAGTGATGGCAGTGTTCTTTTGAGCAGTTAATGGTCGTTAGCTGGTCTCCCAGGGTCCCCCGAGGACCTCTGCTGCTAATTAGGAAAGATGCAGCAAGAGGCGTCCCGGTCCCCAGGGCTTCCTCTTCATAATTTCTCCTGACTCCTACTTCTTTGTAGTTGATGCTCCATCCCATTAGTGTAGGCTGCTCTCCTTATCGCTGATTGATGGAAATAAAGTAGGACAAAGGCAGCGAGAGGCGCCAGCAAGCCTGGGTCCTCAGGCAACGCCTCAAGTGCCATCCCTGACACCTCCCAGCAAAATCTAGACACTCATTTGGAGCCCTGAACTTGACCCACCTTCCTTCCCTCCGTATTTGTGAAAGGCCTCTAAATGTGCCAGGCATGTGTAACCGGGCACCAAACTTATAAACAAGCAATTAGTGTAATGTAATAAGTGCTTTCATAGATGTGAAAGTGTGTTGAAAGCACCTGGAGCCGCTGGAGAAGGTCCTAAAGGGGGGGATTTCTGATCAGGGCCCAATGGACTACTTGAGCACTTGATAAAGATCACCCTGTGTTTAACTCGGTTGCCCCAGTCCACACCCCTTTTTCCCTGTAGCCCTTGCAAACTGAGGTCCCAGGACGCCTAGGACCTGTACCTGAATGGGTAATGACTATAATGGTTATTCTCTACGCCGTCCTCTGGATCCACTCTCCACCTTTCTTCCCACCCTCACCCCCAGTTCCCGAGACTGGTCAATATGGGCACCATCAGTGGGACCCTCTTGCTGTCTTGAGTTGAACTAATAGGCATCACCAGAAGGAAATGGCAGGGCAGGAGGAGGGAGAGGTCACACAGGTATCCCCCAGCTGACCTCCCTGCTGGGCGGTGGTTGCAAAATGCTGGTTCCTCACCCAGGGCCACACCTCTGTGGGGTGGTGCCTCCTATTGCATCAACTCCCCTGGAGTTCCAGGACCACTCCCTTCCCTGGAGCCTTCAGGCCCAGGGTGCTAACTGCTTCCTCCATCCCCAGCCCAGGGCACTTGCCTGCCTCCCACCCGTTCCCTTAACCTGGCCCACGTCTGTGTAAATAGCCCTGTCACTATAGTCTAGTTCCTTTCCTTTGGAGCGTGCCATCTGTTTCCTGCCCGGACCCTGACTGAGACAGATGTTTACATAAATACTTTGAGACTAACGGATTTAGATCAATCCCAGAGTTATTTCCCTGGTGGACACAATATTTTATAGAGGGTCTCGTTTGTTGACTTAAGAAAGGATTTTACAAATGAATATCTAAGAAATCCTTCTTTGGTATCTTTTTCCCTCAGGAGGCTCTCAGGAAGCTCAAAATCCCTTGGAACTCGATCCTCCTGGATTTCTGGTATGGAATCCCTGCTCGGAATTATTTAGTAACTGCAAATACCCCAAGGACCTAGATAAGAATGTCTCACTCAGGCATTCAGAGCCTGTTATAATTAGGCGCTGACCTGCCTCGCTGGCTTAATTCTCCCCTCCCAGTCTGTACCTCTATAATCACAGCTCCAGAGCACTGCCTCCGCCCTCCATTCATTCTGGTTCCTATGACTGGCATACCCTGTTCCCTCCAAACACCAGCCACCTCCCATTTCTCCTGTTCTTGAAGTACTGGCCATTCTTCGAAGCCCTGCTCTAACCTTCCTCCCAGTGTGTCTAACATGCTACTCCTCCTGGCCTTCAATTCTTCTCCTGTTCTCTTTGTACATTGGGTTCTCCAATAGTTCACTAGTATTTTCTTAAATGGGCCTGTCTTCAATTGTTAGAGATATACAATAGAATACAGAAAGCCAAACTGTGAGGGGTGTGGGCTTAGAAGGGAAGGAGTGGAAGAGGCTGTCCAGCCTGCCCTGGCTCTGTGTCTTGAGTCTGCCTCCACACAAAAAGAAAGGCTTCCAGTCTAGTTCACCAGGAGACCGCACTGTGGTTTGGAGCAAAAGCTTCTTGGTATGAAAGACTGTGCTTCTGCCTGACCCTTCACTCTAGGTATACATTTCATTCAGGCATCTCTAAGGTGGGACTGGGGGAGGCTGTGGCAAGAAAAGTTTTGGGGATTCAGGTCCTGAGCCCTCAGCCATCATTCCAGACATGCACAGGGCTGTGTTGCAGCTGGTGATCAAGAGGCCCCATGGAGACTCCATGGCCTCCCAAGAGGGCAATGATATATGGGTCACTCTGCAGATGGAAGTATCCCAGGTAGCAGTCTCCTTTGTTTAATTAAAAGTCAAGCCTGTGCAACTATAGGACAACTCAGATGAAAATATTTAAGGGGCTCACAGTAGTCTACTCCATCTACTAAACATGCGCTCTCGTCACTGAGCCTGTAAGTACGGAATTCTGGGTAACAGCAGTCCTCTGAAAGCCCTAGCCCAGGGCACTGCGTCTCCCCCTCTATCCCTGTCCTTTTCCTTCTCACCAGCCTGGGCCAATCCCTAAACCAATTCATACAAGCAAACCACATGCAGCTCAGTGTACTCCAAGTCATATTTAACATCAAAGCTGCCATAAAGTTAGCAACAGAATTCCAAAGCACAATTTTAAGTAGCCCATCTTAGATTTCCTTCCGTTTTTTTAAAGCACAGAAGAAATCAAATTAAAAGTAAAAAGCATTCTTAGGAAGCATCCCTACAGTGACCTTTTCAAAGGCTTGGTAAGATGTATTAAGTTTTAATTACATGTGAAGCACATAAGTGGGTACTCTGATGAATACAAAACAAGTAGCAAGCATGGTCAACCTTGAGAGTATTCGATCTGGTAGAAAGACAATTAGACTTGGCACCAGTGCTTAAAACCCACACTTCTCACTTCCATACTGTATGATTCAGGCTCTGGATTTGCGGACAAATTAATAAGAAATCTAAGACTCACTGAAAAATCTGTGAAACTGGGATAATAATTCCCTCAGGGTGTTCTGTGAAGAATATAATAAAATAATGTGTGAAAGCAATTAGCACAGTGTTGGCACATGGAGGGTCCTTGGTCAATATCGGCTGGTGAGATGGAGGCTTGCATCAATAAGCTTACTTTCTAGTTGGAAAACCAAGAGAAATAGAAATAAAACAAGGAGAAAATAACCTTAAATTATGCACTGGCCATAATATAAACTTCATACTTATGCTATGAGTGGAATGAATTTTTTAAGTTATTTTATTTATTTGTTTATTTATTTATTTTGGAATAAAGTTTGTAAAAAGCATCACTTGTAGAGAAAATTTGACCAAGAAACACTTTAGGGAGGAAGGAAGACGTCAGTGGGGTCTGAAAAATGGGCGCAGTTGAATCAGCAGAGAGAGAGCAGTGAGCAATAGAACCACCGCCAGTGAAGACACAAGACAAGGGGGATGTGCAGCAGTCAGCACCCATATGCGAGCCTTCGGATGCCATCATGAGTGGAACCAAACAAAAATAAAACAGTGTGTGAAACCTAAGTACCACTTGGCCTCTAGCTATGCCCTACGCTCCATGCCTCATCACACCAGAAATGACACATGCTCAGTTCCCACCATCGGCCTCTCCGGCAGAACCGCTCCAGATTTTCTGGCAGAGGAGCTGCCTGGAGATGGAGTCAGCAGGGATCCGCATCAGAGCATCTTTCTGACTGCCGAGCCTTCTCACACCTCAGCCTCTCATGCTCTCAAAGGAAAGATTGCAATCTTTCTCCTCTTCAAAACGGGTAACTCAGTACATACAACAGTCCCAGTCAGGTGAGGGAGGGAGTGTGCAGGCAAGCTGCCCTGCACTGTTGCTGCTCCCTGAAAACTTCTCCCTTAGTAGCACACTTGGTGTAATGGCTCCTTTAGGTCCCCAAGTGTCCCACTGGGAGCTCCGTGTGTTGGGGGGCGGGGGGGGGTGAGGGGGCAACCAAATTCTCGATAAATCCTAGTCATCAAGCTAGATAACCTATTTCCTGAAAAAGAGAAAAATGCCCTTTGTTAGAAATTGAAGCAGAAAAGACTTTACATTTTCAAAAGCACACTCAGAGCATTCTGTACCAGATAGCATGCTAAGTACTCTGTGTGTGTCACCTCCCTTGATTAGTATGGTTTTAGGGAATTGGTAAATGTATCCATAATTTGCAGGTAGTGAAACCAATTCCACGTAGACAGATGACATCACCAAGCTGGAAAACGGTACAATGGGGATTTGAATGCAGGCTTGTCTGACGCAAAAGCCTGTTTTGAACGTGCTAACTGCCAAAAGTATGTGGCCTGAGAAGGATCCTGTAAGTTAACGTTGTGCAGTCCCTCGCCCACATGTCTGTGAAACTCGGGCAGTGATCTGTAAGCTATAAAGGGCACATAAATAAGTGAAAATTATGTGCAAACACAAGCACAGACAGGTGTGGAGGGCAAGCATTTGATACACTTACGGGGTTTGGTGAAAGAGTTATGAGATATCATTTCTTAACATCATTAAACTTCATTATTGATGCTTCACAGTCCTCAATTTTATATTTACTTGTGGCTTTTTATTAAATACCATCTCTTTTTGATATGAGAGTCATGCTGACAAAACACGATTGATTAAAGTTTCTAATTATCTGTCATCACAGCATGACCAGTGGCAAATGGAATGCATTTTCTTGTTCCTTCCAGGAAAAAAAAATAGAAAGAGAGAGCAAGCTCCCTAATGCAAGGCACAGAACTCTGCTGGCTCACTCAAGTGCTCAGAGAAAATGTTCATGGCAGGGCAATACAATGGGTGGGTGATGTCACACGGCCATGCAGCAAAGCTGACTTTCCATTGGGAAGACAACCAGCCAGGGCCAAAAGGAGGGACCTCAGAAAGAGTCTCTAATGTAGGCATCTTATAGAATAATTATTCTTTTCTTATCTTTAAATTTGGTATCAAATATAACTGGGTTATATCTGTCCTTCCTATGGTAGCCACTGAACAATAGCATTGAAATTCTGTGTGAGTGTATTGCTTACCGCAACACTAGCTGCTGTAACAAAGTCTTAAATTATCAATGACCTAACATAAAAAGTATATATTTCTTATTCAAGCAACAGTCCAGTGCAGTGAGTCCCTGCTGGTCAGCAGCCTTCCATAAGGTGATTTGAGAATTCTGTCTTATGCTTGGCCCATTTTCTCAGGCCTCAGAGTCCCATCAATCCAGCCAGAGGATGGGAAAAGGCACAACCACTTTTAACCTCTTTAGCCTGTGAATGGTACCTGCGGCTCAGTTCATGGCAAGAACCGGTCATGATGCCAGCGTGACTGGGCAGCCACTTCCCAGTACAAATCTCATTCCTGGAGGAACAGAGACTTAGGTGGGCAGTCAGTGATCTTGCCACTGTTGTTTCTTCTGGCCCCCAGTATTCACAAGCCCCCCTTTTCCCACACATGCATATACTCAGTCCCTCCTTGGGTGTCACCCAGGACTGCATCCAGCACAGAGCACAGGAACTCAGAATAAAGAACAGCCATTTCCATCTAGTTTTTAAGAAGGTCTCCATGATATAGTAAGTCATGCGCTAAAAAAAATTATCTTCCCTCCATACACTCAATATTATATACACAGTGGTGGTAAAGGAGGGACCAGAGAACCACAAAGACAGGAAAACACCTCCCATTGTCTGTCTGGTGAAGGGAAATACAGCACACACCACTAACCTTCTGTTTTCTCATTTTTTCCTGCCACAGCTATGGCCTTAAAGACACTCAGTTTGCCTTCCAAGTTCCTACAGACAACAGTTTTTGGTTTGATCAATGCATATCATGGGCCTGCACCTGTTCAGTCCCTGGTAACAGTATCCTGAAAGCGTGCCACCCACACACCAGGCCAATGGCACAAATTTTAAGCTTCTAATAGCGGCACCCCTCATTGGGGAGGGGCTGACGGGGGGGCACATTCCTGAAGAAGAAGGCCTTCCTCCCAGCAGAATGCTGAAAACGCCCCAAACTGGCATCAGAAGGATGTCATCCTAGAGATGGCAGGTGTATAGGGCTGGCTAAGTTTAAAAAGCTTTGTAGAGTATTTTTTTTATTAACTCCTTAGACAAAAAGAAGCTATGAAACTTTATTCTTTCTTCCAACCTATAGCTTGATCATTTTATAAGCATTCAAGCACTGATTGAAAACAAATGCAATCAATGTGGCAACAACCCTCCTAGGCTACGTATGTCTTTCTTGACCCTTTGAAGAGCCTACGTTTGCATCCCAACGTGGTTCCTCTTCACAAAGCATTTTCAGAGCATATAGTACCTGCTTTGTCTTCCCTCACTGTGCCAAAGCTTTGTTATTAGACCTTTTCCAAAACCCTGATCTATCGTCAAAAGGATCCATTAACAAGTCTGGTGAGTAAAATGGGTGATCCGGTGCTGCACCTGGGGTCAAAATATAGGATGTAGTTCAACAGGGACGCACAGATCATCTGTGTATGGGAACCACGGGTGGAGCTTTAGAAAGCCCAGCACCCTGAGGTGGGAATGTGGAGATATGACTTTTATCGTCTTTTATTTTGTGGAAAAGGTCTGAGAATGCTACAACCACACTTCTGAACCCACCAGTTTAAAAAGAAAAGCCTTCCACATGAATTGGAAGGACCCTCCCCACACCATTCTGCAGTGACGGAGTCATCCCACTCCTCCACCCTTGCCCGGAGTCACTGATGTTCGTCACCTGGGTTTGTTTCCCACAGGTGTCTGCATAATTCTTTATACTTACACAACACGTGGATTGAAATGAATTCTATAGCATTGTTTTGTATAGTCTCGAGCCTTAAACAAATGATTTACGATACTCATTCCTGTACAACTTCCTTTTTTCATTCAACCTTGTATTTGTAAGATTTATCCATGTTGGTGGATGTAGCTCTAGTTCATTCATTTTTCACTTTCGTTTATTGATCCACAATATGAATATAATGCAATTTATCTGTTCTGCTGTTGCACATTTAGTTTCTAATTTGTCACAATTACGTATATATTGGCTATGACTATTTTTGTAGATGCTTCCTTATCCCATCTATATATTGTAAGTATTCTGCTTGTCCATGGATGCTCCAGTGCAGGAGTCTCGAGATGTGGTCCCTGGGCCAGCGGCATTCATGTCACCTGGAAACTTTTCAGAAATGCAAATCACTAGCCCTCACCCAGGCTTACTGAATCAGGAACTGGGCACAGGGGGTAGTGATCTATGTTTTAACAGGATTCTGATGCTTGCTAACATTGAAGTGCTACTGTTCTAGCCTAGCATATGATGTCTCTTGTTTTGCATGTCTTGTAGCCCACATGAAAATATCCAAAATGTTTGTGCAATGGCTGCAACATTGAAACAAATTCAGAAACTCCCACTGACTGCTTGAAAGCACTACATATGCATTTTAATGAAATATATTAAGGTCTGTGGAGGAGCATTGAAAATCATAAAGCATAATACAAATTACTAATAGTCAATGTGGTAAATTTATTTCAAAACATTGTTGTGTTTCTTTCGAAGTCACGACTCATGTATCTAAAGACAACAGCCAGAGAACACAGACATACAAGGGCATAAAGTCATTTCAGTCAAGTGTAAGTGTTTCAAAAAACACTCAAGAGCATCTGAAGCATTAAATATATTTCTGAATGAGCTTCAGTATCATCACCCATATGGCATGGAATTTTTTCCTCTGTATTTTAATGTGTACTCTTGCTCTCGTTTTGGCTGCCTGGACTACTTACAATTCCATACTCTTGGAACAAACAAACAAAAAAGTCTGATCTTGGGATTTGCTGGGGAGGCATGGCGGCTTTCTGGAGTAAGATGGAGCAGGGAGGAGAACAGGGTGAGAACTGCCCATTCGCCAGGCTCAGGGGAAAGGTATCACCAGGTCCTTAGTGGAAAACCAGGCATGGCCCAGGGACAGGGGCCTTGGCGTTTTCTCCTCACAATTCAGGAATATCATCGATGCTTTGGGTCTTTGGTGTAACTGGAGGTTCCCAGTAGGTGAAAGAGCATAGCGTTTGGTCATAGCGACAGAACATGGGTAGATGGATAGAGAAATCCAAGAATCACTAGTAGTTTTCATCTGGGGGAGACTCTGATCAAATGACAGAGAGGGAACTGTCAAGAATAAAGAATGGCCCCATTCTCGTTAAGGGACAGGGGTTACTCAAAGGACTGAGGATGAGAAGCCAGTAGAGTTCACATCCCAGGAAAGGGCATGGGGACAATCAAGCACAGAGACTCCACTAGCAAAAGGGAGTGGCATGAGCCTGGGTTCAAGTGAAAACCAGGAAATGGGGGTAGGGAGGCAGCCCTAGAACATCCTTCTAAGGATAAGGGCTGTCCAAAGAATAAGTGATGGAGAGATGGAGCATGTAAGTACATATGGTCTCAGTCAGGTTAGGCCCAAGAACACAGGCAGGTGAGAGGTGGGCTAAGTCTGTGTGGGGGCATCTGTGAGCCCAGAGGTAAGGAGATGGAAAGAGTAGATTATGGGAAAATGAGGAGAAAGTCAACAGAACAAAGGAGAAGGAAAAATAAGTCAAATGTTTAACTTACTACTGGTCTAAGCCTCTCTTTTCTCAAGGGGTTTATGAATAGAATGGTCCAATCCCCTACCTTGAGGGAATAAGGTGAGTGGAAGAGGAGCCTCCTGAACTTGGGTGGGCACTGCGGGGAGCTGACTGGGCCAGAGGAGAAGTACGGCAAGTTGTGCCATGGTAGAGGTGTCAAGGTCAGAGCCTGGAGAGTAGCTTAGTCCATGTTGAAATACCAAGCAAGATATCTTAAGGAAAAGGAGAAGTCAAAAATAGATGGGAGAAGGGAGAAGAAATAGGTCAAGGATTCAAGAAAGTCAGGAGTGAGAAGAAGTCAGAAAGACAAGCTGGAGATGTTCTGGATAAACCGGCCACAAAGGCCAGCATCCGCAAGGTAAGAGAGCTGAGCTCACTCAGTGGAGCCAGACAGGATGGGCAGTGTCCTCCTGAGTCACACTCAATCCGCCGGGAAGAATGGGCTCAGTGATAAACATCTTGGGCTCAGAGAAATGAAGAGAATAGAGTTCTGATAAGAAGTGTCCTGCCCCCACCCTGCCTCTGTCTCTAGACAGGCTTCGGGCTCTCAAGTAATCCAGACAGGTACTGGACCCAGAAAATTGGATACTGCTGAAGTTTGACAAGACTGCAAAAGCCAGGGCTTCTTTCATTAAGTCCTAAATAAACAAAGGGCTAACTCACAAAGCAAACGCTCACTCATTTACAAATCTAATTTATGCAAAACCACCAGTGACCAGAGGTAGATTTTATTACCACCCCAAAACCCTCTCTACTGTGACAACCCCAGAATCTATGGGCTGCTCTGTGCTTGTTGCACTAGATTGAACCTACATTAGAAGCCAAATGTTTGTTGTGAACTTTCTGAATGCCAGGCCACGTGCCCAGGGGGAAACAAAGGTGAATTAGACCTAGTTCCAGTGTCTGGAGGAGGCGAGCATTGAGCAGGACAGACAATGTAGCAATAGATCCCACCAGACTCCTGTGGTTAACCCGATAGGTAAATGTTTATGTCAAGCTTGGGGTCTTTCCCTCCCTCATGGAGCTTCTTTTTCTGATTCTGTAGTGATCTCACCAAAGTGTCAGGCAGGGCAATTCCAAAGCAGGGCAATTGCAAAAGGGGTGTTCATTACTGTACAGCAGCCTTAGTACAATACTACTTGCTTAACAACAAAGCCAGTCATGAAGTTGGGTGCATTGTGGACTGGATTTAGTTAATGAAGCACTAAGTAGACACTTGCACAACTGCATTTCATCCTGAGCCCTAGGCTAACTACTTTATTTTTCTCTAATCTTTCATATCACTTACACACAGAAATTGTCAAGAGACCCAGAAATGGGAACATTTTCTTTGTTAATGTAAAAAAAAAAAAAGATTCAGTCCTGTTGATTCAAAACATTCCCTTTAGTGTCATTCTCTGAAAGCACACGTAAATTAAACCAAAGTTTTATTTTTTATTAAGCCAAAGAGTGTCCAATAGCTGGCACCAATACATTTCCCCTAATATTGCCCAGGTCTCATGAATGACATAAGGAACAGTGGCAAGAATCAGACCCACTGTGTGTCTGAGGCCCTTGAATGGGAGGTGACCCCTTAACTTCTGCTATCATTCTGCTTATTAGTAAAGTGCATCTAAAACCAAAGAGAGGTCTCTGCAGAAATGATACACCCTCAGATCAGATTTCTGTGCCTCCAAGGACAGAATTCCAGTTCCAGGTTAGCTTCTCCTCTGACTCTGAGGATAATGTGTTACATATGCACAAGGCTATACCCAGGCAAGGGAAGCAGAGCCAAGCTTGAAAACGATCCATTTCCTGAGGCTGCTGTCACAAATTTATCACAAACAAGAGAAATTTATTCTTTCACAATTCTGGGGTCTAGAAATCCAAAATCAGTACCACTGAGCCAAAATTAAGGTGCTTTGCTACCTGGGAAGGCTCTAAGAGAGACTCTGTTCCTTTCCTCTTCAGCTTCCAGTGGCTGCCAGCATTCCTTGGCTGGTGGCTGCATCATTCCAACTCTGCCTCCAGCCTCTCTTTTGTAAGGACAGTTGTATAGGCATTTAGAACCCACCCACATAATCCAGGATAATCTCAAATTCCTTGACTTAATCACATCTTATTTTCCAAATAAGGTAACATTTACAGGTTCCAGGGATTAGGGCCTGATACCAGTGGGACCCATTATTCTGCCTACCTCACCAAGCTCCCCATGACGTTAGGCTGAGTTGGGACTTCACCAGAAATTAGAGCCAGCCTCATACTATCTCTCTAGACTGGCCTGTTTTAGGTGCAGGAATAGGTTGGGCTGGTACCTGTATTGGTTTGCTAAGGCTGCTATAACAAAGTACCATAAACTGGGTGGTTTAAACCACAGAGATTTATTGTCCCACAGTCTGGAGGCTGGAAATCCGAGACCAAGGTAACAGCAGGGCTGTTTCCTTCTGAGGGCCAGGAGGGAGGGTCTGCTCCATGGGTTTTCTCTAGCTCCTGTGGTGTGCTGGTGATCGCAGGCATTCTTTGTGTTGTATATCTCTGCCTTCATCTTCACATGGTAGTGTCCCTATGTGTATGTCTGTGGCCAAATTTTCCCTTTTTGTAGAACCCCAGTCATATTGGATTGGGGGGGGGCATCCTATTCTAGTATGACTTCATCTTCACTAAATTTGCAACAACTCTCTTCCTAAATAAGGTCACATCCGAGGTACTGGGGGTGAGGACTTCAACATATGAATTTGAGGGGGACACAATGCCCAAGGGCCTACCACCTTCTTACAGATTTCTCTGATGCTGACTCACTGCCTCAGTTTCTGTCCATCTCCAACTCCTAGACATGCTCTTGCCTGTCTAACTGACTTGGGAAGCCCTAGCACATGGTATTGGGTACAGAGATAGAACTGGCTTCCCTGGCTACCACCCACTAACCATCATCTTTCCTTACTTTTCTGACTGCTAACCTGGATTCCTTCCCAGCACCTGCAGCTATCATGCTGGTACAGTGTAGGCATTCAATAAATAGTCATTGAATTAGCTAATTGATTAGTTACATCCAATTAGGATCTGGATGTACTGCCACATTCTAACCTACTCAAGCAACTCAGGTTTATGCATTTAAGCCATACTCAGCCATATCTTCGGACATGACATTATCTAGCAATGAGATATCAGAGAGATGGCTAAGAACTCATAATTCTATAACTCCTGCATTGCAAGCCCAGATTATACATGGCAGCAAAGGAAGAGAAGCACACAGCTTTCTGATAAGTCAATAAGGAAGATAAGATCACTCGCAGCCCCAACTGCTATCAAAGACTCCTGTTAAGAACAACAGCCCCTATCTCTTTGTTTGGCTTCAAAGTCTTACAAAGTCAGTGTGATAGAACTTGAGCCAGGAAAGCTAGCAAGTAATCCTGGTAGGTATAGTTTTCCAAAGGCATTCAGGTTAAATTCAGCTCCATAATTGTGTAGATCTACATGTCCAACCTCTCCCCTCCCTGCCCTATTCTTTCCTCCTCTCTTCTTAGATGTCCATACTCCTCACCTCCCTCCTCCACCTCTATTTCAACACCCTCACACGCATTCTAGAAAACCTAACTTCAATACAGAAGATACAAGATCACTATCTATTTTCGAGGTGTCAATACACACATAAGGCCATGACCCAATCAAAGATAGAAAGTAGCAATTAATTTCCTATCCTACTCCTCTAAGTGTTCGTTACTTCTTTTTATACATTGTTTTTTATTAAATACTAGAGGCCTGATGCACGAAAATTCATGCAAAAGTAGGCCTTCCTTTCCCCAGCAGCCGGCACCGGCTTCCCCTCTGGCACCCGGGACCCGGGCTTCACTCCGGCCTCCGGCAGGCACCTGGGACCCAGGATGCTTTTTTCTGGCCCCAGCTTCATCCAGAATGACACCTGGAAGGATGTTCGTTCTAATTAGCATATTACCCTTTTATTATTATAGATTGTATACCTAGATACCAGTGTTCCTAATTTATGTCAAGGTTTTAAAGAAAGTCTCTAACAAGTATGAAGGCCCAGAAACCCAGATCAAAACAATTTCAATGAATCAAAACTAGTATTGCATTAAATTCCATCTTGATGTCTCCCATGAATCACTTACCTCAGGGGAAATACTTAAAAGAGAAAATATCCCACACCTGCACACTTGATGTGGTGGCTTTAAGTCAGCCCACGTTTGCATTCCATTAGTTATATCTGACCAGATAAACACTTTGCATCCTTCCATTGTCTTCAAAACTTCTAGCTTTGTCCTTTTTTACCCATTTCTACTCTTCCCACCCCCCTTGAACCTTGCCTTATATAACTCAGCTTCAAGTCTACCCTTTGTATTTGCTGACTGCTCATGGGAGTTTTAACCCCAGTTCCAGATAAATGGGTTCATTTTGACTTGAACCCACTTAGCTAGAACTTTCCCAAAGTTCTATCATTTTATTTATGTCAAATATCAGAAGGTCCCATTCTTCTGTTTGTTGCATCTGTAGGATCTGAGCCTCCAGCCTGGCTTGTTTAGCTCACATGAGCTAAAGCCAAGCCAAGCCCCACTTAAGAGGAGATTTGGGAAATGCCTACCATCTTCTAAAACTGTCCTATTCAGTTCCCTTATAAGTGGCCATGGGGGGGGCGGTGGGGAACACAAGTAAAATAAATATTGAGTGTGTTATTTCTAAATAGTGAGAAAGACTTACTTATATGCTCAACACGAAACCAGTTGTTTTTCTTCAAAGCTCTTCAAAAACCTGCATGGTAAATGCCCCAATGTTAATAGGGGTGCTAGATATGTAAATAGGTCATTAGAACACAGCAGGCAGGTAAAGGGGGTGACTGCAGGCACTAACAGGGCACAGAGAAGAGGCACCCCCCCTTTCCTTGGGGTGTGGGGAGCAGAAAGGACAGGAATGCCATTCCAGAGGAAGTAACATCAAACCTGAGTCATGAAAGGAAAGTAACATCCTGTCCCTTGCTCCGTTTTTAAAAAATATATATTTTATTTATTTCAGAGAGGAATGGAGAGGAAGTGAGAGATAGAAACATCAATGATGAGAGAGAATCATTGATTGGCTGCCTCCCACATGGCCCCCACTGGGGATTGAATCCACAACCCAGGCATGTGTCCTTAACCGGAATCAAACCCAGGATCTTTCAGTCCACAGGCCAACGTTCTATCCACTGAGCCAAACCGGCTAGGGCCCTTGCTCCATTTTTTAAAGCTGTCACTCAATATGGCCTTTCCCTTCTCTGATGGTTACTATTCCATGTCAACTCAGGGAGGTTTTTGATGCCCAATTTTTTGGTAGATCAGCAGACTAAATGTTGCTGTGAAGGTATTTGTTAGGTGTTACTAGCATTTATGTCAGTAGACTTCGAGTAAAGCAGGTTACTTTAATACGGGTGGGCCTCATCCAGTCAGTTGAAGGCCTTAAAAGCAAAGTGAAGTTCCCCAGAGGAGAAGGGCTTCTGCCTCAAGACTGCAACACAGAAACCCTGCCTGAGTTTTCCAGCCTCTGATTCTAGTTCTCTGAAGAACCCTGATTCAAACACTTTTTAAATCACAAATCACTAGGGGTTTTGGCAGGGCTGATTCAGCACTGTCAGCAGCATCCATGCCATGAGGCAGGGCAGGGAGCAGGTGAACCCCCCCCCTCCTCCCTCAGTGTCAGGCTTTCTGTAAGTTGGCTGCACAACCGCCAAGGGAGTTACTTCTTTTAAATTAAAGGAAAAAAAAGTTTTTTATTATGTTTTTAATTGATTTCAGAGAGAGGAAGGGAGAAGGAGAGAGAGATAGAAATATCAATAATGAGATAAAATCATTGATCAGCCACCTCCTGCACACCCACACAGGGGATTGAGCCCACAACCCTGGCATGTGCCCTGACCACAGAATCAAACCATGACCTCCTGATTCATAGGTCTATGCTCAAGCACTGAGCCCTACGGGCAAGGCGGGTGTTACTTCTAGATCAACCTAAAGAGGTCTCCCTGAAAGAGCAAGAAATCCCTAGAGGCAGGCCCCTGGGGTATCCAGAGAATTGCTGCTAAGTGCCACCAACCTGAGAACATGATCACAGGCTGATCCCCTGAGATTTTTTCTCCTTCAATGGACTGAGTGGGCCCTGGGGACCTGGGGAGCATGCAGGAACAGGAGGAAGAGTGGTGGGGAGAGGGAAGAAAAGCCACGCTGTCTGCATACAGAACAAGAAAGATTCCCACTTCGGAGGTGGCTTTCTTTGAATTTCCATGCATGTCCTCTGTTACCCTCTGCCCAAGATGGAATCTGAACACACAGTTCTGCACGCCTCTGGGTGACGCCCCGTGATTCTCTCGCCATGCCCTCATGTGCCCCCAAAGCTGGATGCTTGTTTAATTGGGGCCTGTCTGTGCCATTGGTTGTTCCTGGTTTCAGGAGCTTGGTTTTCAAAAAGAAGCTGAGACAAATGGCTTCAAAACCTCAGAAGGGTCTCCCAGGACACTGGGGAGTTGACTCAAACTTTCAAGAAATGCTGTATGAATCAAGAGTTACTCATGAGAGGAGTTTACAAGACGGAGAAATCAGGGCCAGCTGAGAAGTCAAGAAAGTCTTCCTAAGTCATGCTTTGAAGAAAGGCTTCAATTTGGATAGGTGAGGAATGGGCTAAAGAACATGCCTTAAGGAAACCATAGGCAGCATGGGATGGGGGAAGGGGAAAAGGCTAGGGCAGTGCCTAGAGGATACCACCTGCTAGATCATAGAATACAAGTCAGGAAGCTGTCAAATATTCATGTGGCCACAAACAAGGTCTATATCTTAGTTCTCACTTGTCCATGAGCCCCACATTTATTCTGAACCTCTCTCCCTGACCTTTACCTCATACCTGATTCTGGTCACTCCCAGGGTGAGCATGCTGACCATCCCCAGTTTCAACCTTACTGTGATGCTTGGTAATGTTGCCCTAGCTCCAACCTCGCTAATCTTAATGAAAATGCTGTTTCTCCACAGTTACTTCAATCTGCCTTCAAAATGCCCCTCCTGGTTTTACCTGGCTCCATGACCAGCCCCTACCCCCACCCCACCCCCAGTCTATCCATGAGTGAGGAGCCGGCCTCTGGGACTTGGGCACCCTCACTCGCACTCCCACTGTTGCCTGACTTCTCCACTGGACACTTTCTCCCATGTCTCCACCATCAATAGTTGTCATTGCAGCTCACATTCTAAATGCTCGGTATTTGCAGTTTTAACAGAGATGCAAATCCAGATTATAAAAAGCACTTTTAAAAATAGAATGTCTTTGCCTATAAAATAAAGCAACATGCACACGTGTGCTTGCGCACACATACACGCACACACACACGCACACATGCACAGACACACACACACACAGACACACACACACACAAGTTTATGAAATGCCTGTTTGTAAAATAAAGCCGCATCCTCCAAGCTGTGAATCATACTGTCCCCAGAAAGTGGTGCCACTTTCACGTGACGGTGTGACAAGGCCAGTGAATCAGGCTGCTCTCACCAGCCTATTGAGAAAGTGCAGCCTTGAAGGATGGATTAAATGGTCATTCCCACCTGTCACTAATTTCCCTTGCTGGGTGAGCAACAGCTCTATTAATCGGAAAAGACCTTGATTGGTACAACTTCTCTGCCTTCAGATTCAGATGTGCCCAGGGTGGTTTGCGGAGCGCAACAGGGGCTCTGGGCCAGCCTGTCTGCTGGCGGCCGCGGGAGTGGGTCAGTGAATCTGATTATACTGCTGCTCAGTCCGGAGTGTCTGGCTCTGTTTTTTCACCCCCTCTCCCTAAAGAGTGGTGTGATCACTTTATGCCAAACCACTCAAGGATAATTCATACTGTCAGGCAACCCTTGTGTTTGCCCATTATCCGACAGTTTGGGGCTCACTTCATATTCCAGAGTGGCGTGATATAATGTAATGCGATTTGAAATACTGTAAAGCAATAACCAAAGTAACACAGTTTGACATCTTGAATCTCAGAGGAGGCATGCACACACTGGCTACACTGTATTTCCACTTTCCCAGTATCTGCTGCTTGATATTATTGGACTTTTTAAACTATTATCTGTTTTGAAATGCAATTAGAAGAATGAGGCATTGGCAAAGGAAATTTCTCACGTTGTAAAAGGACAGTCAGTGGTTTATCCATCCTACATGGAAGCTCTTCAGGGGGACACTGCCCACACATGTGACACACCATAGACCCAATAGTCAGTCCCCATCCCATGTCACCCGATGAGACAATGCTGGCTCATTCATGGGAGCTGCTAAGTTCTTTAAACTTCACACCCATCCAACACATCACACCTGTACATTGTGCATCTACTATGCATAAGACTTTAAGAGGAAATAGCTGGCGTGTGAATTGAAAATTAGACGGGTTATGATGGGACCTCCCAGCCAGCTTAGAGCAATGTGGTTAAAAGCTTCGAGAATATGCTGGATCAAAGCACCAGGCTTGCTTACCCAACTGATTTGTTTGTTCTTCGCATGAGCCAAAAGCAAGGGTTTGGGCCAAACGAGGAGTGGCTGGCTGAGCCTCAGCAGCCTGAAGCTCCGAAAAGCCAAGAGAACTTGCTGCCTCAGCACTGAGGCCCAGATTTGGCACAGAGCCCATTGGAAGGAAAGGAAAAATTCTTGAAAATAAGGAAACACCCCACAATCTCTTCTTCTCAAACTATTACCCGGCCCATCTTTTCTCTCACCGCGAACATTTTAGAACAAGAGTTTCTGCTTGCTGAATCCACTTTCTTACCTCCTGTGTTCACACCAGCCCCCTGCGGACCCACTTTCCAGCCAGTCATTCTGGGTGTTTCCAACTACTCCGTCTTCCCCTCCCCTGAACTTGACCCCTGAGCTTCTCCTGAGACGCAGACCATCCTGTCCTTGGTAACACTGTCCCTCCCCACGGCCTGCCTCTGATTCCTCCTGCCCACCTCGCAGGCCGCTTGTTCAGGTCTCCTTCGGGGCTTCTTCATCCTCTCCCAAAAGTTCTGTGCTCGGCGCTGGGAATATAGTCAATAATATTGTAATAACTATGCATGGTGCCAGGTGGGTACTGGAAATATCGGGGGATCAAGTCTATGATTGTCTAACCACTATGCTGTACACCTGAAACTAATGCAAAATAATATTGAGTGTGGGAAAAATAAAAGAAGAAATAAAAAAGTTCTGTGCTTGGCTGTCTTCTCTTTTTGCTCCTCGCTCTCCACTGGGGTGTGTCTGTCTGCCTGTTGACGTCACAGCCGTATTTGCACTTGATGCCCAGGTCCTTACCTCTAGCACAACCCTGATTCCCCATTTCCGGGCTTGGAGTTCCAGTTGCCTGCAGGCATCAGCTTGCGCTCTGGCCCTCCTCTCCTGTAATCTGACCTCCGATGATCAGCTTGGAGCTGTTCATGCTCTTTCAGCTTTCCTGATCCAGCAGCAGGGGACTTCTCTGAGTGCCTTCCTCACTTTTCAAATTTGAGTTCCCACCTCCTGACATGTTCCTCTCCCAAATCTTCACATCCTTCTTCAAATATCACCTCCTCAGAAAGGCCTTCCCTGCTCAAAGGGGCTGCACAGCCTCCCATTGTTTTCTAGCCCATCATTTATCAAATTCAGTAATAGTTTTATTTATTTACTTAGTTATTGGCCAGCTCTATTGCTCCACTGCTATGATGTAAACTTGTAAGAGAGACCTGCATGAGGATAGGGGCCTGTCTGTCTTAGAGACTGATCCCTTCCCAGCACCTACTAGGGAATAGCAAGTGCTCTTGTTAAATGAATGGTTGCTAATGACACCCCAAATTTTATATTTAGCACAGACCTCTTCTTTCAGTTTCAAATTGTTATGCCCAATGGCCTACTCAGCATTGCCTCTTGAGATAACCTCAGCAAGATAAACAATGCAAACATATCATGTCTAAACCTATACTCTTCACTTTCTCACCCCCTCTCTACCTTCATCGCAGTAAATGAACGGTGCCAGTTACTTGTTGCTCAAGCAAGAAACCTTGGAATCCTCCTGGATTCCTCCCTCTTCCTCACTCCTGCTCATATCCACTTCATGATGAAGTGCTGTGAGTACCACCCCAAGTATATCTCAGACCTTCTCCCCAGCTCCACTCTATGCCACCTCCCTTATAAGCCACTATTATGTCTAGAAAGGAATAGCCTTAGGACCCGTGTCCCTGGTTGCACTTCTCCATATGATGCACAACATTTTCTTTTAGAATTTAAATCTGGTGATGTCATGCTTAAATACTTTTATTTTCATCCCATTCTTGTGCATCCTACAAACTCCAGCATGTTATATCCCTAAGTCATCTCTCCTAGCCTCGTCCCATGCTCCTCACCAACAAGTCACCTGCCTCACCGGTCTCCTTCCACTACCTGGGACACTCAGAGTCTTTGCATCTGCTAGTCTGTCTGCCTGGAAGGCTCTACTCTCTCCTCTCTAAGGGGCTGGCTCCCTCTGTCCTTGAGGCCCTAGCTTAAACTCAACCTTCTCAGTTCACTAAGTTGGTTCTTCCCCACTACCATTATTCTGTTTCCCTGTTCCACGTTTGTTTCCTCATGGTACCACATGGCCTCTCCTCCACTAAACACGCTCCCCAATCACAGTTTCCAAGTATCTTTTATTCTACAATGTATATCTAACTGTTGACATATTTGCAGGATGTGTTAAATATTTATTAAGCCACAGGAAAGAAGAAAGTCTGGAAGGAAAGAAGAGAGGAAAGAAAGAAGGGAGGAAGGAAGGAAGGAAGGAAGGAAGGAAGGAAGGAAGGAAGGAAGGAAGGGAGGGAGGAAGGAAGGGAGTTTCACAAGTATTTTTAGATTCAAATAAAACCTTTATCTTTTCCCACCATCGTACAACCCACCAGGCATCCGGAATCCCCTATCTCATTTGATGGCATCACGATTCATTATGTTGCTCAGGTTAAATATCTCTGAATCATTTTCATGTCTTGTTCTATTTCCTACATCTAGTAGACTACCACAGTTATTATCTCTACCCCTCAAACTCACCTCAAATTACCCCCTTGTTCTTCATCCCCACTGCTTATCTCATCTGAAATACTGCATGAGGTTCCTGGCTGTTCCCTTCTTCAGACCTGCTCTCCTGCCAAGATTCAAATTCTAAAATAGAGGTATGATATCATTCTTTTTTAAAAAAAAATAAGAAAAAACCTTTAATGACTCCCTATTGACTGAAGAATTCTTTGTCATGGCATTCAGAGCTCTGGCTATATTCTATATTTCCTGTCTTATCTCTAAGAGGTGCTGGAAATTCTCTCACTCTCCATTCTCACAGGCATCTTACCATCCCCCAATCTTATGCATGCTGCCAACCTTTGTCTTACCATCTCTTCAATCTATAATTCAATGTCAAACCTTTTCCTATCTGAAGGACCTCAAGTCATATCCAAGCCTAGTCACTTGCCAAAAAATTAGGCAAATATCATTTTCCATAAATTAAGTAAAAGCTAATTTATATATTAACTTTAAATTAATTATTGACTTCCTATAACACATGAGCAACTAAACTGTCTCTACATTGAGCACCTACTATGTGTTAACCTTTATATATTGAGTCTTTAAACACACACTATAAAATAGATGCCAGTATTATCCCAAATTTTACAGAGCAAGGAACAAAGTTTAAATAAATGAAATTAATTCACCTGGGTCACCCACTTATAAAATAGGAGCGCTATGAATCCAACCCAGATAAATCTGACTCCTGAGCCTGGTTTTACTTAAAGCACTACTTGGCACACCCTCAAAAGGTGGAGGTCCCATTTGATTTATCTATAATGCTTAATATCTAGGCTATGGTAGACAATCAATAAATGTTTGTGGATTGAAGGAGAGAGTAGAAAATCATCAGGCTTCCCAGGATCCACAAGGGAAACCAGGAGACTCCTTTGTAATTTGGCTGAAGTAACTATTCAGTCAACATTGAATTAAATGTGAATTGAATTGAGTTACCCAAGTAATAGAGCTGGATATGTCTCCGGAATTGAAGATGGAAAACTCCCTTCTATATGACTTTGCAACTTATCACTGTCAGAAAGGCTGAGCAGGGAGAGCTGGGGCTTAGCTGGCATACACAGAAGAGTCTAAAAAATAATCAATTGAATTCAAACCACTATATATCATAGGCATTTAGAGCCAGAAAGGACCTGGGAGATCATCTGCTTCTCTTCCTTCATTTCACAGGAGAAGAAAATAAGGCCTGGCAGGAGATACATCAGTATCCCCTAGTTAGTGTCCCAGGTTAGTGGAACATTAGGACTAGGAGCATATTAGAACTAGTCCCGTTCTATCCCATGGACTAGCCCATGGGTTGCCAGAATGCAGCCCTCAGTTGCCCTAATGCCTGGCTACATTATTCTCATTCTTCCTAAATAATATTTAGATAAATATCCACTTTTTTAATGCCTTGTATGCCTATTTAGAACTTTTACTTATTGTTAATTAATAGTTATACTGTTTTTACTTAAAGGATTATCTGCTTAAATGTCTTACTTAAATTTGGGGTGGGGAATGAGGTAATTTATAACATCAGGCAGCAAATAAAAGCCATATGTTTCTAGAACTTCCACTTTCAGATATGGAATGTGACCTTTCTAGCCATCATCCCATCGAACCATAATAGGCTCTCACTGTTCAGATGAGTAAGATCAAGTCAAACCCAGGATAGAAGGTGTGGTGGTGTTCAGATGGCAAGAATGATGCTGAAATATCATATCTTCATGCTTGCTCAAAGAAAGTACAATGGAGAATGTGTGATCCTCCCCACATATTAAGTTTTTTTTCCTTTGTCCCCCAAATTCTCTTGCTATATAAAGACCTACCAGAGAAGGCTGTTTGCAATTCCTTAACATTTTCCCTCCTCTTATACAAAACACACACCCACGCACACACACACACACCCACACACATACACACACACAAACATGTTAAAGAATATCAAAGATACAGTGTTCTGCTGTGTCTATGAGAGAGGCACAGATTTTTTTCTTAAGATATACAAACAAAATGTTAGTCTACATTGAAAAATTCAAAATTGTTCTTCTTGATACCCCAAAATAAAGCATTTGGCAAGCACCAAAATTGCCACCATGTTTGTGTTAGTCAACTGTTGCTGCAATAAAGTTGCATAACAAACTACCCCAAAACTCAGTAGCCCCAATAATAAACATTTATTCTCACACTTAGGGTTCTGTGGGTTGACTATGAATTCACTGATCTTGACTGGGCTCAACCAAGTGGCTCTGCCCTAGACTACAGGATGGGCTGAGATCTATTTGATTTGTGTTCTTTTGGGGATCCAGGCTGAAAGGGCAGCAGCTGACTACCTGTAGAAAATCCTTCCAGTGCTTGTCACCAGAGCATAGCACATGAGCAGAAACATTCAAGGCCTTTTGAGGCCTTGGCCTGAAACTAACCCATTGTAAATTTTTCCTACATCCCATTAACCAAAGCAGATCATATGGCCAAACCCAATAGTACAAAGAAAGATACTCCACCCTCCCTCTAGCGGGAGCTTCTGCAAAGGCAAATGGCAAAGGACATGGATGTGTATTTCTAATATAAGGAGGGGTGAATGACTGTGAACAATGATTCAATCTACCACTATGTAAACCAGAATTTGGGGAATAGTCAGGATTTCCATGCATGTTAAAGATTACCTTTTGCCTTTTCAACATGCAGCATTCAGTGGAATTGACCGCTATGATTACACACTCATGCACACACCCAGGCACACACATATCCTTAATGTTGTTCATGTTCACAATCCTATTTCCTGGTATGAATGTAACATCATGGGGGCTTTCTTCTGAAGAGGTAGTGTGGAGGAGTAGAAAAAGCCCTGTCCTAGAAGTCAGAAAAGCTGGATTCTAGTCCTCATTCTGCCTTTGATTAATATATCATTTGGGGCTTAAAATAGAAAAGCTTTAATGAGTCAAGAGACTGAGCTTGCCATGACAGGGCTGAGGTGAGAGAAGATGGGTTGAATAAGAAACCCTTCCCAGCAGCAGTGAGATTGACAGTCAGGAGTCTGCCCTACCAAGCACTTGAGCATTCTAGACTTTGGGTTTAATAAAATAACTTGGATCTGTGATATTGCTCCCAACGCATGTACATGGAGAAAGTATTGACAGTATATTTTGCACCCAGGACCAGACCCTCTTGGGAAAACAACGCTAATCTTGAGAGTCTCCAAGGAGCAGATGCATCTTCTATGCCATTCTGTTGGTTATAGCAGCACCAGGTCCAAGTAAACAATATTCACCTGGGTCTTTGGGGGACACTTTACCTGGGGGTAGGAGCAAACCAAAGTACCCCAAGCAGATCACAGCATATCAAATAGCTAAAATGAAACTTTCCTGACCATTCCATTCATGTTTTCCAGGAAAATCCAGACTTTCTCTTTTGGAGTGTGCTGCACCCACTTTCAGTCTATAACAGAGCTTCCTATCCATGTGCCTGAGCACCTGGCATCATTGCATAAGGGTTGTTGGTGTGCCAATATATTGGTCCCTTAGGTCCTCTGGGCAGCCAGACAGGGTCTGGAATCCACATTGCTTCTAGACCGATGGCCTACAGTAATGGAATGCCATCAATTCCTATGTAATGTTATCACTGCCTCTGTGTGACCTGAGATAAAGGTTGAGAAGCACTGGTCTATACACTCAAACAGGTTAAAAACTTCAAAGGTAAATCCTCACATTTGCTGAAGAACTAGTAGAATTCTCAAGCTGGGTTCCAAGAGAGAATTAATCCCTGAGGCCCTAAGGCACCCATTGTGTGCAATAAATTAGACTCTCTTCTGCTCATCTAGAAAGGTACTAGTTGTAGTCTACTCTTGGAAGAATTAAGAAAAATCGTCACTCAAATCAGTTTCTCTGTTCTGAGGTTCTGATGGGGAGCCCAGTTGACAGTAAGCGGATGACTGCTTACTGTTTACTTCAATAGATTCTAACTCATTTTAGAAGAAAAAAATTGCTGTTTGTCCAATAGATACCATTTAGTTCAAATATATGATTAAACAAAATAAGCATTGCACCAATATAGATGTACATAGGACTGCATGAATGCTAAGACTCTCTTCAATGGTTTGACATTTTTTGCAGATGTTTTCTTTTATCTGAAATGGGCCAATAAATGCAATTACTCTTTTCAATACTTTGACATTTTTGCAGATGTTTTCTTTTATCTCAAAAAGAAATGTGGTGGGGGAGGGTTCCAGAAGGGGCAGTGGCTCACTGAAGCACACAAGATACTCTCAAAGATGGGACAGGAACCAGGGTCTCTTGACCCCCGGTGAAGCACTCTCTCCCTTCCTCTGCTCTCTTTCTATCAAAAGCATGTTTTCTGATTATTTTCCATTAAATGCATCATTCACATTCGCTCTCCAGAGAGCACTTTTGAAGCATCCTCACTCTTTTACCCAATCACTTAGCATGGTTGCTCTGTGAAATCTGTGGTTTAGAAACCTTCTTGTTGCACCTAATTATTCCACTTCTTGGATTCCTAGGATGTGTGCACCTGATAATCAAGAGTCATTCATTGGAAGTCTTCATTACATTTGATGTGGATAATACAAATTTTACTTGTGAAATGCTACTCCGGGTCTCATTTTTGAATGAAGACATTGATTTACTTACATTTTCAGAACACACACAATAGGCAGAGAATTAAAATAATGGACAACAACTAATAGAAAACAGGTGTGACTCTGAAACTTAAATGGTGCATTCTCCGGTCTTGGAGCGATGCTGGGAGAAGAATGTTTGCCATACAACAATGGAGCCAGCAAAAAAATAACAGGAAACAAACAATAAATTCTCACTGACCGAGTGCAGCTTCCCAGCTGGAGCCCATTTCAGCATCTAGCTGTGCAACCAAAAATGAACACACAAAGACTGCTAAACAAGGTTGGTTTTATTTCCCCTAGAGACTGGGAAGAAGATGGCAAGAGTGTAATTTAATTTTTGTAAAATGTTTTCTAAACAAGTTCAGGGGCTGTATCATTTGGGTTGACAAATTGAATACCGGCCCCGACGTTCTTGTAATAAGGTGTATGCCCTGACTTCATAAGAGAAACTCATCACTCAAATCCACACCTGAGAAGGCAACAATATTTCAGGGATACACAAAGCACTAAAGGCCAAGACTTCAGGCAGCTCCTGATGCGTGACATGTGAAGGGCAAAGGATTTAATCTGCTGACCCTCAGTGTCCAGAAGAAGTTGGAAGTGGAAGGACTTCCCCATGAGTGGCTATTTTTAGCGTCCTGTGCCCACTCACGCTGTAACACTGAATTAGTTCCACCAGTCAGTTTTTACTGAATGGCCATCATGGTTGAAGAACTTCTTTTCCACTTGTTCTAAGCTCTGAATTACACTGCCAAATTGGCCTAGTTCCATTCTTTGTGCATGTCTACAGACTGCATTGCACAGATGCATTGGAATAATTTAGGGGAACTAAGGAAGGTCAGTCTTTTTTTTTTTTTAAGATTGACCACCTAAAATCCAGGCAGTGCCTAAGATGCGCCCTTTGAAAATTCATGTGCTGAAACCTAATCACAAATGTTGTGATGAAATTTGATATGGGGCCTTTGGGAGATAATTAGGTGATTAGAAAGGGATTAGTGCCCTTATAAAAGAGAGCTTCTTTCACCATCTGAAAACACAGTGAAAAGACAGCCATCTATGGACCAGGAGGCAGGCACTCACCCGTACCAAATGCCCCACTCAACCATGCTGGCACCCTGATCCTGGATGTCCAGCCTGCAGAACTGTGAGGAATAAATTTAATTTGTTTATAAACTACCCAGTCTATGGTTTTCTGTTATAACAGCCCAAATGGACTAAGGCAGGAGAGAAAGAGCGAAGAGCTTGTGGTAGAGAAGAAGGGCCTCATGAACAAAGGTGGTCAAGAAGAGCACCTGTAGAGCCCATCAACATCTCCCACTCATTCTAGCTTTCTTCTTCCCCAAAGGTGTCCAGCTATAGTTCCTCAAATACTCTTCCATGGGCAGTAAGAGCCAAAAGTTTGGAGGTAACTTTACAGGCCATCTAATCCAACTCTCCAGTCAAGGCTGTATCCACTACAGCTGTGGTTCTAAAAAATCATAGGAAACTTGTTTAACATGCAGGCGTCTGAGCCTAGCCTCCAAATAATATGATTCAATAGAGCTAAGGATGGGCCCAAGAATCTTCATGATCAATAAGTTCCCCGGGTGATTCCCATGCTGGCGATCTGCTTAATGCACTTTTGGAAATGCTAAACAAAGTTCCCATGCCACCCCCATTCTTCCAAACCTCTGGGATATGGTGTGCACTTCCAAGCAGGCAGCCAATACTTAGGTCTGGTTATTAAAAAGGTCCTGCTTGTTCTTCAGCCCATTGGTGCCAGCTCCACAGTCTAAAACCCTAAGTGAGGTCTCCTCTTGTATGATACTCTGGAGATCAGAAGACAGATTGCAGGCCCCTCACTCAGAAATTTTCCTCCTCCTTCAGGCCCCTCAACATGTAAAAGCTACCATGACCTTGCCCAGACCTGCCTCTCAAAACCCCATCTCTCTTCAATCCTTGCCTCACCAGTTAGATTTCCAAAAACCCCAAGAGCGGTTGCTCACACACAATGGCCAACCATGGTTCCATACCTTTGCTCATGGCTTTTCCTCATGCAATGTGTGTCTCTGCACTCCCCCTTCCTTCTCCACTTTCTCCTTGAAGTGGTAGAACTTCAAGACCCACCTTGGGCCTTGTGGCCACTAAGAAACCTTTATCACCATCACAGAAAGAGCTAAATGTGCCTTTTGTGTATTTCATACCATCCCAGCCAACCTCAAGTATGGCATTAATCTCCATTGTATTAGAATTATCCATTTTCTCTGTCTCCACTGGTAGACTCAAGGACAGAAACTCTGTCTTATTAATTTTCACATCCCCAGCCCATATCTGACCCGTAGAAAGGACTCAGTGGATGCTTGTTGAGTTGAATGAATCCTCCAAGGCTTAAACACAGAAGACAGACCATTAGCCAGGCAGCCTCCCACTGATCACATCTTCTCAAGGGATCAGTCATGTCTTGACCCTTTTCTGTGTCAGCCAGTGTGCAATGCTGTGGGATACCAAGGTAGACAAATATCCACCCCGTCATTAAAGAGAAGCACACAGTCCTACTGTACGATACAATGTAAAAACACATATGTTGGATAAGATGGTAGTACAGAGGTAATACAGAGCAGCCAACCCTGCCTCGGAGAATCATGGAAGAAGGGAAGAGAGTAACATTTTTCATTTGTTCAACAAATATTTATTGAAACCAATTATATGCCTGTGACAATTTTAGGTTAGGGTAATACAGCTGTAAACAAACTAGATAAAAATCTCTTCCTCCATGGAGCTTACAGCCTAATGGGTGAGAGAGACAATGAGATAAGTAAGTAAAACATAGAGTGTTTTAAATAGTGATAAAGACTATCAGAAAAATAAATAGGGACAGCAAGGGAGATAGAAACTGGGAGCATAATTTTAATGGGTGGACAGAGAACACTTCACTGTAAACATCACATTAAAGCAAGTGAGGGAGCCAGCCCTGCAGACATGGGGGGAAGGGGTTCAGGCTGGAGGGGTTGGGGTGACACCCCACTGTGCCAGTGTCATCCATGGAGAGTAAGGGGGCTGAGAGGTCCTTGCATAGTTTTGTCTTTTACTCTGTGTGCTTTGGGGGGGGGCATGCAGTGTCTTGAGGAGAGGAGAAACAGGGCCCGACTTCCACTGCAGGACAATGATGTGGCTGTGGGATGTGCAGGGTGCACCTGAGAGCTGAGTTGTGTCGTTCCTTTGGTGCTTAGAAAGGGTCAGTAAGGAGCTCATGGGTGTATAGCCAGCAAGTGGCAGATCTGGAATTCATGACAGGTCTCCATGGCTCCAAATCCATGTGCCCTCTCTTTCCCTAGAGCAGCACTACCAACCCCTAAAACCCTGGGAGGAGGAGCTCACTCCTACAAACGCAGGAGGACAGCACAGGGAGGAGAAGGGGACCAGGCAGAAGTAGCCGCATCCCATGAAGAGGGCTGTGTGTGCCCTTCGGAGTCAGAAAGGAAGCCCTTAAGCCAAAGTGGCATGGTCCAGTGAGTGCTCACCTGGCTCCTTTTTTGACCCTGAGCCTCAGTGCCCTCACTGAATGCCCCCTCTCTCCTCTGGCTCAAG
Source organism: Myotis lucifugus (assembly GCF_000147115.1). Lineage (NCBI taxonomy): Eukaryota > Metazoa > Chordata > Mammalia > Chiroptera > Vespertilionidae > Myotis > Myotis lucifugus. Next base: position 3,604,990 of record NW_005871093.1, on the reverse strand, counting down.
GATAGACACACACAAAAAAAATCCTTTTTTAATTTCCATTTTAGTACTTGAGATGGGTTGTTATTTCAAAATTGAAATATATTCAGTCGTTAGAAAGAAAATAATTATAGAAACTCTAAGCAGCAGGCAAATAGGTAAGTCCACTCATGCTCCCTGCGTCACAGGGGCTGCGGCACAATCTCTGGGTTCCTTCCCAGCCAGCCCTCACCTGTTGTTCACCTGGGGCCTCGGCCCTGCCTGCTCACCTTATGCCCGTGGGTCCCGTCAGCCCCTGTCGCTGCACCCACTTTGTTTCCCTCCTGGCCCTCGTCACATCTGTGATCATTTCAGTCATGTCACACTTGTTTGCCTCCTATTTCTTCCAGTAAAATGGACATTGCCCAAGGTCAGAGGCAGGTAGTGCTTGTTCACTGATGCATCGCCTACACTTACCAGGGCCCTGACACGTGTCAGGCATTCCATAAATGTTTGCTGATTGTTGCCACACTGTAAGCCCCCAGCAGGTGTAAAAGATCTTTCCTCATCCAACATGTTTTTCTTATCTCCCAGGCGTCCCACTAGGTCTTCCAAGTTTTTGCTAAAAAATTTGACTAAAATGCAATGCATGCTTCAGCCCTTTTGGCTTTCAGACTGAGATCAGGCTTCACAGCGCTGGTCCACCAACTCTCAGGCCTTCAGACTAGGTCTGAAAATTACACTATTGGCTGTCCTGGCCCTCCAGCTGACAGATGGCAGAATGTGGGACTTCTCAGCCTCCGTGACCACAAGAGCTAATTCCTATAATTAAATATGTATATAATCTCCTATTGGCTCTTTTCTCTGGAGAGCCCTGACTGGCAGAGGGTTTTAGAAGCTCTGTGCCAGGAACTGGGGTGGGGGCAGGGACCAAGTATATAGTTCTTAATCAGATGTCATTCAGCCCAATACCATTCTTTGACAGAAAAAGAAAGTGAGCTCAGAAAGGCTGTGTCTCGCTCAAGTTCACACAGTGGCTGGTGCAGAACCAGGGCATCTGAACCCCCGTAGTGGATGCTGTTTGCACCACCTGGATCCTGCTTGCTGCCCGGCAACACAGGACACCGTCAGCACACAGCCTCCAGCCACCAGTGCTGCAGGTCTACCACTCACCCCTGGTCACACCGGGAGGCAGCCCACATCCTGGTCCTGAATGAGGTGAGAGCAGAAAGGCCGGATCTTTCCACCTGACACGGGACCCTTGTGGACAACGCTGACCCCAGAGCTGCTGCCACGTGGGCCACGGCTTTGTGGAGCCTGCTCCACAGTTTCCCTTCTTCCACTTCTTCCCCAGCCCAATCCTGCACCTTCCCCTTTCTTTTCGAAGGTTTCCCCAATAAACGTCTTGCACCCTAAGCTTTGTTCCGGCATTGGCTTCTAGAGAACTCATCCTGTGACCACCCCACCCCACCCCCCGCCAGTCTCTGACTACAAATCCACTGTTTACCTCCATGAGCATCACAGATAGGCGTTCCTAAAGCCTGAAGAGCAGACCCCAGCATGTACGTCTATGCCTGAGGCAAGCAGGGCAGCCCATCACACGTTTTGTTCTGCCCAAATCTCCCCAAGGTAAGCCCTGCGTGCAGGCATCTAAGCCCCTGAAGTTGCTGCAATTTATATTTAATGTGCAAACACTCCGAGGAGGGCTGCCAGATGAAAACATTTATCCTCTCTCTGTGTTGGGAAAAACTTATTAGCTGGCTGTCTACCCATATTCAGGAAGAGCAGAAAAATGGAGGGAAAGGAAAAAGGAGGGGGAAAAAAATCTGTTGCTGCCAGATAAATCGCGCCCTCGGAGCGCCAGGGCGGCGGTGGCTACTGTAATATATTGTTATGCACCGCCACCAGAGCACTTGTAGAGCAACCACAGGCCATGTCTGACATCGCCTTCGCTGACCTTTTCAATATTGCCCTGCACTGTGGAGCTGGTGTTTCCAGAGGAATTCAAATCGAATGTACTCAGGCAGAAAGGATTTGGCTGTGGGCAAACCCTATCAGTCTCTTCACGTTTAGCCTTGTCATTCTCATGTAAATTGTAATTCTTTATTAGCAGGGCCAGTCTTCCCCCAGGTGCTGGAGGCGCTGGCTAAATGGCAGCGAGGCTGAGGCCACATCTGTCTGCACGGAGAGCCAGCGTTAGCCAGGGCACCAGCGCAGATCACTTCCCAGGCAGGGCCCCGCTTGACAGCACCCAGTGGGGACATGAAGTTCAAACCTACCCTCTGAGCAAGCTGTAAAGGGCACAGTACCTTATGGTTAACTATAGGCACTGTGTTGCACAGCGGATCTCCAGAGCTGTTCTTCTGTTCTCTTATCCCTGCTTCCAGATGATTCTGGCGCACACCACAGTGTGAGAACCACTGCCAGGGAGCATCTCTGCCTGTCTCCCCAGCCTTGACTGGATCCAGCCCAGGGATGTTTAACCCGCTGAGGGAAGAAAGAGAAGATTTATCTCACACTCTCGCCCCCTGAGGGCCATATCTAGGGGGGAGCTTGTAGACTGGAAAACAGAGTCAACAATTTCAAGTTGCAGATATGTGGAACCAAAGAATCAGAAGAGAAGGATTTAGTGGGCTGACCTCCTCACAGTCAGATCTTCCAAAAGAATAGTAGCTGGAGGTCCTAATGTGGAGGAAACTAGAATCAGCCCTTCCCTGGCCTCCCTGGAGGCAGATGAGCATCCTGGGGAAGTAGCCGTGTGAGGGAATCTAAGGACAGGGGAGAGGCCAGGAGTGCTTCAGCCTGCAACATGCTTGGCTGGGTAATCAGGAACGTGGCCTTCAGCTGGAGATGGAGAACAGCAACCGGGCATCAGAAAGAAACTGTGCAGCATCCCTGTCAGGTGCCTGGGGCAGGGCTCTAGTCCCAGCAAGTGGCAGAAATGCCAGGCAGGAGGACAGAGGCAGCACCCCAGCATGAGACAGGACAGGGAGGAAGGTGGAACTCTGCCCGGGTAGCAGCTCTATGGCAGCACCCAGAGGTCCAGCTGGCTGAGGTCCGACTTGTGCATCCTGCCCCAGTTAGGACGGGCTCAGGAGCTGGTGAGTTCACTTTGATGGGAAAGGCAGCAGACACTCCTGTGAGGAAACACTGGGAAGACAAGAACTGATGGACCCAATCCAACCTTGGTGGTTTGAGAGTTTACACAAATTCAAGGACTTTTATCCCCCAGATGAGGGACTCGGGAGTTCATTGGGGCAGATACAACTGACTCTCTGTGCTAAAAAAGAAAGAGCTTACGAAAAAGGCAGAAAAGGTTTGCAAGCCATCAGAAAGCTCCGAGAAAACAATATTTTGTCAAGTTAAGTGTAAATTAATAAAAAACACATGGATTGGATTTCTCTAAAAATATACACTGCTCTGAAAATCACACGGGGGAAGGAAGCTGGTAAATCTGTTTGGGGTTTGGCAGACTCCAGTGTGTTTGAGAATGAGGTGCAGTGCTTCAGGGGACAGGTTTTTCCTATTATCTCTCTTTTTCTTCACCCATAATCATTGGTGTGCAAAGATTTTTAGAGGGAAAAATACCTCAAAAGTCATCTACTGGACTGCCTCATTGAACACATAAAAAACCCGAGGTTCCGCCCTGGCTGGTGTGGCTCAGTTGGTTGAGCATCGTTCCATGCACGGAAAGGTTGCTGGTTTGATTCCAGTCAGGGCACATTCCCAGGTGGGTGTGGGCTAAATCCCTGGTGGGTGGCGTGAAAGGGGCAGCCAATCGATGCTTTGCTCTCACATGGATGTTTCTCTCTCTCCCTCTCCCATCCTCTCTCTCTAAAAAAAAAACAATTTTAAAAATCTGAAAAACAAAAAACCTGAGGTTCCAGGAGTTTAAGTAATGGTGTACAGTTTCACAAATAAATGACGGCAAATTTGAGATGCTTGAGAACCAACCAGAGATGATTGCACTAAAGTGCATTCCTTCTTCTCTCCTTACCTTCCAGGGACACATCTACGAGCCATTCAAGACCATGTGCTCCACACAATCCATGGATCTTTTTTCCTACACGCAGGTCACCTATAGGCATTGGGTAAAGTGGAACCTGATGGGTTCATCCTAGTCTTGGGCCTCATACAACCTTAGAGCTAAACCAGGATGGAAGCCCCATGCCTACAGGGTCTGTGCCTTCCAATGCAGTCTGTGGTCTGAAAGACAGAGTTAAGGTCCAGGAGTGAGAATCATTAACAAGTCACCCCGAAACCTGGCAACGAAACACCAAGCCCCATTATCCATTGAGAGATATATCTATACTAATAAAAGGGTAATATGCTAATTAGATCAGATAGACCGGACATCATTCCAGACGTCATTTCGGACGTCCTTTCTGACAAAGCTGGGTCCCGGGTGCCTGTGGCCAGCCCAGGTGAAGCCGGCCAGAGGAAGGGAAGCCTGGGCCTCAGGTGCCTGCGGCCGGTCAGAGGGAGGGAAGCCTGGGTCTTGCATGCGGGAGGCAGAGGCAGAGGCAGTTAGGGGCGATCTGGCAGGCAGGTAAGCAGTTAGGGGCATCAGGCAGGCAGGTGAGTGGTTAGGGCGATCAAGCAGGCAGGCAGAGTGGTTAGGGGTGATCAGGCAGGCAGGCAGGCAAGCAATTAAGAGCCAGTGGTCCCAGATTGCAAGAGGGTGCAGGCCAGGCTGAGGGACCCCTCCCCCTGCTCTATGCATGAATTCCGTGCACCGGGCCTCTAGTCTACACTAATAAAATACAAACATGCAAATTGACCGTACCTTCGCCACACCTTAAGCCACACCCACCAGTCAATCAGAGCGACTATATGCAAATTAACCCAGCCACGGAGCTGGAGCAAGCAGGAGGCATGGTTGCCCTAATGATGGAGGAAGCCAAGCTTCCCGCTTGCTGCGGCGGGCTCTGAGCTCCACTCAAAACAACAAAGTTTCAATTACAGAAGGTAAATAAACCCCAGATACCTGCTTTCAGCCGGCTGTGGCCATGGAGCTGGAGCGAGCAGGAGGCTTCCCTCCCTCCCGCCCTGGCCAGCTCTGAGCTCCTCTCAAGGCTACAAAGTTTAAATTATAGAAGGTAAATAAATGCCAGAATTTTTTTAAAAAGAAAAAAAAGGAGAGGCTGGGAGCTTCTGTCACCAGGGGGCTTGGCCAGCCTGAAAACGGCCCTCAGCCCCTCACCCAGACTGGCCAGGCACCCCAGTGGGGACCCCCACCCTGAAAGGGATGTGACCAGCCTGCAAACACCCATCAGCCCCTCACCCAGGCTGGTCAGGCACCCAAGCGGGACCCCCACCCTGATCCAGGACACCCTTCAGGGCAAACCAGCCGGCCCCCACCCGTGCACCAGGCCTCTATCCTATATAATAAAAGGGTAATATACAAACTGACCCTAACAGCAGAAAGACTGGGAATGACTGGTCACTATGACACACACTGACCACCAAGGGGCAGACGCTCAATGCAGGAGCTGACCCCTGGTGGTCAGTGCGCTCCCACAGGGGGAGCTCTGTTCAACCACAAGCCAGGCTGAAGGCTGCCAGCACAGTGGTGGTGGCGGGAGCCTCTCCCGCCTCCTCAGCAGCACTAAGGATGTCAGGACTGCAGCTTAAGCCTGCTCTTCACTTGGAAGGGGACATCCCCTGAGGGCTGAGGGCTGCCAGAAGGAAGTCTGATTGCCAGCTTAGGCCCAATCCCCCGGGGAGCGGGCCTAAGCCAGCAGGGGGTCATCCCCTGAGGGGTCCCAGACTCCAAGAGGGAACAGGCCGGGTTGAGGGACCCCCCCCCCCCCGAGGGCACAAATTTTTGTGCACCGGGCCTCTAGTAATTACATAATGGTAAAAGGATCAATCCACCAAGAAGTCACAACAATCCAAAGTGTGAACTCATAAAACAACAGAGCTTCAAAATATATGAATCAAAACTGTTAAAACTGAACAGGAAAATAGACTAACCCACAGTTATTGTTGAAGACTTCAACAACCCACTCTCAGCCATTGATAAAATGACTAGACAAAATCAGCAAGAGTATAGAAAAATGAGTAACAATCAGTTACCAGAATCTGGTTGACATATACAGAACACTCCACCCCAACACCAGCAGAATACACATTTTTAATCAAAGGCCCATGTAACAGTCACCACGATGTATGTTCAATTGATTGCTGGTATGGCACATTTAAGTTTATTGTTGTTTTTCTATTTGTCCCTTCTGTTCATTTTGTCACTTCTTTTTCTTTTTCTTTTTTTTCTTTTTTCTTTATTGGTTAAGGTATTACATATGTGTCCTCATCCCCCCATTAACCCCCAACTCCCCCCCCCCACTCATGCTCTCATCCCCCTGCTGTCTGTGTCCATTGGTTAGGCTTATATGCATGCATACAAGTCCTTTGGTTGATCTCTCCCCTTACCCCCACCCCTCCCCTACTTTCCCTCTGAGGTTTGATTATGCCATTTTGTGAATAGTGCAAGAACTTTACAATAACATACCTCCAGTCCTCCCCTCTGACCTTTGTGATATTGTTGTCATTCATTTCACTTATATATGTTATAAACACCAAGATATATTATTATTTTGGTTTAAATAGTCAATTACCTTTTAGGAAGATTTAATTAATAAGAAAATGTTCTTACTTATAGAACTACGTAGTTACAATTTCTGGTGAATTCCATTTTTTATTTAGATTCATATTTCAATCTGGAATGATTTTCCTTTTGTCTAAAGACTTTCCTTAATGTTTCTTATAGGGTAAATGTGCTAATGATGAATACTTTCAACTTTTGTATATATAAAAGCATATTTATTTCACATTGGTTTTGAAAGATTTTTTACCAGGTATAGAATTGTAGGTGAACAAATTTTTCTTTCAGTACTTTAAAATGTTCTTCATCATCTTCTCACTTGCATTGTTTCTAATGAGAAATCTAACAAGACTGTATCTTTATTCTATTTTTTTACTTATAGTACATCCTTTTTTTCCAGCTGCTTTTAAGATTTTCTCTTCAGTGATTTGAACAATTTGATTATAGTGCATCACAGTGTAGTTTTTCTGATATTTCTTGTGCTTGGAGTTCATTGAGTTTCTTAGACCTGTAGGTTTATAATTGTCATCACATTTGAAATGTATTTGGTCATTTAAAAAAATGTTTAACCTCCCTCTCCACCCCTCCAGGGACTCCATTTACAAGTATATTAGGTCTCATAGCTCACTGATGCTCTTTTCATTTTTTTCTTCCATTTTCTTTTTACCCTGTGATTCATTTTGGATAGTTTTACTTGTATGTCTTCAGGTTCCCTAATTATTACTTCTGCCATGTATAGTCTTCTGTTAATTCCATTCTGTATTTTTCATCACAGACATTATAGCTTTTGGCCCTAAAACTCTGACTTGGAAATATATATATACTAGTGGCCCAGTGCACAAAATTCATGCAAATTAAAAGGGGATTAATTAGAGGAAATATTTTAATATTGCTATTTTCCCTTTCTCTAAAATAGAAGTGTTAATATGAAAGAAAATTAGTAAAATGTATATGAAAATCTTCCTCCTGTCAGAGTCTGGGGAGCACCACAGGACCCAGAGTTAAGTCCCCGTCCACCCACATGCACCTCAAAATCACATGAGACCCAGACCTGCTGAACCCTCCCCCGCCCCCCAGCATTGGGCTAGATCTAGACCTGGCCAGTCCCACCCTTGTCAAGCCCTGCCGGGCAGGGTGCACAGCCTCAGGTCCCCTGGGCCGGCACGGGGTGGGGGGTGTGCCTTGATGTCCCCCATCAAGCCCCGCTGGGTGGGGGACATGGCCTGAGATCCCCTGTCAAGCCCCGCCGGGCGGGGGGGCCCGGCCTGACGCCAGGGCAGGGGGGCATGGCCTCAAGTCCCCTGGCCCGAGGTCCCTCATCAAGCCCCGCAGGGCAGGGGGTGTGGCCTGAGGTTCCCTGGCCTGGCGCCAGGGCGGGGGTCGTGGCCTGAGGTTCCCTGTCAAGCCCTGCTGAGTGGGGGACTCAGCCTGAGGTCCCCTGTCAAGCCCCATTGGGGTGGAGGGGGGGTGGCGCAGCCTCAGGTCCCTTCTGATTGCTTGTTAAGGCTCGTTATGGAAACCCTGTCTCCGCTGTGGGCACAGCCATCTTGTATTATGGAAACCCCCACCTCTGCTGTGGGCACCACCATCTTTGTGGCAGAGTGACGGTCAATTTGCATATTCCCTCCTTATTATACAGGACTAGAGGCCGGGTGCACGAAATTCATGCATGGGTAGGGTTCCTAGGCCTGGCCGGTGATCAGGGCCGATCAGTGGGGTGACTGGCAGGGCAATTGGGGGGTCCCTGATGGCACCTGCCTTGGCTGGCCTGGCACCGCCTGCTTGCTGGCCCCGCCCCCTGCCACCGCCAATCGGGGCCTGTAGGCTGGGGGCAGCTCCTGCATTGAGCGTCTGCCCCCTGGTGCTCAGTGCACGTCATAGCAACCGGTCATTCCGCTGTTCTGTTGATTTGCAAATTAGGCTTTTATTATATAGGATACACTATGACTCTACTTAATTTCTTAAACATTTGGAATATAGTTACAAAATCTATCTTCATGTTCTTGTCTGTTAATTCTAACACCTATGTCCATTCTGAGTTGTTTTGATGGACTAATTAGTCTTCTCATGATAGACCATATTCTCCTGCTTCTTTGTATGGCTGGTAATCTTTTATTGTACAGCAGACTATATACATTTTGCTTTGGTGGCTGTTGGCTCCTTTTGTACTTTCCATAACTATTTTTGAGCTTTGTTCTGGGGTATAGGCAAGTTACTTAGGAATAGTTTGATCTTTGGAGGTCTTGCTTTTCTGACTTGTTAAGCAGGTCTAAAGCAGGGCTATTATCCCCCCTTATTGAGGCAAGACCTTCCAGGGTACTCTACCCTAGGCCCCATGAATGACAAGTTCTCCAGTCTGGCTAGTGGAAACAGGTATTATTCCTGACAGGTGAGCTCTGAGCACTGTTTTCTAATTCTTTTAATATCCTCTCCTGCGAGTGCTCAGCAGTACGCTGCTGAACACTTGAGTAGGATCCCTGAAAATCCCCAGGGTTCTCTTTTCATGCAGTTCCCTCCCCTTAGTACTCTGCACTAGTAGCTCTAGCCGCCTGAGTCTCCCTGGACTCTCAGCCTTGTCTTTTCAACTCAGGGGGCCAGCTGCCTACCTCCTGGCATCTCTCTTCCTGTACTGCAACCTGGAAACTCAAGACGGTAAGCTAAGGCAGCTATAGGGCTCACCTCATCTGTTTCTTGTCTCTCAGGGATCACTGTGTTTTGTTTGTTTGTTTGTTTGTTTTTAAAGATTTTGTGTGGGTTTTTTCATTGTTTCTGGAAGGATGGTAAATCCCATTCCTGTCACCCCATCTTGGGTGAAAGCAAAAGGCATACAGGAGTTTAATCTGGGGCCAGAGCCCAACTACAGGGATCTTGGCAAAAGGGCCAGAGCTGGGACTTTATTATGCAGCACCCAGCAGCACTGTTGTCTCTGGAAGGTTCTCTCGGTACCCAAGGTCAACAGTCTTGTCAATCATTTTCAATCCCAGTGGCAGTATGAAAACACACTTCAATACCTTCTCTTTGTGCTCATGCTGGCTAAATGAGTGGGAAAAATAGAAGAGTTCAAAGTGAGAGTAGTTAATGTAGCATTTGTTTATTTTTAAACTGAAAACAGCTAAAGAACCACTTTTAAAATGTAAGTACATGAAATAAATAAATAAAAACTGAAAACAGCTCTTTGACCCAACTTTTTAAAATTATAATTTAAACTTATTTTTTAATAACCATCTTATAATACAATGATAATATTATGGCTTTCAAAATAACTTTTAAAATAGTGGTATTAAAAATAACTGAGACTACATAATCCTTATAATTTACAAACCAATTTCATATGCATTATCTTTTTTAATATTTTCTAATTTCTTTAGTACAGATACATACACTAAGTCTCTTAATGGTTTTTTTGAACTCAAATTTGATCAGCTAGAGCTAGAACTCAAACTTGGATCATTATTTAACTGCAGTGTATAATGTGTAAATAATTATAAACTAACTTTTTAAAGAATTGAGGAAAAAGTGGGGGAGGGAATGAGGGTCTGTTCTAAATTAAGGAGAGCAAAGAGACAAAATAACAAAATGAAAAGCATAACTGTTTATTAGATCATGGTTCAAAAAAACAACTATAAAAGATATGTGGGAAGAAAACTAGGGAAATTTTCATACAGAATGACTATTAGGTCATAAATAAATATTGCAGTTAGGATCATAATATTGTAATTTGTATGGAGAATGTTATTATTCCTAGGACAACATATATGATGAAATTGTGTGGGGTAAAATATCATGATTTCTACAACTTATAAGTGGTTCAGGAAACACTATATATATTCACACACCTAGCTAAGTGAAGCAACTAAGACAAAATGAAAATAATTGTTGATTCTAAGTGGTGCATATACAAGTATTCACTGTATGATTCATTCAATGTTTCTGTAAGTTTGAAAATGTCAATAACAAAGGTGATGTGGGGACTGAAATGGCAATATTAGATTCTGAAACAGAAGAAAAAAAATCTATGGGTAGACAAAGAGTCTGCAGTCCTATTCCTGCTGCCATAGGGAAATAACTTTAAATATGTTATGTTGCTGCTGACAAGTACTACGTGGTCAGGCCTACTGTATATACTTTTTGTTCTTGCCATTATTCCCTAAACAGTACAGTATAACAACTATTTACATGGCATTTGCACTGTATTAAGTATTCCAGAGATAATTTCAAGTATGTAGGATGATGTGTCTCCTATGCCATTTTATCTAAGGGACTTGAGCATAAGCAGATTTTGGCATCTGCAGAGGGTCCTGGAACTAATTCCCCATGGATATCAAGAAATGATTATCTTAAATCTAAAACCAATGCATCCTGTAGATTCTATTTTCCTTATTTTACTAAAGAGAAAATGAGGGTCAGAGTGTTAAATGATTTGTCTGAGGCCACCCCACTAACAGGTGCCAGAGTTGGGACTCAAACCCCTGACCAACTGGCCCCAGAGCCAGAGCTTGCTGCATTGCACTGCGCTGTGCCCTGCTGTCTCCAGCATCTGGTCATCCCTGTGTGAGAGCTGATGCAAAAAGGCAGAGTATGGCCTCATTTGACCTCAGCTCTGATGGTGTGTGTTAAGCAACTCAAATTTTTCGCTGCTCTGCACATGTCTGCTAATGACCACAAAAGTGCAGTGACTATGGATTTTGAGGCTACAAATAATTTTAACAAGTTGGCAAATGCACAAACATATAATAGGATCTGCTGTAATTTAATCTGTGAACCTTTCTATTAAACTGTCATGGGTGGGTCCAGACCGTGTGGCTAAGTGGTTGAGCATCGACCCATGAACTTGGAGGTCATGGTTTGATTCCTGGTCAGGGCATATGCCCAGGTTTTGGCTTGATCCTCAGGAGGGGGCATGCAAGAGGCAGCCGATCACTGATTCTCATCATTGATGTTTCTGTCTCTCTCCCTCTGAAAATCAATAAAAACATATTTTAAAATAATAAATACAGATCTTAAAAAAATTATCATGGGTGGTACCCATGCTGAATTCTTCTCCGTAAGTTCACTAGTGCTTTCCCCAGAGAAGATGCCTGATATGTACTATGTAGTCAGGCCTACTGTACACACTCTTTGATAAATATCTGGATGAATGAATGTAAAGTTAATACCCTAAACCAGTGGTTCTCAACCTGTGGGCCACGACCCCTCTGGGGGTGGAACGACCCTTTCACAGGGGTCGCCTAAGACCATCGGAAAACACATATATAATTACATATTGTTTTTGTGATTAATCACTATGCTTTAATTATGTTCAATTTGTAAAAATGAAGTTGGGGGTCACCACAACATGAGGAACTGTATTAAAGGGTCACGGCATTAGGAAGGTTGAGAACCACTGCCCTAAACCAAATAGATAGTGCTTTTTATATAAGACAACTCAGGACTAAAACAAACAAGACCAAGCCGAGGTTACCTCTAATTCCTTCTTGGCTTAGAACCATCCAAATAAAGATGAACAAGCCCTTTGGAAGATGTCAAAGCTCACAACATTGCCTCTAGACCTATGGGGGAGGGTGGGCAAAATGCACACTCAGCAGTTGCCAGGCAGTTCCTAAATTATCAAATAGGTTATATACCTAAGAAAATGGAAACTCACTGTTTTAAAATCAAGATAGCTTTTCTCAGTGGTGCTTAGCCCTCAGTCCACAAAAGGCCAATATTACACAGCATGTAGCTTGTTACCACGGCATCGTCACTGTGGATAAATGCAGAAAGCACCAACTTCAGTGCTAGTCCACAAACCACAGGATCCGTGAACAGTCACCTCGGGAGTGTTTGCTGAACCTGTGCCAGGCAGTTCACCCACAGACAGCAAAGCATGTAGTCTTGTTGCCTCCTCGTCTCCCAGTGACAAATCTATGTGACGTTGTAGGAAATGGATAAATGGAAGAAGGAGTGGTCAACCAAGATCAAAGGGCAACAAAGAAACAAGAAGTGATACTGCTGAAAGTGAAATTGGATTTTCATGGAAGTGGAGTTACAGAAAACTGGGAATAGTGACACTGCCTCCGGAAGCTAAATATGCAGCCAGAGTTAGTAAAGGCAAACTTATCGACATAAATGTGCAAGGGCTTTTGAAAAAGGTGATTAAGTCCCAGAAAGTGATGCTGGCAAGAGACGTTACATAAAAGGGGTGCTCGGAGAAATCTCGGGACATTGAAAGCACAATGAATGAACGCGGAAGGCCGATTCAGACTTAGAAAGCAGTATGACAGTTCACTAGAGCGCTCGCTTGCCAGGAATCATACATCAAACAAAGAGAACCAAGCACTTGTCAAACTATTCCTGATAATTTTTTATAAAGAAATAAAACATTTTAATTTTCAGTGTTTCATATGTTTTAGATGATTTGGTAGCAAATACATATAGTTTTCCTATTTTTTATTTTCCTGCACATTTGTAACTGACAGCGAGTACATTTTGAGTATTTGAGGAAAAAAATCATAAAGGTCATCGGACAATCATAATTTTCCCATTGATGATTGAGGTCACTTTGCTTGGTTTCCGCTTACACGGTCATTTTATGGTGGCCACTATACTAGAAAGCAAGGACTGTCTGTATTTGCAATGATAAAACAATATGCTACTTACCATTAAACAAAGTTGGTAATTCAATGAAACAAAGCAAACTGATGAGGTAAAAGAATGTCATCTTTAAAACCTATAGTATTTTTCCGTGGAAAATTCTGTGCGTTCCTACCAGACAAGCAACATACTGATGAAGTTCCAGAATTAAATGTACTTTGACAGTTGGGCCTCTCTCAAACAAACCTTCATAGCTCTGACATTTGCAGTAAGAAAATGTATTTTTTTTAACTGTTTACATTTAGAAAAGAGAGGAAGGCTTGTGAAATTTGTCAGGCCTATGAACATAAGCGGGCAGGGGCTCAGAATTGCCTCTGACAGTTAAAGCCCCTGACTCTCCTGGTGACATTCCAAGGTGTCCCCAGCCCTGGGCAGACAGGGCCTCACCCTCCCAGCCAGACCACTCCTCTTGGAGGCCAGACTACACGTGGCTGTCCTAAGCAGCTAATAATTCAATCAATACTTGTTGATAAATTATGAATCTTAATTTTTAAAAACATACCCACAATGGCTTGAAATAAAGTTGTGACCCTATTCAAGGCCAGCATACCCAGTCATGGAATTGCATCTCATATCAGGACGCTGCCCTTAAATCCTTGATAACCCATACTTGAGAGTGAGGGGAGGCAATTAACCAGACTGGCTCTCAGTGGAGGGACAGCACTAGCTGCTTAGGCCCAGTGCAAAGGTGATTTTCCCCTGTTTTAACATTCCAGGGTTTGAGGTATAAGGCCCGTAAAGCAGGTCCCCTGGCATGGCAGCTCCAGCTCCATTTTATTTTATTTTTGTTAAATATATTTTATTAATTTTTTACAGAGAGGAAGGAAGAGAGATAGTTAGAAACATCGATGAGAGAGAAACGTCGATCAGCTGCCTCCTGCACATCTCCCACTGGGGATGTGGCCGCAACCCAGGTACATGCCCTTGACCGGAATTGAACCGGGGACCCTTCAGTCCGCAGGCCGACGCTCTATCCACTGAGCCAAACCGGTTTCGGCTCCAGCTCCATTTTAAAGTGGCTCCATTTATATTATTGTTTACAGTGTCCAGTTCTATCATTTGGTTAAAAAAAAAAAAGAAGGATACAGAGAACAAACTGATGGTTTCCAGATACGAGGATTGGGCTGGGTGAAAAAGGTGAAGGGATTAAGAAGCTTTGGGGATATAAAGTATAGCAGAGGGAATATAGTCGATAATATTATAACTATGATGGTGTCAAGTGGGTATTAGAATTATCAGGGGGATCACTTTGGAAACCATATAATCGTCTAACCACTATGCGTACACCTGAAAATAATATAAAATAATACTGAATGTCAGTTGTAATTGAAAAAGAAAGGGAAGTTGATGAACCCAGGACACTCAGGTTACCTTCTCTGCTCTGTCTGAACCTCTCCTAGTTTTCAGATTACTGCTGGGGGCCTCAGCCACTTTTCAATTGTTTGCGCCTCCATGCACTTGCCATGAATCTGTGCGCAGGTCTCACTAGACTCACACCAGCTTAGCTGTTTAAATATTCCACCTGCCACCTGCCAAACACAACTGCCTCTTTCCTGCCTGCTGGGCACAACCAGCCCAGATCCCCTCCTGCAGGCACCAAATGAGACAACTGTTCTCAGTTCTTGGCTCAGGAAGGAACCCACTAATCTCTTTTTCCACCCCAACCCACATCATCTCTGTGGAGTCCAATCCACCCCACCCACCTCCTGCATCCTGATAAGAAGACATCTCTGGAAATCCTATTAGATTGCTCCTCCTTCCTTGTCCCCTTAAAAAGCTTCTGATCCTCTGGACTCAACCAGTGTCTTCTCTTCTATCAAAAGTTTTCTCCAATTAGATAACAAATTATAGAGTATGGCAGTCTGAAAAGAGAGGTTCATTCATTCATTCATTCAACAAAGGTTTCTGAGCTATGTGCTAAGTATAGGGCACACAATATGGATTTTTAAAAATACACAGAATATGGTATTCTCTGGAGCTCAGTCTCATGGAGGAGGCCTCCATTCACCAAATTATCTGTGGCGAATATGAGTACAACTTGCAGGTAGTGCCATGAAGCAAAGGAACTCAGTTCTTTGAGAGTTTTTAAGAGGTGAGCCTGGCCAGGCCTGGGCAACCAAGAACTGCTCCTCTGAAGGAGTATCATGTGCATGAGATCTGGGAATAAGTAACAATTAACTAGGCCAAGGGCAAGGACTAGGAGAGCAATATGGCTGGAGGAGGCAGGCAGGTGCGTGTGGGTAGAAAAAACGGGACACATTTGAGGAGCTAGAAGGACTCCAGAGTAGGGAAACAGAGCAGGTGAGGTGAGACCAGGCATCATGTCCATGGAGGCACCCTATGCGAAGGGGCTCATCCTAGCCTGGTGCAAACATGGCTCCCTACGGAGGCAAACCGCCAGGCACTCACACCTTGATGGAGTCCCTTCTGCTTGAATCTCAGTGGGCCATGAGACTTAATTGGACCAATAGAATGTGATAGAAACGACTTTGTGTGACTTATAAGGCAAAAACATAAGAAGCCATATGTCTTCCACCGGCAGATCTTAGAAAGCTTGTACTACTCTAACACTGCCAAACCCAGACTGACCACGTGGAGAGGCCACGTTCAAAGAGAAATACCCAGCTAGCCCACCTTGCTTGGCTAGCCCAGCTGAGGCATCAGATGTGTGAGCGAAGAAATCATCTTAGGCATCCATCCCAGTTGAGCCTTCACATGACTCCAGTCCCTCAAATATCTGCTTCAGAGACCCCCAAGAGAGAACCACCCAGCTGAGCCCAGTCCACCTGCAGAATTGGAAGAACCAAATAAATTGTGATTTTAAGCTACTAAGTTTGGGGCTTAAACTTAGAGGAACAGAAATTAGAGCCTGGAAGTTGGGTGCTGCCAAAAAAAAATAACAAAACCCTAAAGCAAGGCTCAAGACATGGAAATGTTTCCATGCATCAATAGGGTTGTCCATTTCATGTCTTGAGTAGTGAATGCTGCCCAGACAGGCTGAGGGGCACAGTGCCTGCTGGACAGAATTCTGGCTCCTGTCTACCTGTTGCATTTCCACAGTCTTTAATGTGAGTCGTGTGTTTTCCTAACAGACACTGATGGCTCAGTGTGTCCTTCTGGGCATACTGCTGTGAAATTGTAACAGACTTGATGAATAAGGTGTCTCTATTTCCCCTCTTTCAATCACTGCCATTTACAAGAAAACAGCAAAAGTGGGTGGCAAAATATAGACCTGTCAGGATCTTGCCTTAACAGAAATAAAGAAAAATGTGAAACTGTCAAATCTCAAGTGTTCTACATCCAGAGGAACATTATTTCATCCTTGCTCGTATCCCTCAGCATCCCATAATACTCCTATCAATGGGAGAAAACAACAACAACACAGCAGTGTGGTGTGCAGATGCTTCTTCTGGGTTTATTTTCATTTGGTTTGATGATTTTGAATCCCAATAACACAGGGACACACAGTCATCCTGCCTTCTCAATTGGACAGAAATATATTTTATTCATTGTACCACACAGACTAAAATGCACAGAAAGTGTCACCTTGGTCTGTGAAAAACTTCTAGTACTATCGGTAGAGATTTTAGATGTCATTTAATCTGTTTAACAAGCTCATTCATTTATTTCTTCACTCAATGATTTTTTTGTATTGGATGCGTCCTGTGAGCCAGGTACAATACTTTACGAAATCAATTTTCTCCATTGTGGTGGGTGGCTATGGTCTTGGGCTGCAGAGTCTCATTAACTTGAAAGTTAATGGAGCTATTTCTGAGCCCAGGTTTGGGCTCATGATGGTCCATATGTTTCTATGGCTCTGGTTTCCAGAGTGGCGTTGGTGCCTTTCTCTCTGGATGCCTTATTCAGTTCTTTCTTGAATTGTAAGTATTGACTGTCCTTTCAATAAACTTTCCTTCGTTTAAATTAGCTGGCGTCCATTTTTACTGCTTACAGTTAAGGAACACCACTTGATACATTCCTACTTAAAGATCAGATGGCAAGGAGTTTTATGTGCTTCAGGATGTCGATCCAGCTTCCAATAAAAGAGAAAGCCCTACTTTGTGTCAGTCTTGGGCCTCTCCAGTTTTCGTATCACTAACACGCAATGAAAGCAGCCCTTTTGGTCACATCACTTTAAGTCTGAGTAGCTGCTATCTGCCAGGTCAAATGGGGAAATCCAAATTGAAAAAAGGCACAAGCTCAGTCAGCTATATGCACACATCTCATCCCTGAACACACTGTAAGCTTCTTGCTCTGAGAGGCTGTGGCATGTCCCTTTTTGCATCCTCAAAAACAGTTCTTGCTAGGCATTTGTACTTCAAGGACAGTAGATGTGATTTTCAAGTCTCATTAAAATATAGATGACAATTAGATGGCTAGAAGTCTGGGAAATAGATGACAGTGTCTTGGAAGAATGGAGAGAATTTAGGAACTAAACCCTATGCAACATCGACATTTAAGAAGAAAGAGGTATAAAGAAAAGCCAGGAGTAGAGTCAGAGAAAGCAATCAGGAGTGAGAATCAAGTGTGCTAACAGAAGCCAGAGGAGACCAGCATTTCAAGAACTAGGTCACAGCCAACAGTACCAAATGCTACAGGAAGATCAGGCCAATGGAACACTAAGAAGAGTTCAAGGAATTTGGCAATAAAAAAGCCACTGATAACTCAAAAGCCATTCCCAGAAGAGGCATGGCAACCAAAGCCAGATTGGTTGAGGACCTGAGTCAGGGTATGATTCTTTATTGATGTGGTGAAAGAGAAGGAAAAAGGATGGACAAGATGTTGTGGCCAAAAAAACCTACACCAAACAAACAAACAAAACCAAGAGGGGTTGTCGCTGTTCTTTGTAAAGGAACAAATTTTTAAATGAATTATTAAGTGAATAATTGTTTTAAAAATAAAATGTCCTAGTTAATGCTTAATTCACTGATTACCACTAAACCCCAAATTCTATTTCAAAATAATAAAAATATTTGGTACTTGTGTAGGACTTGGTGATCTGCAATGGTTGGGTTAGTGCTCTTTGTCTCTGGTGTTTAAGCAAAATTGATTGACTCAAAACCCCAAACCAAGAATAATCTTATATTGAATCTCAGACAAACTAAGACTCTAAAACCCTTCCTTTGATCAGGGACTGAGAGCACTTGAAAAGAATACTGTGGTAATCCTCCCACTCTCCGCCTCTAAAAAAAAAAAAGTATCAAGCACTGATGCAAATAGCAAGTGCTTCTTTGTGCTTTGAACTGAAAATCACACAATGCCGGGGGGAGTGAGAGAAGTGCCCACATGAAAATTGTCTCTAATGGAGACAAAGGCAAAAAACCACTTCCTGTTATGGTCAATGGGGCCTAGAAAGTAGAGCCAAAGTCATTTTCCTGCTCTCTGGACGCCACAATCTTGATCCCTATAATAATAATGCATTTTTCTAGTTACTTTATTGTGGAGAGCGGCTACAGTGTTTGGACAGGTTCAAGCCTCGGACTAATGAGAGGGCACAGTCCTCTCATGGCAAAGCCACATGCAAGTCCTAGCTTGGAGGGTAAAGCCCTCCCAGAACAATTTTAGCCAAAGGCTATGGTTGTAAGCTTGACCTTATGGTCCAAACCTGTGGTCCCACGTGACTGAGTGACATAGGCTGCAGGAGGTGCGGCAAGTAAACAAAGCTTGATCAGGTGCATATAATTGAGTAGATTCGAAACCCGTGATAACATTGTAAACATCTTGACCACGCCCTTACTTTGCCTCGTGGAATCTGGCTATAAAATAAAGACTGGGCTTGCAGGCCATAGCGCTGTCTCTCCATCAGAGAAGTAGCATCCCACCTAGCCCCAGCTACCTAGCCCCAGCTTTCTTCTCTTGTCTGTCTTTTCTAAATCCTTCACTGCCCCCCCGCCCCACCTCAGGTTCACCCATGGCCATTTTATGTTATTCTTTCAATGAATTTCCTTTCAACGTTGGATGTGGAGAGTACACAGCCTCAGAGAAAGCAGCCCAGTGGATCCCTTTTACACTGAATCCTCGCTGCCCACTAACCAGTCGACTTCTTGAGCAAGGGGACCTTGTCAACCTTGTTCATATTGTATTCCCATGACATAGCACAGTGGTTGGCATGTCATAATGACCTATTTAATCAATTGATTGATTGATTGATTGATTGATTGCGCTTTGGTAAAGGCCCTCTTGTCTGAACAATTCTGTTCCCTAACAGATGCCCTACTCTTACTCTCTTCCCTTGTATCCATTATCTACTGTGATGTAACAAACTGTCCCAAACACAGTGTCTTAAAACAATAGCAATCCTTTATTTTGCCCTCAAAGATGACATTTTGGACAGGCTCAGCAGGGCCAGGTCCTCTCTGTACCAGGTGGCATTCAATGGGATGGTTCAAGTAGGGGCTGGACAAGTCACTTTCAAGACGGCTCATTTACATGGCTGGTAAGTTGGTGCAGATTGTCAGCTGGGAACTCAGCCATGTCAGCTGGGGTCCTGAATTCCTCCCCAGGTACACCTCTCCACAAATGTTTGGTGGCTGAGTTCTAAGAGCAAGCATACCAGGAGAGCTAGGCAGAAGCTGTAATTCCTTCTATGAGCTTGGAAGTCATACTGCATCATAAGTCTGCCCAGATACTCTTCAACCAGAGGAGTTCGGTGTCACATTCTAGGCAGAGCCTGTGGGGTGGCTGATATTGTTACAGCCATTTAGACCATCGGCCACATTCTCTCCAACCATCTTCCTCACGGCTTCTAGATTTTCTAAAACACAAATCTGATTGTGGCACCTCTCTGCTTAAAAATGTTCAATGTTCCTCTTTACTAAAAGGATACATTTCATATTCCTAGTGGAGGGCACAGAGAGCATGGAGGTAATGCGAGGCTCTCCTGACCTGGTACCTGAGTCTTTCCTAGTTTCACCTCTCACCTGGCCCCCAAGTTCACACCAGTAACATCTCTCCCTCACTTGTTCTGCCTGCTGTCTCCAACAGGCCATGCACCTATATGATCAGGAGCAGGCTCACCTGGAAAGGGTGAGTGATCATCCTCACGTTGTTCCTCTATCACCACCAGGGTTGCGATCCAGAGCAGGCTTCCACTGAACTTAGCATTCTCCATGTTAAGAAACCATTTATTTTTCAGTCTGTCCTTAAAAATGACCTCCTGCAGATAATAAATCTTGTTTCATCTCATATATGCTCATCTACACCATGTATATCCCAGAACTTCACAATAATAGTTATCACTATATTAAAGGATAAAACTGAGACACACCAAGAATAAGTCATTTGCTCAATATCACCACAAGGGTATGTCGTAATTCTTTTTTGAAGGTCTAGGAATTAGCACTTCTGATACCCACGTCCCTCCAAAAGCCAAACAGGATAAAGATGGTCAATGGAAAAAATCCTAAAATATCTTGCAAATACCTCATAAGTTCCAGAGAAGCAGGCTGAGGCATGGGTGGGCAGTCAGGGGAAGGCTGCAGAAATGCTTCAAAACTGAAGCCCTCCCCCACAATCTCAGTGTCTCACCTCTGGTTTTCCCTGGCTGAGAGGAGAGCTAGAGAGGGAATAGAGAATGATTATAATTGCTCAAAGCTAATTACCTTCAGCAATAACAGGGACTTAGCAATGCAGTAAAGAAAATAAATAAGACGAGTTATTCTCAGGGAGGGAGAGACTTGGAAGGGAAAGACACACAGAGACCCAGTTTTGTCTACCTCTTCCCACAGATCAAAACACTGTAGTCAAAATCCTTGCAATTCACCTTCTGTATCTTCCACAGGCTAGGAACAGAGTAAAACAGACATTGGGGATAGGTAGGGAAAGTCTAAGAGAGACCCTGGGACTCATCATCTGTTTAAAGTGAATTTCAGGACTTTGACTGGAATTAGGGAAACGACCCAAAGCCCTAAGTGACCTCATTGACAACTGAAATACAAGACTTTAAAACAAAGTTACATAAGGACAGCAGAAATCAGTCCACTAACTATCCAGTCTCTCTCTCTCTCTCTCTCTCTCTCTCTCTCTCTCTCTCTCTCTCTCTCTCTCTCCTTTTCCCCCCAAACTTACACTCTGCAAGGAGAAGACAAAAAGGTACCAGACTCAAGGAGACTTTACTCAGAAACAAATAGCACTGACAGATGAGGGCCAAAACGCTGTTATCATTACAGATTATAAAATAACTGAATTTAAAATATTTTTAAAATAAAAAGTATAATAAAAAATGAGCAAAAATTAAGAGACTTTCCAAATAACCATGCACATTTGAGAAAGAACCAACTAGAACTTCTAAATATAATAATATGATAATTAAAATTTAGAACTGAACACAGTTTCAAGAGCTGAGTAGGACAACTGGAATATAATGACCTGGAAGTGGACAAGAAAAGATGACCTGGAATGAAGCACCTGAGACAAAGGGGGTGGAAAATTTGAAACAGCAAGAAGGAAAGAATGATACAGTCTAACGTATATCTAATCAAAGTTTCAAAAGAAGAGCATGTACAGAGTAGAGAAGGGAAACATATTTGAAAAGAAATGTCTGGGAATATTCTAAAAATAGTGAAAGATTCAAATATGACAACCAAGCTAAAGCAGGATACCTAAAAGGAATGCCCAAAGTACATCAGAGTAAAACCGCAGAACACCAAAGGCAAAGGAACACTGAAGAGAAGCCAGGGAGAAATGTCAGATCACCTACAAAACAATGCCAATCAAACTGCCTCCTGATTTCTTTTTTTTTTTTTAAATATATTTTATTTGATTTTTCACAGAGAAGAAGGGAGAGAGATAGATAGTTAGAAACATCGATGGGAGAGAAACATCGATCAGCTGCCTCCTGCACATCTCCCACTGGGGATGTGCCCGCAACCCAGGTACATGCCCTTGACCGGAATCGAACCCGGGACCTTTCAGAAATGTCAGATCACCTACAAAACAATGCCAATCAAACTGCCTCCTGATTTCTTTATCAGCAACTATAAAATCAAGAAATGTATAGAATAAGTATAGAATAATAACTTGAAAGTGCTAAGAGATCCCCATTTTTATTAATGCCTCATCTCCAGGTGAATCTAGGAACTTTAAAATGTAATCTTTTAAAGATGGAAATGGGAAGATGCCCCAACAATAACTAAGTTGGAATTTTTTTTTACTAGCTCATCAAGATAAGGGCTTAGATTTGAAATAAATATAAAAATAATAGGATGTGCTATTTCATGCTAAAAAAATAGTGTTGAGATAAAATACTATTAAACCAGGACCCTATCCAAGAAGGAGCATTAACTAACAACAATGTCAAAGAAATCCTGAGAGGGTGTATGACCAACAGGCCTCACTAAAGGACCATCCTAAGGATACTCTTCAGGGAAAAGGAAATGATATACAAGAAAGTCTAAGATTTGAGAAGCACTGTTAACTAAATAAAGCAATAATCACATCTGAATAACAAGCAGGTGTTGGCAAACTATGGCTCATGGGCTAAATCCAGCCCACTGCCTGCTTTTTAAAATAGTTTTACTGGAACACAGCTACTCATGTGTTGTCTGTTGTCTATTGCTCTTTCTGCAGTACAACAGCAGAGGCGAATAACTGTAGCAAAGACTCTATGGCCAGGAAGCCTGGCCTTCATAGGAAAAGGTTGATGGCCCTTTATCTAAACATAAAACAACAAAATAATAATTTATGGATTGAAAGAAAAAAATCTGCATAAAACTAAATATTGATCTACAATAATATGTAAGTCAGGAAAAGTGATTGAATTTAACATAGTCTAAAATCTATAATTGTTTGAGAGAAAGAGATTGGTTCACTCTGGATTTTAAATTTTTTAAGCAGTGAAATAAGTCGGTCAGAGAAAGACAAATATGTGATCTCACGCATATGTGGAATCTAATTCACAAAATAAACTGATTATCGGAGTGGATCCAGAGACATGGAAGCATGGAATGGAGAGTGGAATCTCGGAGGGTGGGTGAGTGGGAGGTAATCAACCGAAGAACTTGTATTCATATATGCATAACCCATGGACACAGACAATAGGATGGTGAAGGCCTGGGATGGAGGGCGGGGTTCGGGGCGGGGGAGCTAGAGGGGTCAATGGGGGAACAAAGGAGACACAAATGTAATACTTTCAACAATAAAGATTTTAAAATATATAGATTTTAAGAATAGTGAGGAAAAGAACCAGAACAGAGTAAAACTTCCTAAGCAGTAGAGGGGAAACATGAAATTTTAAAATACCATCAATCTAAAAGAAGACAGAAAAAGAAAATTGACAAAGCACAGAAAGGACAAATCAAATAGCAAGTAGAAACTACGATATTGGAAAGCAGTTTAAATATATCAGTCATAAATGTAAATAAACTGACTAATATTCAGCAGTTAATAGAGAATATCAGATTCGGTGTTTTAAAAAACCACAGATATCCTATACAAAATAACACAGATACAGAAAAACCTGGTGTAGTTTACTGATATCAGATAAAATAGACTTTACTGCATAAAAGTGCTGTTATTAATAAAGAGAGTTGCATCAAAATCAAAAGTTTGGTTCACCAGGAAGATATAACAATTCTATATTTGTTCATGATTAATAGCATAACCTCATTTATAAGACAAAGGTTATAAAACTATAAAAGAAATTGTCAAATCCATCAACAGAGTGGGAGAGTAAAATGCATCTTTCCTAGGTATATATAAAGCAGAAAATCTAATTTATACAAAGTTTGAACTACCCTATTAACAAACTTGACCTGATGAATGTGTGTGTGTCCCTACACCAAACAAGTATTATTCTCAACATTTGTAAAGCATTTATAAAAATTAAAAACACTGCAGGTCAGAGAGTTCTTAAAACCTTTCATAGAACTGGCATCTAATAAACCACATTCAACCAAATTCAATTAAGTTAGATATTAACAACTTTTAATTAACTTTAAAACCAATGCATTTGGGCATTTCAGAAATACACCTTTTAAAAAAATATTTTTCTTGTGGAAATTTCCAAACATGCATATAATCAATCCTATGTTTGCATCACAAGTTTGATTATCAACATGCAAACACACACATATAGACACAAACACACACATACACACACTTTCAAATAACTCATGGGTCAAAGAAGATATCATCAGGTGAATGTTTAAATACTTGAGACTGAACCATAATAAAATTTTGCACATCAAAATTGTTGGCATGCACTAAAGCATTGTTCGAAATGTTAATTTAGAATTCTAACTGCTTATATTGGAAAAAAATAAAGACTAAAATTTAATTATCAAAGCATCTAATTTAAGAGCTTATTAATAGAAAACAGAATAAACTCAAGGAAATAAGTAGGGAGAAAATACTAAAAATAAAGATATAGCTGAAATTTAAGAAGTCAAAAATAAAGACAATGGAAAGAATCATCAAAGTCAAAAATAGGTTCTTTGAAAAGACTTAAAAATAATCTTTCACTGCAAATTGTTAGAAAAAAGAGAAAGAACGCACCATGTCATGATTCAAAAGGCATAACTCAAAGAGAACAGATAAAGATAAGAGACATCATATTCATAATAAAAAATAAATACTGGGATACTGATAAATGCAAAAACAGAAGAAATGGACATTGCCTTGGGGTGGGGGGAAGGTTTATCAAAGTTACTCAGAAAGAAATAGAAGACCAGAATGCTCTTAAAACAACTAAAGAGGTTGAATCAGTATCATAACAAAGAACAAACTTGTGAAAATGCCGCCAGAAAACATAGGCTTTCGGTTTTATAGTGTGTGTTTTTTCATTAGTCCCTATGTATCACTTACGGTAAGGTTATTCATATCATATAAAGCCATGGTCTTCAGCTACCAATTGTGATAAATCTTTGGAGATTCGGGAAAAGCTTTATAATCAGACTAGAGGTCCAGCGCACGAATTTGTGCACAGGTGGGGTCTTGCCGCCCACCCTGATGGGGGCCTATCAGGGCTGGCCGGCAGGGAGGAGGGGACGCAAGAAGTTGGCTGGCCAGCCCCGCCCCCCATTGGGGGGGGCGATCGGGGGCCAGGCCAGCCAGGGGGAGGGGCCGTGGAAGGTTGGGGGGGCAATCGGGGCCCTGATCAGGCCGGTTGGCCGCCGCAGTGCACATCATAGCGACCAGTCATTCTGGTCACCTGGCTTTTATATATATAGATACTTCAAACATAAAACTATACAAACGTAAAATGTAAGTTCTCCAAACTACAGAGCAAGGCATTGCCATTTAAGAAGCTGCAAACAAATTCTTTGTGAAAGTTGAGTTTCTCATTAAAGATAGGTATCCAAAGGAAAACGAGACATCTGTCTGTCAAGTCACCCAGGTTAGGAATTAAAGCATTCCATACGCTGAGTTTTCTTGAGAAATCCTGAAAAGGGTCTAAAAAGTGCCTGAAAGTCTTCGGAGCAGATGAGAAATGTGTCCCAGGCCGCCGTGTTTATAGTTCTCTGCGTTGCAGGTGTCAACCTTCCTTGGGTTAAGTTTCCCTGGAATGTTTCCCAGGGCTCTCACAGTGAACCCTCAATTCCCGCCTTGCTGTCTCTTCTGTCAGCTGTTTCCTCTGTCATACAGAGAAGGAGAGGGCACTCCCCCAGTTATCCAAGAACACCTCTGGATTCTACTTCATCCATTACACCTGACAAGCGGGGGGCAGACACAGAAAGAAGGGGAAAGCAACATAGCCATGGGCTTTTCCCACCTGACTCCACCCTGTCCACATTTAGCAGGAGCTTATTACCATCATTTGCTTCTCCAGTGAATGCAATTAAACACACCTCCATGCCCGATCCGCTGGGAGCCTGAAATGTTGCTTACAAATTACCTGCCTTCCTCGGCCGTTAACAAGCCTGTTTAAGCCAGCATTGCACTCTCCATCAACCAGGAGGGTATTGAGGGTGAAAAGCAGGATTTGGAAGGGAGAGGAACCTGAGTTTACAATCCTGCATCCTGGTGGTCTCACACCCCACAGTTTAGGATGTGCTTCAGCAAAATTAAATGTTAACAGACCACTTCCAAACCTTTAATTAAAATCCCCAATCCCTTTGGACCTGCTCTTCGTCCTGGATTCAGTTATGCCCTATCCCAGATCCACATACGGAATTGCCTTGCTTTCTGGCTGAGGTGGCCCTGGGCATAGCAAGAAGTTCCTATGGTCCTGGAACAAGGTCTCTGCTGCTGCTGTCACTACCATTACAGACCCATCATTGTCCACAGTGACAGCTGCCACTGGTCCCTGATGTCAGTGAGCATGCCCAGATGGGGTCTTGCCTCACACCTGTGCCTGCGCCTTCATCCTGGGGCTTCCACATTGCCGCTCAGATGTAAGATACCCCAGGACCCACTAAGCATCCGCACTGAACTTGGAAATGCAGGGCAAACTTTGACAATGGATGATAGATGTCAATAGATAAATTCTTTCCTCCTTTCCCCTCATCAGCATGGCCTGTAACTACCATCCTGTGGGGAAGCCATGATCAGTTGGCAATACACTCCCTTATACCTAAGCTCCTCCTTTCAGGCTCACTCCTGCTACCCTGGGATTGCACGCCCCAAATAAGTGTTAGACCTTAAGCCCTTAAGCCTCAGGCTCTTTTTTTAGAGAACCTGGAATGAGCCACCAGTCTCTCTGTGCTGCCACCTTCAGGAACTGGCCTTCTACTTATGGCCCTTGGCCTGAAAACCAAAACTGACCACCCACGAGGCATTCCAGCCTGCCCTGGCCTGGCTCCCACACCCACACTAAGTCCATCTCAGAACTAGCACTAGATTATGGGCAAAGGCTCGGCTTCGACTTCTGCAGTGAAACTTTCTGCTTGAGCATTTCACAGCTGTATTTTTCACCATGGCCAGAAAACAAACATATTCTTTTTCAAGCAAAGTTTAGTTCGAGAAAATATGAGGCAAGCAAGAGGGCAGAGCATTGTTCGCTAGGCTTGTTGTCATCACAAATTAAGTATTTAGCATTCAAATATAGTAGCTTATTTTCAGACAGCGGTGTGGTTTCCTTAGTCTTTGTTGACAAGAAAAAATTAATTGTAAAGATCAGAATTTTTATAAGTAATTTCTTTAAGCACACAGGGGGTGCAACAGACAATTAAAAAATGCGCTAGTCCACTAGGTATATGTTACATTTCACATTCCTGAGTCACTGGGTTTCAAAAAGAAAAGCGAAACAGGTACTGTTGTGATTTGTTTTCGCTATTGCAGTGTTAAAATGAAACGTTTTATATCAAACATTCAGTTTTCTCATTCGTAGGATTTGAATTAGTAGAGGGAATGGGAGGAGAATTTTCTGTTGCTTGATGGCTACTCTCTGCTAACTCAGATTTACCTTTCGTAATTGGGCAGCAGGGAAGTCTTGAAATGCCTGTTGGTTCTTTGATAAACCGCAACTTGAGACCTGAGTTTATCTATCAGAGCATTTCGGCCTTTTCATAAACCTCTCTGCTACTTCTTTCAGTGATACTAAATATATGGCACAAATATCAATACTACAGTGAAATTTGAAAGGAACCGTGTGCTTTACATAAGCAAGTATATTCACTCACCGGCTATTTATGCCACTGAAACACCTGTCTCAGCCATAATTCAAGACTTTTCCGAAAGAGAAAAAAAGAACAGACTTCATTTGGCATGTCGTGACTCAAAAAGATAACCTAAAAAATTACAACTGAACTAATGTTCTGCCTCATTAGATTCACTGCTTCAACGGGACAAGGAAAACCATCTATGGAGCACTGCTGTCTTCGGGCGCTGGGCTCATCATTTTGTATGCATTACCCCCTCCGAGTCTGTAATAGGGTAATGTTAGCTGCTGTGATAAATAAAGCCCCGAATCTCAATGGATTGCACTCTCTTCCCTAATTATCTACTGAAGGGGGTTCCTGATCAACAGGTGGTTTTCCTCCACATAATGAATCCAGGGCTCCAGGCTCCACCATCTGTATCCCAGGATTCTGGAATCCTTTTTGTCCAGCTGGCAGGCAAGGGTAGAAGAGGTAGGGAAGGCACATCCATTTCCTAATCACGTCTGCTCACATGGCAAGATGAGTCCAGGCTCCACCGAGTCACAAGAAGGGTGTCAGCAAATGCAACCCCTGGCTGGACCGCCCCCTTCCCAGAGACAACTCTACACTGCACAAAAGGAAGCACACTTTGGGGGGATATAACTAGCCATCTCCCTCCCTCCTTCTCTTCTCTTCTCTTCTCTTCTCTTCTCTTCTCTTCTCTTCTCTTCTCTTCTGTTCTTCTCTTCTCCTCTCTCCTCTCTCTCTCCCTCCCTCTCTCTCTTTCTCTCTCACACACACAGCACTGTGCATGCACACAAACCTATGAAGTAGACATGGGACTTTTTTCCCATTTTGCTAATGATGAAATGGGCTAAGAGAGACTTTGCAAAATGTCTGAGGTCTCGAAGTAACTGAGTTGGAATAATAACCCAGGCCTATAAGTCTCTAAAGCCTTGGATCTTTCTAATATACTATGTGACATAAAGCAAGGATTTGTACAGTTCTTTCAACATACAAAGTACGTGGGGCTCATTGGGAACTGGTGTGTGAAGCACCATGCCCCTCCTCAGCTCATATAAATAATGTATTTCTCACACGTTTACCAAGCAATTTTGAAAGAATTAGTATATACCCCAGAGGACTTTCAGCAACGAGGTATTTATTTATTTTTGACATTCTTTACAGGTTTGTTTTAGAGAAGAGCGTAATCTTTTCATAGCATAATAATTTTTAACATGGCAAATTTGTTTTGTAAGATATATAGGTTTGCTTGATATTTGAGTGGAAGGCTTGTATATATTCAAAAAAATTTTTAATAACTTCAATTTAGTTTGTGGTTCACTAAAAACAAAAGTGATGTTTGGAACTCGTCCTGCCTGGGTTCAGTAATTAATGTGGTTCATTTGGGTTTATAATTAAGTTAAATTCCTTTATCCTAGTTGTTCTGTTTTTAAGTCTTAATTTCAAGTAAATTAGCTTGTTATGTATTTTTTTAAAAAAAAAACTTTCAGTGTAGAGTTGTTCCCTTCTTTGAGGCAATAAATCTTGGATGAGATGAATATTCCTTCTAGTTTCCTTTCATGTGCCCCCCTGCAACTCTGTCCACCAATTCATCTCCTTGCTATGTAGATTATGCCTTCTATGATTTATTGTGTTGATCACCAGGTAATTAAAATGGTGTTTCTTAGTTCAAGTTTACACTGTACCTCAACTGGAAAATTCCCATGAAAGGTGTTCCAGTGATCTGCCTCTGTACAACAAATCGACCTAAAACATAGTGTCATAGAACAACCATTATGTTATGCTCATGGATACTGTAGCTCTGAAATTTGAGAAGGACACTGGGAGACAGAATGCAGGCTAGGGGTGACTTGACTGCAAGGGTCTGGAACCATCTGCAGGCATCTCTTTTTTAAATAAATCTTTATTGTTGAAAGTATTGCCTATGTCCCCTTTTCCCCCCATTGCCCTCTCCACCCTATTGTCTGTGTCTATGGGTTATGCATATGTGCATATGAGTTCATTGGTTGATCTTTCCCCCCTTCCACCCTCCCCTGCATTACCTCTGAGGTTTGACAGTCTGTTAGATGTTTCTATGTCTCTGGGTCTATTTTTGTTCATCAGTTTATGTTGTTCATTAGATACCACAAATGAGTGAGATCATGTGATACTTCTCTTTCTCTGACTGGCTTATTTCACCTAGCATAATGCTCTCTAGTTCCATCCATGCTGTTGCAAATGGTAAGATTTTTTTCTTTTTTACAGCTGCATAGTATTCCATGGTATAGATGTAGCACAGCTTTTTAATCCACTCATCTGCTGATGGGCACTTAGGCTGTTTCCAAACCTTAGCTATTATAAATTGCACTGCTGTGGACATAGGGTTGCAGATATTCTTTTTGGTGGGTGTTTCTGAATTCTTCGGATATATTCCTAGAAGTGGCATCCCTGGGTCAAATTGTAGTTCCATTTTTAATTTTTTGAGGAAACTCCAAGCTGTTTTCCATAGAGGCTGCACCAGTCTGCATTCCCACCAGCAGTGTATGAGGGTTCCCTTTTCTCCACATCCTCCCCAAAACTTGTTTGTTGATTTGTTGATGATAGCTATTCTAACAGGTGTGAGGTGGTGCCTCGTTGTCGTTTTGATTTGCATCTCTCAAATGATTAGTGGCTTTGAGCATTTTTTCATATGCCTTTGATCTTCTGTATGTCCATTTTGGAGAAATGTCTATTTAGGTCCTTTGCCTATTTTTTAATTAGATTGTTTATCTTTCTTTTGTTAAGTTGTATGAATTCCCTGTAAATTTTGGAGGTTAACCCCTTATCAGATGTATCATTGGCAAATATGTTCTCCCATGCAGTAGGCTCTCTTGTTATTTTGTTGATGGTTCCTTTTGCTGTGCAGAAGCTTTCTATTTTGATGTAGTCCTATTTGTTTATTTTCTCCTTAGTGTCCACTGTCCTAGGAGATGTATCCATAAAGACATTGCTACGAGAGATGTCTGTGATTTTGCCATCTGCAGGCATCTTTATTCACATGTCTGGTGATTGATGCTGACCAAGAAAGACCTCAGGTGATCTATTAGCTGGGACATCTACTTGTATCCTCCCCATATGACCAGAACTTCCTCACAGCATGGTGGCTGGGTTCTAAGAATGAGTGTTCCAAGAGAAGGAGACAGAAGCACATGACCTTTTAATGATCTACTGAAGAAATCACATGGCATCAATTCCTCCATGCTGTATTGGTTGAGGCAATCACAAAGGTCTTCAAGGGTAGGGGACCTGGAGCCCACCATTTGATGAGAGGGTTGTCAAGGCCATGTGGTTAGAAGAAGATGTGGAATGGGAGATATTGCTGCAACCACTTTGGAAAATACAATCAGCTGCAGAGCTTTCAGCTCTGGGCTGAGGGGGGCTGCTCTGTAAGGGCCAGCTCTGTGCATCTGAGAACAGCTACATCTAAGTGTAGAGAATTAAGCTCTCTATATCGTCCAATAAAGTCCAACATAGCTCTCTATATCGTCTATAAAGTCCAATATGGGTTATGGGACTTTCCAAAAGGCTTAGTTCTCACCAAAGAGAATGACAACATGGAGAACTTACTTTTCTAGACTAGAGGTAGCTCTTTTCAGACGCATAGACCCGGCCCTTACAGAGCAGACCTCTCGGTTCCAAGGCCCATCCTCAGTCTTGGAATGATGCCAGGTTGTAAGGGTCAGCCTTCCCTCCCACAGTGGCAATGCCCAAGCTCATGTCTCCTCCACCCAAGGTCCAGAACACAGTTCTCTGAGGCTCAGATAAAATCCATAATCTCTCTCTCTCCAACCTGCTCTCTCAACCCTGGGGCTGTTTAACAATGGAAACATGCACCCCTTCAAATGTATGATCTTGTTCTCTGGTTCCCCAAAACACATCAGAACACATTAGTTCTATGTTAATTTATTGCCCACAGTACAGCACATTTAATACTAGGTCACCAGGTGAGGGCTTCCAAAGAACAGTCCTGCCTGGGTCTCGGGCATCCTATTCAGGGCCTTTCATCCTCCATCAAAACGGTGGGAATGTGCCTTCCTATGTCTTCTGGGTTTAGCTCCCAACTTCCCATGAACAGATGCAACGAAAGTACATGCCACAACCACCTTCCAAATACATAGTCACATTTGATACTCAAAGTCCCCATTTTGCAACCAGGAAACTAAGGCTTAGCAGAAGTCCAGGGGCATGCTCACATATCTTAAACTGGGATTCATAATTCAACCTCTAACTGCCAGTTGTTCTTTCCCTCAGACCACACTGGCTGTGCAGATTGAGAAATTCTAATATTGAGTCTCATGCACACAAGTCAATATTTCATACCTGATATTAACTCATTCATCATTGCTTTTACAGGAGCCTTTGCCACTGATTGGAGGTAGCTCCCCACCACTGTTCTCCCTCCTCCTTCCCCAGCCCTCCCTATGAGGCCATCACTTTATTTTCCATCATTATCATTTTGACTTGGATCGGCACCAGTTTTCTGTAAGTGATAGAACACCCTGTATCCCAAAGAGAAATGCTGCTACGCTGTGAAGCAAGCCTTTGAGTCTCTTTTTAAAGAGGGTTCCTGCAGTGTGGCGGATTCTAATGGCCCCCATCTCTCATGCCTGCATTGGGTCACCTGAGTCACACTTCTCAAAATGATCTAACCACCTCATAATGCAGGCAGAGGCCGACTGAGGCTCACCGCGGGGCACCCGGCCTAATTCATTACACTCCTCAAAGCCATAAATCACAGGCTTCTCCCCCCTTTCCTGCCTTCCCTCCCACCAAAAGGCTCACTCACATGAAATCTATTTACATGGGACGATTATTCAATTAATTTTTTCATTACACTTGCCAGAAAGCATTGCCAGGATTTCTAAAACTGCCCTGTGTGTTTGCATTAATGATGACGATGGTTCCTGCTACTTAATTTAGCAATCATGGCCCATTTGGAGGTCACGCTCAACCATATGCAGACTGGAAACTGTGAAGGGGCAGTTGCCTGGTCAGGAACACGTGAGTGCCTGACACGTGTTTGAAATAATCACAGAGATATTAACATCGCTATGTGCTGTCCCCACGGCTCCATCCCATTGGCAGGGGCCTTAGCACAGGCTTGGGGCCCTCACCCTCTCCAGCCCAGGTGATTACAAGAGCCTCTAATTGCTCTCCTTGTCTCTTTGACCCCTTCCAACCCATCCTCCATATAGGCTGCAAGAATGATTTTTCTGGAGTGTAAATCGAAAATTTTTGCTCTCTAACCTTGTACACATCAGGGTTGCCCAGTGCCCATGGAATAAAGTGCAAGCTCCCAGCTTGCTTTGCCTGCAACACCCTTTTTGATATGGCCAGCCTCAGCTCTTGCTACCAACTCCCCCACCCCAAGATGAGGCCCATGCTCAGCCACATAAATACCTCCAACCCACTCACAATTTCTCAGTCAAACAAGCTTACCATGAAGCCCTGCTATTTCTTCCGCCTGAAGTGTCTTTTACTACCTTATTCACCAGGCAAATGTGTACCCAGTATTCAATACCCAGCTCAAATGTCACCTCTTTTGGAAAGTTTTTGTGGCTCTCACAACATTCTAGCAATCTTTTTCTGTGATCTCAATGGCATACTGTGCCTGCTTTAATCACAGACTTAACTTCAGATTTTAAGTCTCCTGTGAGTTAGTTAGATCAGAGCCCTGGTAAATGTTTTCTTGCATCCCTATTCAGAGATACTCAAATGACGCTTTTTATATATACAGATAATTTGAAATTCACCTACACCTACTGAGAAGTGCCAGAATTGGTGTGTGTGTGTGTGTGTGTGTGTGTGTGTGTGTGTTTTAACAGTTTCCAAAATTGTTTCTTTTGCTGCCATCCTGGCAAAATCCACAGACCTTGTATTTGGCATCTATCACCCCAGCACATGGCCTGCCTCTGAGCAGGTGTTTAATAATTAGTTCCTGAATGAATGAAAGAATCCATGCCTATTGGGTGACAGAATCACAGAGTAGGGTTCAGCTGATGGCGATGGAGCAGTGGCCACCTTTTTCCCCCTCCTCTGACCATTATAGGTCCACAAAAGTAATCCTAGCTCTGCTAACCTGTTAGAAAAGAAACAGGTGAGATGCTGATTTGGGTCTCATCTAAATGCACCTTAACTTCCAGGTTCCCAGCACAGTGTGTCCTGGCTGCCTGGATCTACCCTTTCCCATGGATGTGGGGAGGGAGAAGGATGGGCAGACGGGGTATGTGCAGAACTGGTCCTCAGCTGACACGGCACAGGAGTTGCTGCTGAGCATTCACAGATGCCTCTGAAAGTTCAGCTCTCTCTTCCTTTGTCCACTGGGAAATCACTTGGGTCCACTGGCCTTCTGGGCTGTGAATCAGAGTTCGAACATCACCTCTTGTCAGACTGTTGTCCTCTGACTACTTCTGCCTCCTTTCTGAGGGCTGGCATCTCAGAGGAATTTTCAGTGGCTTCCAAATTGACTTTCTCTCCTGATTTTACTTAGAGAATGCAGTGTCATTCTCAAGATTGATACATAACATTAAGAACATAGACTTGAGATGATCAGGACTTCCTTATCAGTTCATTAGAATCCCCACTGGATACAAAGCTTTTCCTGGGAGGACCAGAAGGTGGAGGGGGACTGTGTTTCTCACTGTGATTGTGGGTGGCTGCTACGTTTACATCTGAAACTCTTCATGCTTTTGTGCCAAGGACTAGCCCTCCTGACCACGCAGGGCTGGGATAACCTCTGTGCATTGTTGACTTGAGGTACACAGAATTAGCTGCCTGCCATGACACTGAAATGTCTGCCCCAGATACACTAATGGGTTCCCCAACTTGGATGCTATACCGTCCTGGGAGCAACCAACATGCAAGGTTTGATAAGTCATCACTAACCACTGTGCTCTCACTGAGACAATTTTAGGAAAGGAAAACATAGAAAAATCTAGAAAATCCCAGAAAATGAAAAAGGGAACTAACATTTACTGAGCCCTTACTAATGTGCTGAAGATTAAACATGTATCATTCCATTAACCAACACCTCCTTACAGGTACTTTTCTCCCATTTACAGATGAGGCCACTGAGCTTTATGTGGGTTGGGTCACTTGTCCAATTTTGTATGGGAGTCAAGGCCATGGCTATCTGACTCCAAATCTTTCATTATTTTTTTCCAAGTGGTGCTTTCTACAAGGGCATGAAGTAAAAGTCTCTGAGTCTTTGCATGCCTAGTGTGTGGCAGTGCTTGGAGTACACATCACCAAGGCTGGAGCAGCTAAGACCCTGGGGTTCCTACTAGAGTGTTCTATAAGGGGCCCAGGGCCAAGGACCCCTCCTGAGCTATGAGCTGGAGAAGCTCACGCTCCCTGGTCTTCCGCCAGCTGGCAGGCAATCAGCCAACCCATTTCCTTGGTTGGGAAGATAGCATGAAAAGAATGAGCCATGAAAATTCAAAATCAAACACAATTTATTAAGAGACAAGGGTCGGGGAGAAAGGGAGAAAATTCAAAACAACAACAAGACAAAGTTTGCCCTTGAGGAGTTAGGAGAGCAATCGATTTAGGAACACAGAATTACAGCAAGCCTGAGTCTCACACTGGGATAACTAGAAATGTGCTAAAAGGTGGGTCCTCAAGGGGCAATTCGTTCTGTTGGGCAGAAGAGGTGTGGGGAAAGCGGACAGTTGAAGGATGCGGAGAACATTCCGTCCTATAGCCTCAGCCTGTGGGGAGAAGCCAGCAGGAGATGGACCTGCAGAGCAGGCATTTTCCTCCAACCACGTGAAGGTGGCAGGTGATTATTTTGTGTCCCCAGGCAGGAGATTTATTTAAATTCCTCTGGGTGGAGACCTATATGTTACCATCGTCCCGGCTGCAAAGGTTTGCAGTCCCTTCTAAAAATGCAGCCTCTTCATTCACTTCACCGCCTACCAGGGACCATGAAGTCCTCAGCTTCACTGCAGAGTGAGAGAGGAGGTGGAGCTTTCCGCTGCACCAGTCCGGTCCCCTGAGGACACCACCCGCTTCTCTCTTCTATCATTTCCTCAAAGTCTGGGTGGCAACGCCAACCATAAAAGATATGTGAGACCTCTGGAATGTGTCTAACCCAGGTCCTTCTGTTTAATCCTGCCAGACTTCCCCGCACTTTCACCACCAGCCACCCCACCTCCTCCCAAGAGCGCTTGCCTGTGAGCAGTGGTTTTAGCTCTTTTCTCGAGATGAGCAGTAAATCCCATCACTGGGCCTTTGGACCAGCCTTTTGGCTGTCTTCGGGCCTTTTTAGCAGAGACTGAGTCAAGAATTTAAATGCTAGTCTTTATGCTGCTCAGTGGCTATGGTTTCTTCTCTATTTTTCTAACTAAACACAAGGTTAAGCTACAACTTGAGTTTACTGATCTTCCTCTGAGACTATGTGGAGACTGAGAAATGTTTGTTGATGTTGCAAGAAAGGCTATATGGCCTTCTGCATGAAGAAAAAGGAAAACCCGGAGGTTTTTCTTTCTTTTATATTATCATTCAAATGAATATGTCAGCTTTGGGGAAATTTGAAATATTTCAGAAAGTATTGAAAATAAAATTTAATTTAAAAAACAAACTCATAATCCCACAGTTCAGAGACAAGCATTGTTAACATTTTGGTATATTTCTTTACACATGCACACCTAATTTGCAATTTATGACCTTTTTCTGCTATTTTGATCAACTTGTTTTTAAAGCAGCCCATCAGTAGAATTCTTTTGGTTATGGCAGATAAGACAACTCAAAGTGCCTTAAGCAGAAAAGGGGGTTTATTGGCTTACAAGGCTAAAAGTTCAAGGATAAGCATGTCAGACCTGGTGGAACCTGGAGATTCAAACGATGTCCCTATGGCCTGACCTCTCCTCACCTCTGCTCTGCTTCCCTGTATGGCCTCCATCTCAGCCTGGCTTGGTCTTTGTGCTGGCAAAATGGCAGTTAACAGTTCTGGGATTTTCTTCACAGCTTCATAGCATGCTCTAAAAAAAGTCCCATATCATTGTCTCTGAGTCAGTCACCTGCTCATCTCTGAGCCAATCCTTGTGTCCAGCATGATATGATGCTCTGGTTGGCCAGGTATTTGTCACATGTCTACCCAGGAGCCAATAAGAGTAGTCTTCCCCTTCAAACTTAATGGACTAAGAAGGGAGAGATGGTTTCCTGCAATGAATTCAGGTGTTATCACCAATGTCACAATGTTCTGGGGGAACTAGTGTCAGTGACACTGTCTCCTGCTATTGTTGCTGTCTCCATGTATGTTAAGGATTCCTGGTATCCTCTCACTAACATCTTCATTGGCACCAATGTTAACAAGAGAGAGGAAGGGGGAGAGAGGAACATCAATGTAAGAGAGTAATATTGATCTGTTGCCTCCCATATGTGCCCAACCAGGGATCAAACCCACAACCTAGGTATGTTCCCTGACCAGGAATTGACCCCACAACCTTTTTTTAGTGTACAGACTGCACTTCAACCAACTGAGCCATCTGGCCAGGGCAACCATTCATTTTTTATTAAAGTCAACTAAATATGTTAAATAAAATCTACTCTTCTTAGTTAATCATCCAAGACATGTTGAGGCAAAAGTTCACCTAGTCACTCATTCATTCAGCAAAATTTCATGAGCTGTTTATTTGCAAGACATTATTCCAGGAATTTGAGGCTATGGAATTTGAAATGAAGGAAATAAATGAAGGCAAACCTCCCACACCTAAAAAAACAAATCTGAAATACAGTATGTTTGTTACTCTTACTGAGATAGAATGGTTCCTAGGTGACAATAAGACCTGGTGGGTGAGTTAACTGATTTTATAACGTTATCCAGAGAAAGACTATATCAGATACAAGAGGGATGTGATCATAGAACATAGCAAAGGGAAAATGAGAGAGATACATTTGGGCCGCGCTCATGAAAGCATCCTTTTGGTATCCTAGAAAGTCCACAGGAACACATGTTTTTTTTTATTTCTCTGTGAACATAGCTGCATCAAACTATCAGAGCCTGATGTTATCAAACATTCAAACCAGCCACCAAGAACTCTTGCTCTGATCTCCTATAATCCATGCAACCTACTGACAATTTGGCTCTCTATATAGTTTTCCTAGATGGAGAAAATGTACAGATCAGGCTAATGAGAATGTCTGCTCTCTTGTAAGTTGTATTTCCCATTGTAAATTAGTGAATTGACATTTTGATTTATATACACAAGATTCTTGTGAGCTGGGTTAATTTGCACCCTGAGATACTGGCCCACTTGATATGCTGAGAGAATCCTGTTTCTAAGCTCCCACGGCTGAGGGTTAGATTCACCAAAGTAATATCATCCTGTACAGCTACTTGATGACCAACCAACCTGCTTAGCACAGTGCTTAGTATGTAGAAGTTGTCCAACAAATGTTTCTTGACTTAAATGGATTTGAATCGAATGGATTTGATTTAATTAAGGTTGGGAGAGAAAGAGATAAAAACAGGCTCATGGACAGGGGAAGTCACCAGCATATGTCAGTTGAAGTTATGTGAATGAATGCACTCATCCAGGAATAATGGCAATGATAGCAAGTCGGGGAGGGGAGCTCATGACAGTAACTTAGAAAATTCCCATAAGAAGGAGCTGGAAGAGGAAAAACAGTTACTGGGGCATTTGAAGTTCAGTCAGAGAGGAAAGCTAAGCAGGGCTGAGGATAATGTAATGAAATCCCCACATTTTAGCCTACCCTTCTCTATCTCTAATCTCTCATGAATTATCTACATCACTGGCTTTTAAAAGAATTTATAAATGACCTTTAATAATAACCCAAACTCCTATATCCAAGTGATCATTTGCCATCTACTCTGACATGGTGTCTAATAAGGCTCCAATATATAACAAACTTGAAACAGAGTTCTTGATTTTCCCCTCCAGACCTTTTCCTCCCCATCTCCTAGGCTCAGTAAATGGCACCCCAATGGTTCAAGCCAAAAACCAAGGCATCACCATTAATTCTTCCATTTTCCTCACACACCCGCTCCCTCACATCAAATCTATCACTGCCTCCTGTGGCTCTAGCTCAAAAATATGTTTCAAATTCATAAACATCTCTTCATCTCCACTACTCT
Organism: Myotis lucifugus; assembly: GCF_000147115.1. Classification (NCBI taxonomy): domain Eukaryota; kingdom Metazoa; phylum Chordata; class Mammalia; order Chiroptera; family Vespertilionidae; genus Myotis; species Myotis lucifugus. Next base: position 3,566,142 of record NW_005871093.1, on the reverse strand, counting down.
TAGTTGAGCCACCAATATTTCTTGCATTCTAGATGATCCTCTTGATTGTATCATTTGTGACTCTGTGTTGTTTTTGTTTTTTAAAAAATACACATTGGTTCATGTGGCTCCCCTGCCTAAAAACATTTAATGGTTTTCCACTGCAACCAGAATAAAACCCAAAATCCTCATCATGGCCTATAAGTCCCACATGAACTAGTCCTTAATAATTCTTCAACTCCATCACCTACCACCAACTACTGTGGACTATGAGCCAGTCACTGCCTTTCTTTCTCTTGTATGAACATACCAAGCTCATCCCTTTCTGAGACTCGACACATGCTTAGTTCTTCTGTCCCATCCCAGTCTGTCTATCCCAGTCTGCCACTTGTTATTCAGATCCCACTAAATGTCTCCTCCTAACCGCCTCTAAGGACCCTACCAAGCTATCCTGTCCCAACTATAGTCACACATCACCTTATTCCATTTTCTCTATGGAACTCCCTTATCGTTAATTTGGTATCTTTACTCCACAACACCCATTCTATGAAAGCAGGGACATTTTCCCCCTACTACTGAATTCTCCACAATCTATAAAACTTCCTGTCACATAGTGGGTACTTGGTCCATATTTATTCAATAAAAAAATGAATAAATAGAAAGTAAGGAGCTAAAGAAAACTCTATAGGAGGATGACAAAGCAATCAGCCTGCTCACTTTTTACCAGGATTTATTTTTCTCCACCAAGAATCTGCATTAAAGAATCTAGTTCCCTTTTCAATATTTTCTTTTCCATTCAAAGACCTAAATACTTGATCTCTGACTCATCTTAACAGCCTCAATAGTCATGCAAAAAAAGTCCACCCATCCTGTTGAAATACCAGAAAGATAATTTTCATGCATTCAAACTCAATATTTATACTGGAATACAGAAAGAGGACCCTGAAAGAAAAAAAAGGACCAGAAGATAGAATTCATTGCAGTCTGGTCTCCCTTTCTGTTTTTTGGTTTTTTTCCTTGACTTAAGCTCTCTGAGCCTTAATATCCTGGCTCTAAAATAGGTGTACCAATAGCTGCTTCTCCTTAACTCTCAAGTCTATTTAAACTCATAAAATGTGAAATATATATATAACAATGGTTTAAGGTTAGAGATTTTATAGGTTATAGAGCTTGTGAATTTCTTGATAGCTTTGGAGAAAGGAGTGAATTATTATTTTATGGTCATAATTCAGAGACAGTTTATCACATTATATAACTTTGGAAAGAATTGTTCTTTAACCAGAGAAATAACATGTTTACATTACAGACTGTTACACTAGAAATAGGATCCAACGCTAGAGCATCAATAAAAAGGAAGACGCTAGAATGAGAGGAATGGAAAATCAATTTATCTGCTCTTCCAACCCAACATTTATATGCTGACACCAAGTGCTGATAGTTATTGAGTCAAGTATCAGCTGTTTATGTAATGTCTCAAACACTACAGGCTGCCAAGATTTTATTCTGCAAATTCCAATTGCCTGACTTCAGTTCCAAGTAAGATTTCTTCTTTCTTCTTCTGCACATCCAAGTGCAGTTCCAATATTCAACCTCACACTGAGTATTTTCCACCTGTGTTTAGTACAGTGAGATAATTTACTAGTTATAGGTTAGAATTGTGTGTGTGTGTGTGTGTGTGTGTGTGTGTGTTTGGGGGGTGCTGAAAATGCCAAAAAACTTGATTTAAAACCATCAGTACTTATTTGTCTCATCCAACAAAAATTCTGGAAGAGGGCACCTAAAGCTGATATCATAACTCAATGATGCCATCAGGAACCAAGCAGTAATGTGCTGGTAAATGTTTAACAACCATTCTGAAGTTCAACCTGCTTTGTCCTGTTTGCCAGTTTCCATAGTGTACCTATTTCCACCATGGTTTGATTGTAAGCTACCAATGTGACATAACTGAATGCAGAGTTAAGAAGAAATATTCAGTAGCACACCATTTTCAAGTATTTCCACCATGCATATCAATAGATGTAAATAGCCTCAAACATTAGATAATAGTAAAATGTAATAGAAGAACCAGGAAATTATGAGTTTGGGATATTATCTTTGTTTTAACATAATTTCTTTCATTATAAATTTATAAAAGGCATTTTTATACAATGGCTGTGCTGAACAACAGACTCGCAAAATTACTGAAGATTTGACTGTCAACTTTCCCACCCTGGTACAAGCCATGTCCAACACACTGCTGAATGCTTCATGTTGCTCTTCCATCTTTAATGTGTAGACCTTCATCTACATGCTTGTTGCCTCATGGTCAAAAGATGGCTGTTGCCCTTCGAAGCCTCTCGGTGTATGCCAGGCAAGAGGAAGAAAAGGGGGTAAAAAAGCCAAAGTGACATGCCAATTTTTAAAAAAATATTTCCCCCAAATGCCACCCAGTGGCTTCTGTTTACATCTTGTTGTCCAGAATTGTGTCACATGTACCTGGATTAAAGATGGTTGCAGAAAGGATTGGATGAAGGCTGCATTGCCATAACAATAAAAATGTGCTTGTAGAATTCCAATCTTGAAGACACTGTGCCATGCTCAGCACAATGATGCAGGAATGAAAATAGAGTGGTTCAAGATTCAGTGCTTGCCCTCAGAGATTCTGTGCACACATGGAAATATAGCCAATAACTCCAGGTGCATTCTCCCGTAACAACACTCCAAGAGCCAGGTATTGGTTCAGAAGCTAAGTGCCTCTGGACTTGGCAGAGGCAGGCATCCCTCTAGACTGGTTGGTCCAGTTCAACACAGGGGCCCATCATCACAGAAAGAGGAGTCAGGTCAAACAAGAAACTGCCAACAGGTTTATAAATTCTGTTTAATTTGAATCATTAATTAGTGTACATGGGCATGGCCTTTGTACACTTCCCAATTTCAGTTATTTTAGCTAATTGCATGGGAGGTTTAAATCTGTGTCGAAATACAAGGACTAAAATTAAATCACTCTCTCTGCAATGACCTACCTGCTCTTTCTAGGTAACAGATAATTATCATTTTTCTAAGCTTAGTCCAATGCTCTTCAAAGCCCTCTGGAATCATATTACTGGTATCAAGTGGTTTGTTTTTCAAGTGTCCCATTTTTTAAACTCTACCTTTCTACCCAAGAAAGAACACCGCTACGGTGCTTTAAAGCATCATGTGACCATTTTCGAACAATGAGCATAATACTGATTTGAATACTATCTTCATCACTCTGAAAATTTTTATCATTCTCAAGGTTGAATTATATTATGCCTGTATTTCTTTAAATGTTCTGAGTTTCCTCCTGCACCTGCAGAGTAGGGGACCCTCCGTCTTAGCATGAACGGACTTCACATAAATGAACAAGAAGGCAGGTTGCTCCAAGATGCTGAGCTATACAAGCCTTCGGGGCTGTGGAATCAGGCCATCAATTTTGCCTGATTTAAAAGGTTATTCTCTTACTGCCTTTCAGTTTTGCCCTTTTAGCTGTGTATGGGTCACCACTGAATTCCTGCCTTTAAAAAAAATTTAGCATAATGGCCTGTCTGACATAGTGATACGTCTGCAAAGTTCAGAGAAATTCTTGCTACAAGGTCCTTTAGGACCCGTGATAGATAAGTAACAGCACACTCTCCTCACCAGGTAACCTAGGAACCTTTCTCTTCTCCCACCACCCTCTCTCCCCATATGACTCACTTTGCCCCATTGAAAAAATAATCTATCAATTAGCTATTGCTGCAAAAATGGTACATACCTACTGTCTCCCCAACACATTGCCTTACAGCAACAAGAATGTCTTTCTAGCTCCCAGGTCTGCAGAGTTTCTGGGACCGTCCAGGATGTGGGTCAGCTCAACTCAGCTGCAGACTTCCAGGGGGCTTCAGGTCCACTCCAAGGCTCGAGTCTCTCCACCTGCCCTTGGACCAGCAGCTAAAAGGACAAGTAAAAACACACAAGGCCTCCTGAGGGCTCAAATTGTCATATGTGCTCCTTTCCCACTGGCCAAACCCAGTGACAATGGGGAGGTAACTGTACTCCCCTCCCTCCAGTGGAAAGTGAAGCCACATGGCAAAGGGCGTGAATGAATAATTCTAATTCAGGGATTACTTGAAGAATTGGGAACAATGATTCCATCTTCCATGGATATCCTTCCCTTTTTGAATCATCTGTTCCCTCTCAAGCAATTCGCAACTCACAGCTTCACAGAGAAGCTTTTCTGGTGACTGCCTGTTCTTCTGTCAAAATGTACACATTGAACGCCTGGGACATATCCCACTAGTCACCTGGGGGTTAAAATAGGGGTGCTGCTCTAAAGAAAAGTTCAGTAATGGGAACAAACCCACTCGGAACAGTTGGTTGATAATGCAAAACGATATGGGGATGGGTAGACATGACGGACATACCTGAGGGCATCTTCAAAAGGAGCTGTGCATCTGGAGGAGGGAAGGGAATGAGCATTACCTCAGACACAAGTCCTTCTTTTACAAGGCGAGGTATGAAAAATCATGTTTAACAAGTCCCGAGGCTGGTTATAGTTTGGCCCTGTTTGTCCCTGATTTGCAACTATCTTTCCATTATTTGACTTGTTAATAATAGTTGAAGAATGACACAAATGAAGGTCCTCTTCAGGATGTTCTCATAATGCAGTCACAGCAACTAAACAATTGATTAGTTTTGTAGACTCAGGTTTCCTCCTTTAAAACCAGAAATACCTTCCTATAAAGACTTTTACTCACGTGGGAAGAAGAAATGACACCCAAGGAAACGATAACTGAAAGACTTAATTCCAGGCGGAAGGAGATTCCAGTCACTCTGTTCCGTGGGGCCCTGACAGTGGTGGTGCATGACAAGATGGCTTTATGTCTTTTATCCATTTCCACTAAAGGATGCAAGAACAGACCTCAGAGCTCTGCACGAGTTTGGATCCAGTTCCTATGCTTTGCTTCCAGGATTCAGGAATTCGGGCCATGGGTCTGAACTGGATTCTGAGAGCTCTAAGATCACTGAGGCTTCCCTCATTTTACGGATATTGAAAAGGAAGCCCAGGAGTTTATTCACACAAATTTAAGTAAAATTGGAACTAAACTCCAGGTCGCCTGATTCTCCAGTTGAAGGCAAGATTCTGCCAGTCATCTCCTGGGCCCCTCTCCTGCTCCTGGAGCATTGCCTGTAAGCTGTCTCCCCGCACCAGCTTCTGCAAAATCAACCCCTCAAACTGGCATGGAAGCCTTGACTTCAGACAGAGCTTGTTTCAAATCATGATCCCCACTTATTTGCTGAGTGTCATGGAGCAAATTGCATGATCTCTCTCTGCTTCCATTTCCTCCTCTGCAAAATGAGGCTAGTGATCAACGTGCAGTGTTATTGAAGGAGCAGGTAACATCATGCATTGCACAGTGCCTAACATGTAGGAGCAGAGCGAAAAATAGTCATTACAACCACGGCAACTGAGTGACTCAGAAGCCTGCCCTGGGAGGATGCAATGCATAAAGCACTTGGTAGGGAGAGGGTTATGGCCTGAGACCCAGGGGAGCATCTATAGTTTTTCTGTCCTGGGACAGTAAGACTCAGTTAGCTGCGAAAGAGGAGATATGGACATTCCCAATCTTGCCAGATACCCTGTTTGGGGACTTGGGAAAAGAGATAATTGTCCTGCTGCACATCCTCACCCACCCTGCCTGGGGTCTCGCCATTAATGTAATGACTCAGTACATTATCAGTGGATAAATGTACTCTTGAATGGATGGGGAGAACCGTAATGGATCTTGAGATTCAGAGATTTCCCTGAGGATGAGAAGATAGATTTCCCAAAAGGTAAAGGGAGATGCTCCCCATGGAGATTGGGAGAATGAGATGCTTGACAAAGGGGACCAATAGTGGAAGGGGAATATGCCACAGGACCCCTGAGGAGAGTCTGTCTTCCTGGGGGCTTTCCTGGTGGTCTATGGGAAAATTAAATTGAACAATTTTTAGTTTCCTCCTCCAATGTTTTAAATTCCCTGAATTACCCCCATATCCATGAGAATAGTCTCATCCAAGTTTGAATGGTCATATGGTGGAAAATGATGAAAAGCAGGACCTGTCCGAATTATCCCAGAGCTAAATGTTGGGCTCTGCCCACATACACAACATCCTGAGCAAACCTGACTTACCAGCACCACAGAAATTCAGAAAGAAGACAAATAGACTTTCCTGTCTCACCCTGGCTCATTTCAGAGGTTCTTCCTTGCACAGTGGAGGCCATCCTCCACATTATTGTTCAGAAACCTGTCAGGTCCTGTACTTAACCTCTTTTCAGTGCCACTGGATGGCCAATTGCTAATAAGAAAGGGCCCATTTCCCAGCCATGTACCTCTCAGTGACCACACAAAGACCAGAGGAAGACCTGGAGTTACCATTAGGTAATTAGGATACTGTAACTCTCTCACACAGATGAGTTTCTATAACCTTGTTAAGCCTCAGTTTTCCCCATCTATAAAATGGAAATAACAACACCTACCACATATGGATATCACAGGGCTTGGATGATCAGCCCAAATCTGGTAAAGCATCTGTGCAGTGCCTGGCGTGAGGCAGGGTTAATGTTAGTTTCCCTCTTCTGCATCTTAGTAACTCACCAAGGTCAACCCTGTAAGTTTACATGTGAAGAGAGCATGATTCCAACAGCACTGCGGCAGATGCCTAACGTTGGGGGCCTGAGGGAAGCTTTGTACAAGAGCACCGAGGAGCTAAAGGACACTCTACCAGGACCTGCTTCTAAGAATATGGCACAGCATTCTTTCCAGAAAGAAAAGTCACTAGTTGGAAAAACAAGGTGGTTGGACATTGTTCAAAGTTTCCCCAAACCAGGTTGGTTTCTACCAAGGTGTGAGCCCTAGGCAAACATTGATTATGCGAGTTGGGTTAATATAGACTAAGAAAGACTTCATGGGAAAAGAAGGCCCACATTAGCAATCTGAGGAGTGTGAGCAGACAGTCCCCTGCCAGGGCTTGGTGATGAGAGGTTTGTGGGAGGACTTGGAGGTCAAGGGTTAATGAGAATGCACTATGTGCCCCGACCTCTGGAGCTCTTTTTAAGAAACAGTTGACAGAGTGACCTTGGTCTCTTCAACTTTAATGAACTCTGACCAGACACCAATAGGTTAAGAACTCAAGGCAATGACCTCACTCCAGTCCAGCCAGCACTGCCAAGGTGGGCAAGAGGCTCCAAACTCCTCAGGACTCAGCCTTCAGGTACCTCCTTCCTGGAATTACCACTGATGGGTTTTCCTGTGGAACTCAGCACACTGTCCTCTTCCTCCTTGTCGGTCTCTGGAGATTGTCAAAACACAAGCTAGTTTCACTCCGCTGCTGAGTGTAGGAAAAGAAAGAGTAGAGGAGTTATGGACATGGCTTTGACGGTTTTTCCATCATCTAAGGGTTCAATATTTAGAGCAATATTGATTCGATTTATCTAGTGTTGTAATGTTCCATTGGTTGCTAGGCAACAGAGTTCTTTCTTCTCTGTTTTCTGGGTGGCTCATGGGAGTTTGACTACCAAAGAGATTACTTTGTGTATATGAAAGTAAATGGACCATAGGTGCCATACATAAGTAGAGGAATACTGTTTTACTGGGCAGTGTTAAGACCACGTTTCCTATCACATCTGGGTAATTGCAATTCAACCTCCAGAACAACGGGGCCATTCATATTCACATTCCCCAGCAAGGTACCCACTGAGAACAATTTAACACAAAGCTGTGCTGATGCATAAAACCCTATGTTGTGTGCTTACTATTCCATCCTCATAACGTTCAAACCTGCACTGAGGCAAGGATGGATTTATTCCTCCCCATTCTGGTCCCCTCCCAATCCCACATTAATAACCAAAAATAGCAACCTGGATTTTAAAGGGCGAATTCTGGTGTGCACTTAAATCCGAGTGTGGCAGGATCTTCCTTCATTTCTCTTATCCCATCTTCTTCTCAGCTTCATCTGCCTTCTCTTTTTTTGCGGGGAGGGGGTGTCTTTTTACTTTACACTTATGTTCACTGTTTCTTTATTTTTTTGAAAAATACATTTTATTGATTTTTTACAGAGAGGAAGGGAGAGGGATAGAGAATTAGAAACATCGATGAGAGAGAAACATCGATCAGCTGCCTTCTGCACACCCCTTACTGGGGATGTGCCCGCAACCAAGGTACATGCCCTTGACCGGAATCAAACCTGGGACCCTTGAGTCCGCAGGCCAATGCTCTATCCACTGAGATAAACTGGTTAGGGCTCACTGTTTCTTTAAAATCTCAAATCAGAAGCAGCAGGCAAATGAGGCCCTGTCAGCTTGGGCTATATGGTTCAGTGACTTGGCATTAATGACGTTTATTTTGGAACCTGCATGATGGCCTGACCTATTTTAGGATTTCTAGTTTAACCATACCTCCCTCCCCTATTTTTCCAATTAGAAGTGAAGGCAAAGGGATTGTGGGGAGGTTGGGAACGGGAGAAGGAAGACCTGGGGCTTAGTGCTCAGGAGTTACATCTGAAGCTGCCCACGTTGGCCATACATGTGAAGCCCCACTGGAAAGGCTGGAATTCTGGGCTGTGTCCCCAAAATGGGGAAAGATTCCAGAGCATTTCCCTGCCCAGTTTCCCGGGTGCAACCAAACACACAAACCAAAGGCCACATTTGGTCTCGCTCAGTGTGTTCCTCAATGGAAAGGCCTGTTCAAGAGAGAAAGGATCTCATCCTTCCGATGAGCCAAGCTTTCTGGAGGAGGCGAAGGAAGGGTAGGAGGAGGGAGACACGAGTGCAGGCAAATGGCCAGCTCCGCACGTTTGTGAAGAGCAGGAATGTAAAACAGATGTTACGCAGGGAAATAAAGCGCTGCCCTGGGAGCATCATCGTCGGCCTCTGGGGAACAGGGCTTCTCAGATCCAGGCAAATAACACAGTAAGTCACTGAAAGCTGCATGCTCATTGTAACTAGCGCTGAGAAACGGCCCTTCTTGGTTGCCAGGTCCCCTGTGTCCACATCTTTTTGTGGCCGGGCAGTAGACAGCAATCCTCTGAATAGATGTTTTTATTCTGTCTCTTTAACTAGGAATGAGCTGCTCTCACCCACACCACAGCTGCAGTAAGGGCAGGAGCAACAAGTTCGGGAGTTCCAAGGGGGAGATGGTGGCTCTAGTAGAACGAGAGTAATAAGAAAGCAAAAGGCCCCCTGCCACCATGTGGAGACCCTGACAAAATAGTTGCAGTGAGCATGGAGCAAAGGGTGCTATCAAGTTCAGGGGTATAGAGTACCCATGGCAGCTGTTGCTGTGGGCAACTCAGGAAATCTTCCATGGCTGTCAAGAAAATTTTATGTGTGAACCTCCTGAGACCTGCCAAGACAAAGAAGGAATTTAGAAGGTGTGAGGTTCCAGCTCTCTGTGAGATAGAGGTCAGAGGTGGGCTGTTCCCTCCCACTGGGTTGGGGTCTAGGAAGCGAGTCTATTAGAGATAACAGCTCAACGCTATCTGGAGCCCCAAGAACATATAGGGCCAAGTGAGTCCTAAGAGAAATACAATTAAAGAACAAATGTCTACTGTGGTAAGTCCCTGAAATTGAACATAGTGATAAGTTCAGCCAGCAAATTGTTCCCTGAGAACTGAGCCCACAGAGCAAGTCTTATACTAGATTATTTAAATCAACAACTTCTGTGACCTGTGAAATTTGCCCCAAATCAGAAATAATCCTTTTCTAGGCATTCCTCTTTGCCTTTCTGAATCTTCCTTTAGAATTTCACATGGCAGGTAGGCACTGCAATGGTTTGGGTCCCAACCTATTTTTTAGGAAAGCGAGCTCAAAATATCAACCTGTCAGACATTGTCTAAAGTTATTAGCCTGTCTGGCGGGTGCATTGCAGAAGCTGGTTGGCAATCTGGCCAGGTATTTTCTCTCCTTCTCTATATATTTATTTTCTTTACCCAGTGTGTTTTCCTAGAACTGTGGTCCACATATGTATAATTAGAGCAGAAAGGGGGGGGAGGAGGGTGATTCATGTGCCTTCCCCTTTCCTGGCAATGCTTTCACCTCTGGAATCTAGATTAACAGTGTTAGATATTGAGGACTGGGGGGAATATGGAAGGAGGAGGAGGAAGAGAAGAAGAAATAGAGGGGTTTTCTGAAAATTATATATCTGGTTCCCAGCCTCAAAAAGTCACTGAAACTGAAATTGCTTGCTCCTCTATAATTCATATCTTTTTCTAAGTGGAATCGGTCTTCACAGAGCAATATTGTACCTTAAAATTAATTAGAATAAATTAATTCCCTAATGAATCATACCATCAAGCATGAAAAAACTAAAGGGTACAAAGTATTAACATGCTGATAAAGAGGAGTGATTACAGGGATGTCAGTTTATAGAAACCAAAGCTGTGTCTATACACACAGATGGCTTTGAAAGACATCAACTCTTCTGATGATTGGATCACACACAACCAGTTAGTAACTGCTTGGTGGCTCGACTGAATTTAGCCATTCGAAAATAACCCAGACTCAGCCTAACATCCTCACTTTCGAACCAGTTGGCTGGGTGCTCTCCTCATTCGTCTGCCCGAGCTCAAACAGTGGGCTGGGTGACAGCTGCAAGCTTAAACTGAGCTAAGGAAATTGGTTGGAGGAGAGAGTTAACAGAAATACCAGCAGCCAGGAGAGGAGCCAACAAGTGCTGCTGATCAAGAGCTAACTCCTATTTAAGAGAGATATTGAACTGAGACAGTGGAATTGCCAGGGAATTCTAGAAAATTCCATCCTAAAATATGTCACAGACACATCGTTTTTCCCAGGCACCAGTGCTCAGGATGCAATCCTACAGAACAGGAAGAAAGAACCAGCAAAGCAACCTGATCTCTCCAGGTTGGGATCTGGCAAGGTGGGATTATTATTCAATGGCATGTCAGTACCCTCCCTCTATGCAATGTCATTTCTATTTTTATAGCCCAGTTTTCAGGAACTCAGCACTCTGGATGCACTACTCAGCTGACCTTTTGTTAGTTCCAGAATGACAGAGCAGTCCAGGGAGAGCTGGCTGCTTATTCTAAACAACTGGGCTGGAGTTGGAATGACATAAATATAGACATCCATTTCTAGCACCTCACAATAGCAACTCAGCTCCAGGGAAAGGCAGGGGGACTGACTCCTTTCTAATTAGTCAGAGAAGCTTTTGATAAGAACCCCAGGAGTTCCTTATCCCAAAATATCACTTGTCACATGAGCACATGGGCCCACTAATGCAGCCTGAATGAGATGGATGGATGGATGGATGGTGCCAAGTTCTAAATCTCCTATGGGGTTCCCTTTGACAGGCTGCTCTTATGATTTAGGGCACCATCAGTGGCCCTGGTTTGATTCATCACTGGGTGATTCATCTTTCCCAACAAGCTATGGCTCCTGTTTTACAATGCCCTTTCCATTTCTCTCCTTTAAAGAAAAACGGGTGATGAAAGCCAGACTTTGGAACATAATTCTAGCTTTTTATCTGCAAAAATTGGCCCTCAGTAAAGAGACACAAACAGACTATCCGATTAATTTCAGAAAAGACTATGCATATTGACAAAACGATGACCATTTACATCAAATATGTCACTATTATACTTCACATATTGGTTGGTATGTGAAGTACCATGAATAGCCATGGCAACATATGAACAGGTGAGTGGATTTTTCTACCTGAAAATACTGTAATTATTTAAAGGTAAACATATTTGGTGTTTTAAAAAAATATATTTTGATGCTTAAGTATATAGATTTATTAATATACTAAATCTTAGATTTCTATCCTAAAAGTTATTGTTTCCAGTTTGAATTTTGTTACACATTATCTGTTTTGGCATAAGTGTGTAAGTCCCTACACTTCTTATTTTTACAATATTTTTAAATAATATTTATTGTGTCTTTATGAAAGAAGCAATGCAAGTACATTATAGTGAGCTTGGAAAAATTATATTTCAGGGAACTATAAATAAAAAATTACCTATTAATTACTCCCCAGAAATAATCATGCTTCATAACTTGTTGAATTTTATATATTTCCTAGAGGCCCGTTGCATGAAATTTATGCACAGGTAGGGTCTCTAGGCCTGACTGACAGCAGAGGGCCTATCTGTGGGGCGACCAGCAGTGTGATGGGGGGGGGGCGCTGGCACCCGCCTTGGCTGGCCTGGGGCCTGCAGACTGGGGGTAGCTCCTGCATTGAGTGTCTTTCTCCTGGTGGTCAGTGCGCATCATAGCAACCGGTCGTTTCACCAGTCGTTCCACAGTTTGGTCAATTTGCATATTAGGCTTTTATTATATAGGATATATAATGTGTATGTTTATACAAAATATATAAATTAGGATCATCTAATATAAAAGTAACATAGTAATATTTTGCCTTATCCTGTGGATGGTCTTCATGCTAGTTAGCCCTAATCAGCCTTTAATGCCTATTTATCTAGTAGGAGTTTATTAGAGAAAGAAATCAAGAGGAAGACTAAAGTAAAATTTAGTTTCTGGAATTTGAAACTAGGATTTAGCAGCAGAAAATACCTTGCAATTCCAGGCATTTTCTTAAGAAAGGTTTGTCTAAATCTCTTAATCGCCCCTACTCCAACACCTGCCAAGCCAGCTACTTTTAGACTATATATATATCTGTATTTTATTTATTGATTAATTTTAGAAAGAAATGGAAGAATGGGAGAGAGAGAGAGAGAGAGAGAGAGAGAGAGAGAGAGAGACATCGATTTGTTGTTGCACTTATTTATGCATTTTTTGGTTGATTCTTATATGTGCCCTGACTAGGAATCGAATTTTCTCTCTTCAGCCTGAGAAGGGCAGATATAGAGGTGGATGAAGGTAATAAGGAGATCAAAGAAGGCTGTCTTAGTTCATTTGGGCTGCTGTAACAAAATACCTTAAACTGGGTGGCTTGTAAACAACAGAAATTTATTTCTCACAGTTCTGGAGGCTGGAAAATTCAAGATGAAGGTGCCAGAGGATTCAGTGTCTGGTTAGGATGCACTTCCCAGCTCATCGAGGGTCACCTTCTCCTTGTGTCCTCACAAGGTGAAAGGGGTCAGGGAGCTCTCTGGGGCCTCTTCTATAGGAGCACTAATCCCATTCCTGAGGCCTTACGCTCATGACCTAATCAACCCCCAAAGGCCCCACCTCCTGATTCTATCACATTAGGGATTAGGTTTCAACATTGGAATTTGGGGAATTGCAAATGTTCAATCTATAGCAGAAGTCCTAGGCCTCATTTCTCATTTTATACTAAGGATATCTGAGCACCAACTTTTTTGAACTCATAATATTGATTCATCTCTAAGTCAATTGCACAATGTCTTCAAAAAATTTTTTTCCCACAAAGGGCATAAATAGTTGGTAAATTGCCTAGATCCTTACATTTCCTGGAATATTTTGCTTCAACCTTCAACCATAAGTGAAAAATAAGCCAGTTTTATAATCCATGGTTCTAAACAAGTTTCCTGTAAAAACTATAGAGTTGGTATCTCATCATCTTTTGGCATTTAATCTTAAAGAGTAAAAGTCTGGAGCCAACTTAATTTTTTGTTCTCTTTTGGTAAAACTGTGTTTTTTTTCAGCCTGGATATTTGCATAACTTTGAATGGCTTCTTTTCATTATTCGAATTTTTTTTTAAATGGCCAGGATGTGTGTGTGTATGTGTGTGTGTGTGTGTGTGTGTGTGTGTGTGTGTGTGTTGCCTATAACATCACAAGCTATTTCAATCTTTAAATTCAGCTGGTTTGTCAGATTCATATAGATTCCTTCAATATATTTTCAGTTTTTGCATTTTGTACCACTTGTTGCTTCTTTCCTCAATAATCTCTTTAATTCTTGTTTTATTTTTTCTGTTCTCTGAATCTAATTCTTCTTGCTTTAATCTGTTGGTTCTTTTCCCCTGAACTCTCAGAGAGCTCCCTTGCTTTCCACATCACAGTGAATTTTAATCCTGGCACTGCCTATCACTGTCCTTGATTTCTTTCTTTCACTCTTCTGTCTCCCTTTCTGTCTCAGCTTGTTAAATCTGAATCTTATTCCATTTGACCCCTCTTCTCTTTCATTTCCGTCTTATGGTTTTGCTTCTTATTTCATCAAGGCCATATCTTTTTGCAACTATTTTGGTCACCAATGTTTTCTAAAAATTTTTTTTCTCTTGCAGTAAGTATTTCCAGAACTAAATTTCTCCATTGGGTACAATGGGAGATGCCCCCTTTCCTTATTCTGCACCATGTTTTCCAACGAGCCTATGTTAATTCTTGTAATATTTTCATCTTGAAAACAGAAGAGTAAAATTGGGTTTTCTCAATAGACCTAGTGTGAATTTTTTTGGATTCTACTCACAAGCCCCATAAGTGCCAACAGATTCCTTGCTTCGATCTAACCCTAGAGGGAATATTGGTTAGTGTAGCTCTCAGCTCATTTTTTGCCTTTATCTAGTCCTAACTTTTGTTTCATCCCACCCCCCACAGATCAGTCCTATAATACTGAGAAATAATGGAATATATGCTTATTGATGCAGTAAAAATTAGAGCCAAAGTTTGTAATGACTCAAGACCAGTAAATATAGATTTCTAACTCATGTGGGAATTTAAACATTCCTAAACAATAGGCAGCTCCATGTGGTAACGCAGGGTCTCGAGCTCCTGCACTTCCATCCAACAGAGAAAAAGAAAGAGAATAAGGAAGAGGCACTGTCTCTTCTAAAATGTCTTGGCCTAGAGCAAGCAAAAATCACATCCACTTACATTTCATTGAAAATAACTCATCCATGACCACATCTAGCTGCAAGGAAAGCTGAAAATGCAGTCTAGCTGAGAGAGAGAGAGAGAGAGAGAGAGAGAGAGAGAGAGAGAGAGAGAGAATGGGAGGGGAGGGAATGCTGATTTTGGTAAACAAGTCTGCCACATGTTTGAAACTAGAATCACAGTAGATACTGTTATGTGGCCTTCCCCTTTGTCAAAATTGCTTTTCTTGGTTGCAGAAGATACAACCCTCAGTATTCAACTACTATGACTCCTCTTGGCTCCTTCTCTTCCTGGTTATTTTGAGTAAGACAGCCCACCGTTCCCAGGCTCTTCCCCTGGAATACAAACTCTATAACCAAGCCAGGCAGCCTTGGATCATGCTAGAAATTAATCAGAGAAAATGAAAAGAAAAAGAGGAAGTGGCCAAACACAAACCAATCCATTTTCTTTAATTACTTGGGAACACTTGTAGAATTTCTCTGGCAGCACTGGAAAAACAAATCAATCTCACTAAGCTAATATACCTCTAACTCAATAGTTCTCAAAGTGTGGTCCTTGGACCAGCAGCATCAGTCTCATCTGGGTGCTCGTTACAAATGCAAATCTTCAGGCTCCACTCCAGAACTTCTGAATCGGAAACTCTGGGAAAGAGGCCTGCAAATATGTGTTTTAGCAAACCCTTCAGGTGACGCCATTACACCCTAAAGTGTTAGAACCACTGCTGCCTAAGCTTGCTAGTGAGACTCAAAGCTCCAGTCCGACTGATTGGGGCAACTTAAAATTAAAGCCTTTGTTAAATAGGAAGCTTCTGTCACTCGTGAATTATTGCTTGTTGGTTTTCTTTGACAGTAAGTATCTACTTCTCTGTGCTGGATAGAAATAATCATCATTGATAAATACAGAGTCATAAAATATCTGAGGTGGGTGGGATCTCAGAGACCATCAAGTCCACACACCCATTTTATAATCTGGAAAACTGAGGTCCAGGATGAATAAGTGGGTCTTCTAATGTCCCACCTCAGGTTGGAGACAGAACCAGAACTAGAACCCAAGACTTCTGATTCCTGATCCAGCCCTCTTTCTGCTAACATCATCTTATAAGACCATGTTTGTCAAGCCCTTGAAACATAAAGTGTAAAAGTGGTTGCATTATATTAATATTGAATTGGGTTCATATAATTTGAATTTCAAATCTTAAAGAGCCAAAGTGAAATGTGTGTGCAAATTTGTTCTCTAAGCCCTGTCCAAATGCAAATAAAAAATGAATGAACGGTATTGCCTTAGAATTATGGAACACTTTGGAACATTGATATTGATATTAGGAAATGTGATGAAAAAGAATCAGACAGCAGCCTCTGAGATCTCCTTTTCACAGTTTTCTCTAAAATGCTGTGGCACCATAGAAATATGAGAGAAACTCCATTGACTGTAAGGCCAATAGACCTGAATAGAGAAGGGTGATCTGTGGATTCCTCATACCTTATTTCACAAAGAGAAAAATCCAGGCATCATAAAAGAAGGCGGGAAGCCATTTGGCCCCTCCTCACTGGTTCTCTTAACAAGAAAAGTGGACAACACGGATTCTATTGTAGAAATGGTAGGAACACTGCCTTCCACTTCCCCCGCTTCAGCCACAGCTCATCATTCAATAGCCCTTCAGAGATTGCAATTCCCAGGAACCCACAGGCTGACCAGATCAGACTTTCAGTTTCTGAATGTAATAAGACCTACACACTACTCCAGACCCAGACCAATTCAGAGATTGGATACAAATTAGGTAGAGATGGGATTGTGTCCCAGGTCACTGATAAATGGAGTTGGCTCGATTTTACTGATGATCTGTTGCCTAGTGCTGGGCTGGCTCAGACAGGGTTGGAGTGGACATGGCAGCCCAATGCACCCTTGGGTGGTCTCTTCCCAGTAGAGGTTTTTCCTTCCAGTTCATTTTTTAGGGCATGAACTAAAATAAACTTCTCTCTGTTTTAGCTTTGTAACTGGCTAAGCTGGGTCTTTGAGTTGGGAATCTTTTTAAACATCTTTATCCTATATAATAAAAAGCTAATATGCAAATCGATCAAAAGTAGGAACGACCAGTTGCTATGATGTGCACTGACCACCAGGGGGCAGACGCCAAACACAGGAGCTGCCCCCTGGTGGTCAGTGAGCTCCCAGGGGGGTAGTGCCGCTCAGCCAGAAACCCTGAGCCAGGCACCCTGAGCCAGGCTTACGGCTGGTGAGCGCAGTGGCGGTGGCAGGAGCCTCTCCCACTTCAGTGGGCTCCCAAACTGTGAGGGTGCAGGCCTGGCTGAGGGACCCTCTCCCCCACCACCACCCCCCGAGTGTATGAATTTCATGCACTGGGCCTCTAGTTGATATATAATTCACATATGATAGAGTTTATCCATTTAAGGTGTAAAATTTGATGAACATTTCATCACCTTGAAAAGAAACTTTGTACCCTTTATTTTCCCCCATTCCCGCAGAGCCCTAAGCAAGCACTAATTTTCTTTATGTCTCTACAGATTTTCCTGTTCTAGACATTTCATATGAATAGAATCATATTATATGTAGTCTTTTGGCTTATTTCACTTGACATAATGTTTTTGAGGGTGATCCATGTTGTAGCATGTATCACTGCTATGTCCTTTTTATTTATCCATTCATCAGCTGGTGGATATTAGGATGGTTCCACGTTTTGATACTATAAATAATTGAATTAAGAATATTAGAATTGTCATCTAGTCTGAGGGAAAAGACATTCTGAATAAAGGGATTCCCTTAATAACTGGCTACTTTTAGAATGTTTAGCATAGTAATTCAACAAATATTGAGCACCTGCCACATGTAAAACAAGGTGGAAGCTACTTAGAGGTTGCAGCTATAAGAATATTTATAACAGTGGTGTCCTTTGATACCATCTTAGGTAATCTTTATTATTATAAGAATATGCTATGGACCTGATATTACTAGTCTCATTTTATAAAAGACATAAGCTCTGAGAATTCAGGATCACCCATCTAGTGGGTAGAAGACAAATTGGAGCATTCCTAGTCCAGTCTCTTCTTAAAATATATTTTTATTTCATTTTGATAGGGAAGAAATCCTTTTATAAACACTTTCCCACAATAGTTGAGTCTTCTACAGTTGCAGGTTCTGATCCAGACTAACACATTCCTCCTCTTCAAGATTCCAACAGCTCCTTTCATACTTTTGCCTTTTATCATATTTGTGTTTAAGGGTTATTCTAGTCACTAGCCATTCATAGCAGAAAGGCTGGGCTGGAAGTCCTCTGAGATATCTGCTAGCCACAGCGGTTCTGTGGCATTTCCTTCAGTGATGTAGAATGACTGCATCATTAAAACAATGCTTGTGATTTTCATAGAAGTCGCTCCCTTTCTTTGAGACTGGGGAAGTCCTGATAGAAATGTTGGCCATCTGGGTCCATTCTGGATGAATCTGGAGCCACTGGAAGCCAGGGACCTACACAAGGAGGGTCATATGTTTGTTAAAGGAGAAATTCAGAAATGAGTAAGAGAGCAGGAGCCAAAAAGCATCAGACAGATGTTAGAAGTGGAGAGAAATGTGGGGTGAGTCCAGTGGCTCATGATAAGACCTACAGATGAATCAATGTACCTGAGGGCTTATTTATGTTGTATTCTTGCCTCCTGATTAAAGCCAGGAGGGAGGAGAACACGACTAAACATATCGGTCCAGCTGAAGGAAGCAGGGCACAACTGAACAGAGCAGGCTGTCACTGAGTCTAGTTTTCAGATTTCAGTTTCTAAGGGCAGCATTATTATGATCTTCAGTGCAGAACTGCCACCTTGCAGGCTGCAAACAAATGAAAACAACCTAAATGTCCATCAGTTGGGACAAGTTAAACCATGGTAAGTACATAAAGCTACTGTTAGCTCTTTAAATAATGGTAAAGAGCTATGCATTTTTCTGGGAAGATATTAATGATATAGTGTTGAGTAAAAGGGTTATAAAACACCATGAATATTATGCCATTCCTGTATAATTGTGTGTGTGTGTGTGTGTGTGTGTGTGTGTGTGTGTGTGTGTATGGGGATGTATAATTTTATGTCTCCAGGCATAAAGGGACAGAGAGACCTTTTGTATCTTGGAAGTATATTTACCAAAATTGAAAAACTTCACAAATAAGTGGATTGTTCAGTGTTTCTTTCTTTTTACTTTTCTTTTAGCTTTTTTCTATATTATTTTACCCCTATCCTTTCCCTTACAACTTACTAAGTGCTTAAAGTTCATGAGAAAATCTACTTTAAGAGAATACTATTTACATATTGGCCACCCACCAGTTGCCAGTTACATGATTTGTCTCATTGGAATTTCACAGAAATTCTCCGAAGTATAATATTATTACCTCTGTTTTTTAAAAGCAGCCGCTAAGATTTAGAAATGTTAAGAAATTGGCCCAAGTTCACACAGCAATAAATGGCAGCGCTGACCCAGTAGTTTAGGGCAGCCTGGCTCTACAGACGCACTCAGTCGCTATCCTGTGCTTCTCTGAAAAAGGCAGAAATCGCAAGCCTTCCCCGACGGCGCCTGCTGAGATGTGGCCATCACTGCCCAGAATTCCCATGTTATTTATTCTCCAAAGCAAGATCAAGCAGATCATTATGAACTCAGATTCAGCCTCTGACAAGAAATGTTCAGAACCCCAGAGTTATTCAACACTGAATTACTCTTCGTATACCAGTATCAGACACTGAGCGGCTTTAACGCTTGTCTGTAAGCTCTTTGACACGTTGGCCATAGAGAGGCGGTATCTGTGCCCCCTTTTCTTGAATCTGGGCTGGCCTTAGCGATGTAGCTAATAGAACACAGTGAAGACAATGCGTCATGACTTCCAAGGCTCCCACCTTTGAGCCCTGAACCACCTGGGGCCACCCTGTCTGAGGAAGCTCAGGACACATGGAGGTGCTCCAGTCGACAGCTCCTGCCGAGAGCCCTGCTGAAGGCCAGCATCAACAGCAGGATGCCTGAGTAAAGATGTCACTGCGTGACTCTAGTCTTTAGGTGACAAATCACTCCCAGCTACTGCATCTTCCCAGCTGAGACCCAGACACCACAGGCCAGGCAAGCCATCCCTGTCTAATTCTTGACCTACAGAATTCATAACTGTAATAAAATGGTTATTTTATGCTGCCAAGCTTTGGTGTGGTCCATTATGTGGCAAAAGTAACCAGAACGAATCTCAGCTCCAGCTCATTCCTTCAATACTTATCCATTTTACTGAATTCTTACCAGTTGGATTTGAACCTTGGATGTTATTTAGACAGGAGTTATCGGCGCTCATCTCTTTCTCCATAAATCGAGGACAAGCTGCAGGCTCCCTGAAGACAGGAATGAGTTTACCATGCCGGTAATTCTGTCTCAACACAGTGCCTGGAGCCTGTGAGTAGAGCTAGAGCTGAGTAGTTGCAGCAGACAATAAAGCCCTCCCACAAAACCTAAAATATTTACTGACCCTTTACAGGAAACGTTCGCCAGCCCCGGCTTAACACAATTGTGATTTATTATTTCTCCAAATTCTGTGATTGTGTGGGCTTAGCCGAGCAGATTTTTTCCCTCCACATGGTCACTGATGAGGCTGCATTCACTGAGAGCTTGCTAGTGCTAGGGCACCCAAGATGGTCAGCTCCTATGTCTGGGCCTCAGTGCTGTCAGCTGGGGCATTGAGATCTCCACACAGCCTGTCACTCTGGCCTCTCACCATTTACGAGTCTATCCCAAGTTACTTTATGGAAACTTCTAGAAAGAGAGCAAAAGTAGAAGCTACCAAGCCTCTTCAGACCTAGGTCCAGAAGTTACAGAACCAATTCCATTGTGTTCTATTAGTCAGCACAAGTGACAAGTCAGTCAAGATTGGAGGGGAGAGGACTCTGTACTCCTGATTGGGAGGGTAGCATGGATGTACAGGGAGGGCACAAATGGTTGGTAGCTATCTTCAGAGGCTATTTCCCACATAAAGTACCCAGTAAAAACTTGCTGGATGAGTGCAGGAGAGCTCACAGAGGCATAAAAGTTAGAAAGGAAAGTAAGCAAGTAAAAGGCAATGCCTGGAAGGGTATGTCTGAGCTTATTTCATAGGGAGGCAAGGTCTCCAGGAGCTGCCAGTGCTGTGAGGCCAATAGAGCTGAAGAAAAGCACAGGTTCCTATTGAGTAAAGAGAGAGAAGTCAGGAACATAGTCAGTGAAGTCATTTGGGGATGGGAGTCTGCAAGGGTGAGCTGGAGGGGAGATCAGATACCCGGTCTGCACAACCTCCTCAGAGAAAGTACAAGAATCAGATTTTGTGGGTCAATGACAGACAAGAGTAGCAGTGACTGATGGGGAGGCAAAGCAATGAACTTTTGTGAGTATCAGTACCATCTGGATCAATGTATTGGAAGGCCTTCGGTTGTAGGCAGGGTCATGTGTCAGACCAGATGGCTGACCTCAGCACATATGTCTCCTGCAGCTTATGGGTTCTGTCACAACAGCCCCTGACAAAAATGATCCAAGCGACTTGGTTAACAGGCTTGGAAGAACTTATCACAATTCAAGAAAGAAAGGAACATGGCCTCTTCAATAACAGCAAAAAAAATTACCGTCCAATGGTATACGTAGGTTGCAAATAACAGAGCCTACAACTCAGCAGGTAAAATAATTGAAAGAAGATGACTCATGTTCATCATTTCCTGCGAAGAGGTTAAAATTTCCCTGTTTCACAAAAGAGAAAACTGAGTCTTGAAGAGATTGAAGAACTGGTCTACATCCATGTAGTTAACGTGTAGAACAAGTAGGATTTGGACCCAACTCCACCCTAGTCTAAAACAATCCTGTTGTGCCCTAGCCGGCTTGGCTCAGTGGATAGAGCGTCAGCCTATGGACTGAAGGGTCCCAGGTTTGATTCTGGTACATGCCTGGGTTGCAGGCTCGATCCCCAGTAGGGGATGTTCAGGAAGCAGTCGATCAATGATTCTCTCTCATCATTGATGTTTTTATCTCTCTCCTTCTCCCTTCCTCTCTGAAATCAATAAAGAAATATATTTATTTAAAAATTTTTAAAAATAAAACAATCCTGTTCCTTCACTGTGGGGTGAAATTGCCATGTAAGGAAGAAGTAAAATCTGAGGTTTCATCTGCCTAGAAAAATCTGTCTTGAAACATGTCCTGTGTAATACTAGTACCTTGAAATGACCCTCGAAAATTATGATCCCAGGTAAGTAAATTTGAGAGCTGATGCATGACAGAGCCCCCATTTGGAAGTCTGATCAGCAGTCGTATATTTGAATAAAAATATGTCTGAAATCCAAATCCTTTTCAATGTACTGTCCACCATTATCCTGAAGAACGAGTGCCCTAGGAACATACTTTGGGAACTTCTATCTAGGAAGATGAAGCAGCGAGACAGCACTGTCTTTATAATCTCATTAAATAGGTAACCACTAAGAACGCATTTTTGGCATCCTCTGTAATTTGAAGTAATAAGGAATGTTGATGCAGTTTCAAGACAAATAAAAAGAGGTCTTATTCTTCACAGTTTTAAACAAGCTTCTTTACCACTGTGCTACATCTATATATATAAAAGCCAAGTGACCAGTCACTATGACACGCACTGTGGCAGGCCAACTGGCCCGATCGGGGGTGGGGCCAGTCGGCCAACCTCCTTCGGCCTCCTCCTTCCTCCTACCCCTCCCTTCCTCCGGCCCCCTCCTCCCCCCGCTGGCCCGGTCCCAATCGGCCCCAATTGGGGCAGGCTGGCCAGACCCCACCCATGCATGAATTCATGCACTGGGCCTCTAGTTGAAATGTAAAAAGCTGTAGTCTTGTTATTAAAGAATAAACCCTTTAGCTCCCAAACGTGGCTGTAGGTGCCTGAATTAGAGACACTGCATTGGTTTGAGTGTGCATAGCTCTGGCATCTCACAGAGACTCAGAACAGTTGTGGCCCAGCTGGCCTGACTGGTCACAGCTGGCTACAGATTCAGTTCTCCTGCTCCTAATCCACTGAGGATACCTGGGAAAGCCTTTCAATCTTGCCATATTTACATGATCCCAGTAACTCGCTACTGAGGTGCATTGCTGGTAGAAATGTAAAACGGTGCAGCTGCTATGAAAAATAGTATGGAGCTCCTCCAAAAATAAAAGTAGAAATACCACAGGATCCAATAATTCCATTTTGGGTATAAGCCCAAAAGAGTAAAAAGCAGGGTCTCAAAGAGATATGTGTACACCCACTTTCACAACAGCAATATTCACAATAAGCAAAAGAGAGAAGCCACCCATCAACAATGGATAGATTAAGAGAAAGTAGTATATGAACACAATGTAATATTGTTCAGCCTTTAAAAGGAAGGAAATTCTGACAGATGCTACAACATGGATGAACCTTGAAGACATATGCTAAGTGAAATAAGCCAGTTACAAAAAGACAACTACTGTATGATTCCACTTATATGAGGTACCTAGAGTGGTCAATCTCATAGAAACAGAAAATAAAATGGTGGGTGCCAGGGTTGGGGTGAGGAGGAAGGAAGGATTTATTGCTTAATGGGTACTGAGTTTCAGTTTGCAAATGAAAAAAGTTCTGGAGCTCGGTGGTGGTGGTGAGTGCACGGCAATGGGAATGTACTTAATGCCACTGAACCATTTAAAATGGTATATTTTATATTATGTATATGTTACACAATAAGAAAGAAAGAGAGAGAGAGAGAGAGAGAGAGAGAGAGAGAGAGAGAGAGAGAGGAAGGAAAGGAAGAGAGGAAGGAAGGGAGGGAGGGAGGGAGGGAGGACGAAAGAAAGAGAGAAAGAAAAAGAAAAGGAAGGAGGGAGCAAGGGAGGGAGCTTAATTTTGCATCCAACAAAGAAAAGGGGGGTTCTTCCTAACCCAGAAGCTGAGCACAGACCCTGCACTCTGCTCCCTTTCCCCAGCAGGTCCTCTCGGTCTGGGGAACTGATCCTCTCCCAGAGGGAGGCGGGGTGTCCTGGGCAATCGCAGCTGCAGCTGGTTAATCACCTGTCACCCAATCCTTCATTCACATCAGTCCCAGAGCTAGGATCCCACACGTCTAACTTACCCTGGCCCTGTGGACCTCCTAGACCTGAAAGGAGGAGCGGGCGGCAGATTTCAGACTGAACAAAAGAGCCAGTTTAAACTACAACAAAGAATGGCTTTAAACCTAATGAAAATCAGGCACTGAAAGAAATAGGAAGCCCTGTCTCTCCTTTCTATTTCCTTTTTTGCAGGGAGGGTAAGGGGGCACTCCTGAGGGGAACCAGAGCGGTCGTCCTCCACCACGGGCTCTCTGCACCTGCCTCTGGGATGCTGACAGGTCCTCGGAGCCTCTCAGGCCCCATACAGGGTGTATTAACCTGCTCGTCTTCCCTGCAGCCACTAGTTTGTCATTTCCTCATCATTTCCTCCTCTTCAGACTACGCTGGAAGTAGAGAACATTTCTGAAGCAGTGGTCAGATAAGGGGAACAGTCATCAAAGCAACAAGGAAGTATCCTTTTAACCTTGTGGAACTGGAAGAAAGGAGAGAGATAATTTTAGTGAAATTGTATCGATACAAGAACACTTGAGCATTTACATTGGCTCCATCACTCTGGAAAACATGGCAGTGTGGATCAGCAGTAATACAAATCAATATGCCCTCTAACCCAGCAATTCCAATTGAGTGGTTTGTTCTCAAAAAATAACTTGAGAGAAATATGCATTGGGGAAAAGCTACATTGAATGAAGATTTCAGAATTATGTCCAATATTGGGAAATGTGCAAACAATCTAAATACCTAGTAATATAAGAATAGAGTAAGTAAGCCATGAGAAATAAGCCTGTTGATAGATAGCCATTAAAAATAAGTATGAAGAACGTAACACATTATAGAAATTTCCTAGTAGAGCATTAATTAAGGAATGCAGGATTTACATTTAGGTGCATACTCTGTGAGTATATCAAAGGTATGTATAGAAACCAACTGGGACAAAATTTAAAACTGAAAAGTGTTATAATACAATGGTAGAATTAACAGTGACTTTTTTCCTTTATGAATTATTTTGTTTCACTTTCAGATTAAACATTATTATCAGAATTACTTAAGAGCCAGGAAGCACCACCAAGTTTTTTGGGTTTTTTTTAATCATAAAAGCCAATTTTCAGAGGTTTCTAACTCAGATTTTTCAACATGTCCAGGTCAGGGAGACAGATCAAGCAAATATGTGCCTTAAAAGACTAATTGCTATTTCAAATACCTTATCTGAGACTGAGCTAGGCATTGTAAATAAGCACAGAAACATGGCAGTATGACATTGGGGAAAACAGTTTGGTGGCTCTTCAGTAAGTTAAACACAGAATTCCCATATAACACAGCAATTCTGCTCATAGTATATACCCAAAAGAACTGACAGCAGGTGGTCAAACAAAAACTTATACATGCATATTCATAACAGCACTATTCACCATAGCCAAATAGTGGAAACACCCCAATGTCTATTAACTGATGAGTGGATAAACAAAATATAATTCATTCATAAAATGGAATATTATTTAGCCATGAAAAGGAATAAAGTAGTAATACATGGACCAATATAGACTGAGACTTGAAAACATTATGCTAAGTGAAAGAAGTCAGATAAGAAAGACCACGTATACTTATAATTCCATTTATATCAAATATCCAAAAGAGGTAAATCCATAGAATAGATGGAAATCAGATTAGTGGCTGCCAGGGACTGGGAAAAGAGAGGAATGGGGTGTGACTGCGTAACAGGTATGAGATCTTTATGGGTAGTGAAATGTTTTGGAACAAGATAGAGGTGATAGCTGCACAACATTGTGAATATACTAAATGCCACTACCTAACCACTTTAAAATGCCTAAAATGGTGAAATTTATGTTAAGTGTATTTTACCACAACTTTTAAAAAATGCAACGCTGGGTCTGCGCCCTCACAGAGTTCATGACCCCAGAGCCAGGAGGTAGGCACCCAGGCTGAAAGATAAGAGTAGTAACTATGGTTATATCTGCAATGCCCAGATAATGCTTAGCAAATTGTAGGGACTAGATAAGTACTTGTAGAAAGATAAGATGGGGGGGGGGGGGAATGAGAAGGGAGGGAGGAACAGAGGAAGTGGGGAGGAGAGAGGGAGAGAGAGGGGACCCTGGCACGTATGTTTATTGAATTAAGTTCCTCATACAAAATGTGCCTTGAAGCCACATATTCCTTCTGAATAGTTTCGATAGTATTCACATCTCCTGCTTAAAGAATGGCCTCATTAAAACCCTAACATGCGGCAGCCCTACTCTGCTCCTGGAAGAGCTGCCCACTTGAGTTGAATAGATAAGTTGCTTTTCCCCAGAGACATGCCGAGAACTATAAAATGCAACTGTCAGCACTGGCCGTGAGGAGTATAAGGGACACAGTCTGGAAAGGCAGCAATACAAAAGTAGAAAGACTACGGCGTTGAATAAAATAATTTAAATGAAAATACTTGGCACAGAGCCTGCTCATTTATAGTAGATGGTGAATCACTCCATGCTGAACCTTCATTAATATGAAAATCCAGAAAGCAGGCTTGTAGATTCAGCTACACTGAGGTGCATGACTTTAAGCAAATCACTCACCTACTCCCTGACCTTGTATTGTCCATCCATGAATAGAAGCTGCTTTGAAAATGACCTTTAATGTCCTTTTTAGCCCTTGTACCTATCATAGCATATTGGTTAAGAACAGCGTCTCTTAAATCTGGTTCCAGTCCTGACCTCTCCCAGGAACTCCGGGATTTCATCTGCTGACCAAACAGGCATCTCAAAATTAACAAGACCCAATGAAACTCTGGACTGCTCCCAGGCCTGCTCCTCCCCACTGTTGCAGAGCAGTGGGCAAAGAATATAATGACACTGTGGTAAAAATAAAGTCGTGCACTGATGATTAAACATAATACATGTGTATGCATGTATGCTCATCAATGCACAGAAAAAAATAAGAAAATTATAAATTAACCTGCTAATAGTGGTGCTTCAGTCAGAGTCCAGTCAGGAATAAGAAATCACAAGTTATCTCAACACAGAATTTAATTAAAACATTGTTAACTAGGTATAGAGTTGTGAACCAGGTAACTAGAAATTATTACAAAGGTGCAATTATAGGAAACAGCTACCATCTCTAAGGCCAGAGGAACAAAGAAAAGAGACTGGAATTATTAAAATGTAGAGAACTGGGAAGAGAAGCCATGGGACTGAACCTCTGAGGGAAGAATGGCTGGCTGAAGCTGGTGGCTACAAGGAGAAATGATGGAGCTTATCTGCAAGAGCTGAGAACTATTTGCAGGAGAAACTGCAAACTGGATTCAGCTACTACTACAGGAAGAAGGCATCACACGAAACTAACAGGAAGTCCACAGGAAGCAGTCAGGAAGTCTGCCCACAGGAAGAGGCCATTCTCTACTTCCTCCTTTCATTTGAAGTCTCCCTCTCACCCACCTTGTCAGAGCTTAAAAAAGCCAAATGTCTTTTCCTAGTTCCTGCTCCAGGATTACAAAGCAGACTAAATACTGGCATCAATGACGCCATGTGGAGTCAGAATTCTGGTGGTCTTCCTGAGATCATGTTGACCAGGCGTTGACACTCAAAGCAGATGCTTTTGCAAACTCTGAGATGTGATGAGCAATTACTTTCAATGATGCAAAGGCCTCTGAATCCATAGACCATTATTCAGAAGCAGGTGGGTCTGGAAGCTAGTAATTCAATTACTAGAGAGAGCACTTCTCAACTTAAAACAGCATATATTTCCATTTATGTGGAGCGGGAAGAATCTTTTATGTTTAATTTTTATCATGCTGTGAAATGAGGTTTTAGCTGTGGGTGTCTCACTGATGCCAGCCTGCTGAGGAGGCTCTGTCTCTCCAGTGTCTTTAAGATTATGCCTCTGCAGAGTTCCCCACAGGCAAGTGCACATCGACCAAATGAGACAGTGACTTTTTCCTGAAAAGTTTCCCAATAAGTTATTCTTTCTTCACAATTTTCTTCAATTTCATTCATCCTATTATCTCAGAAAGTCCCACTCAGTGTCACTACTAGTTACCCAGTTGCTCACCAAAAGCAGGTTGAAATCAATAAAATCTTTAGGGCAGCCAACCTGAAAAGCTGATGGGCTTACATTGTACATATTGTGTGTATGTGGTGTGTGTGTGTGTGTGTGTGTGTGTGTGTGTGTGAGAGAGAGAGAGAGAGAGAGAGAGAGAGAGAGAGAGAGAGAGAAAATAAGTTTATAATTTTGCTTTTCCAAGACACCTAAATAAGCCAACTGGAACTTTAAAAAAAATTCAGCTCTTACAAATTTCCCTTGAAGTAGTAATCATTCTATGAATCAGCCTTGAGTTTCAGTCCAGAGTTTTATGTCCATTAGCTTTTTGGAAAACAGGATGAGTAGAAAATCTAGTGTCATCCACACTACCAAGCACAGAACCAGTGAAGAATGAAAAATGGCAGGAGTTGAGAGAGTTCTTCAGGTTTTTCCTTAGACACCCTCTTGGTCTAAGCTTTGTAAACTGACATTCAGAGAAGTGAAATACTCTACCCAGAGTCACACAGCCACTAAGAGGCTGAGGTGGGCCTAGATCCCAGGTCTTAGTTCCCTGGTCAGTGCTGTGCCCATCACCCCACAATGTTTTTCCATATGGATGCGTATGTAACAAGATGGAGAACAGGAGATATTCACCAGGAATCCCCTTGGGATCAGTCAGCCATTTGTTAGGAAGAAATAGTTGGTAATCCATTTAGAATAGCAGTTAAATCCCAAAAAGTTAGTTCAAGAAATTAGAGATAGTTTCCCAACTGTCTTCAAAGAATGGGTCCTGTTAAATGGGGATTTTCTAACTCCCTTCTTGAGTATGGGAATGCAGTTCAGGGTTAGAAATTATGATAGAATAGCCCTTCTTTTTTAAAAATATGTTTTTATTGATTTCAGAGAGGAAGAGAGGGGGAGAAAGAAACATCAATGATAAGAGAGAATCATCGATTGGCTGCTTCCCACATGCCCCCCACTGGTGATTGAGCCCACAACCTGGGCATGTGTCTCTGACCAGGATCGAACCAGGGACCCTGCAGTCTGCGGGCCGATGCTCTATCCACTGAACCAAACCAGCTAGGGCAGAATAGAGCAGTTAGAAAAGTAAAATTCAGATTAGATGGTCATACTCCTGGGAGAAGGGGAAAAAAACTAGTAAAACTGCATTATTTGGGAAGCAGTTAGGCATGGGGGACATTAGCATGTGTCTCAGAACTTTGGGAACCAAAATTGTGTAAAAGGGATTCTTAGGTAATTGGCTAAGTTGCATGTGATTCCAATTCCTAGGTTAGTTAGGGCAATGTTAGCTGGTGAAACAAGTAAACCCCAAAACTTCAGTGCTGGACATGTCTCACTTATATAAAATCCTAATGCAGGTGCTTTTGGTCAGTGGGTAGTTTTTTTCCCACAGGTTCATACAGGGACTTGGGCTCCTTCTACCTTGTGGGTCTGCCAGCCCCTAAGCCCTGTGAGATTTTTGCTTTCAGATGGTGGAAAGTGAACACACCCACTTCTGAAAAACTTATGCTCAGAAATGATACATATCACTTCTACCCACACTCCACTGGCAAAAACAAGCCTCCTGCATGCATATCCTTGAGAATGAAGAAACGGGTAAAGCAACCATCTTTAACAGGATGGTGTGACCAGGACACCACTACCACCGATTGATTGCATTGCCTTTGAGAGCTCTACAACTGCTTCCAAATCCTAATTGATCTCTTCTGCTTCACTTGTTTCTAGGGCCAAAAGCCTAGAAGAGGGCATCCAATTGGCTTAGCAGAGGCCACATGCCAGGACATGGCCACCAAAGGGCCAAAATGAGGGGTCTCCTTTTCCTGTCGACAGTGCACTTCAATTCCCCAACATCACACTCAGTGAGAGTTCTCCAAGACAGGAAATGGGGCTGGATAGTCGAAAGCAAAAATAAAGATGAAAAATAACTCTACAAAGGGATAACATAGGTTTGCTTTGACCTTGGCCGTGCCTCCCTCCCATCCTGCTCTATTTTCTCACAGTTGGAACTCTCAGCCTTAGATTCTCCTACCACAGGGTTTTTCTGTAACAGCCTTTGTGATTGAAAGGGGAATTCTGTATTCACAACCTACTGAGGTAACAACACAGATCTTCTGACCACGAGTTTCATGACTCACCTTTGAGAAAGCTCTGTGAAATGTCCATTTGGTGCCAACTGTGCCAACAGGTAAATGCCTCCTTACTATGAGGTGGGTGTTCTGTGCATCGCTCTCCCTCAATGCCTCCAATTACAGGCCAAGCAACTTTGAATAAGGTCAACTTCCTAAGCCCTGGATTTTTTACCTGTAAAAAAAGGTTAACAATCCCTGTCTTATAGGGTTGTTATGAGAAGTAAATGCAATAACATGAGAAAGTGTCTGGCACATAGGAGAGTCTCAAATATGATAGTTCATTTACCCTCTCTAAAACTTTATAAGCTAGTTAAAAAGACCAGACAAATCCTATCTGTGAGCTGAAATGGAGTTTTAAAATCATACTATCCAGAAGTTTTAAAAATGGATTCAGCTGCACAATTCCCTTTTCCCTCAGCATATACATAGAAACCCAAACTATAAAACAAATAAGGCCACGCTGTTCTGGTTGAAGCTATTGGGGAGCCTGGAGAATGGTCTGCTCAATGACCCATATCACTTTATACCCTTCTTCCTACCTCCACATAGCAGCTCTCCTACCCCTCCACAGAACTGGAGGGCTCCGTGAAAACAGATGGAAAACCACCATCTACTCTAAGTTCATACTACAGATGAGGAAAATGAAGTCCAGAGAAATAATTTGCTCAAAGGTTTCATAAGAAGTTTCTTCCCTGTTGAAAATCAGTCATTCCTGATATTTCACATCTCATCTGGAGGAGGAATAGATAAGCAATAAAACAGACACAATAAAATGCTAATGGTAGAATCAAAGTGGGGGGTGTATGGGTGTTCACTGTAAAATTCTTCCAACTTGGCAAAGATACTATCAGAAAATATTGGGGGTAATGTGGGGAAGGATAAATCTTCATGGTCAAGAGATCAATCAAGTTTCCAGAAAGTACAATTGCTTCAGGCTTACAGTTTATCAACTTAAAGCCATTTAAATATTTGTGTCTAAATTATGTGGTCCTGTGGGGAAAGAGTTAAGACTTTTACTTCTCAGGACATCCAAGGAGATAGTAGAGCATGTGTTGGCTATGGATTTCTCTTGGAGGCTGGAACTACCAAAAGAAATGTGAAAACACTTTTAAAAGAATTCATTTACAGAAGAAATCACATGGGCAGTTTAGAAAAGCTGCAATTCTCCAACAAAAGAACCACTGTGGGATCTAGAAAAGTACTTTGGTTTGAGAAGCAAAGGAATTCTTTTCATAGATTTTTGTTGATAATTTTTATCTGAAGTGTAATCTTCCTATACACATACACATAGCAGACACACAAATGGACAAACCCCCATGAGCTGGTGGGGGAGACACAGGGCGGTGATCCAGCCTGTAAACCCCTGCTAGGAGTAAAAATAATGAGCACAGGGAAGAAAGAAACCAGTAATGCTCAAAAGCAAATTGTCTCCATGTCCAAACAACAGATTTCAACAAGCTCTCCATTTTTCAAGGGGGAAAATGTAATGGCCCTAAAAATAGATCAAGATTATCCAAACTCTGACTAACTGAAGTCTCTGGGGGAATAGGAAAGGTAAGTAACCTTGAAATTATAATTAAGGATATAATTGGGAAAACATTTCCCAGATCTATAAAGAGACCTCCGCGGACAGATGGATGGAATGCTCAGGATTCTGGCCAGAAATGTCCCTAAAAGGAAAGACCCAGAGCATGTAATTATAAACAGGTTAAAGAGAAAGACACAGAAAGAAAAAGAGGATTCCAAGAACAAAGGGTAATTAACTGAAAAGAGAGTTCAGAGCACCAGCAAGTAGTGCAGAGGGAAGGAGCCCGGGTTTGGGGTGAGGGGACTTGAGTGGGTGTCTGGCTCTGCCACTTTGCAGCCATGTGGCTTACTCATTTCACCACGTAGTCTTGGCCCACTGACTCCAACTCATTTCTTTATCTCATCTATGAAATGGGGGTAACTATATCTGCCTCCTACAGTGGTGATAGGGATTGAGTGAGATAACCTATATTGGTGGTTTTCAAACCTACTCAGAGACTGCCATGAGGGGGCTGAAGGACTGAAAAGAACTCAGAGAGAGGGGGGCTTCCTGCCCCAGCTCTCACCCTTCCACTCGGAAGGGTCACTCCCTCCAATTATATCAGTTTTGCATGCTAGGGCTCTTCATAAGACACTGTTCACAGACAATGTTCTGCAGCAGAGAAACAGTTTGAAACTATTAACCAGAGTGAGGGCATTTTATAAATTGGAATGTGCAGACCTAATGTATTAGGACCCATTTATTCATACACTCATCAAATATGGACTGTGCCTGGGGCCGTTCTAAGCACTAAAGATATAGCAGTGAGCAAAATAATGAGGAAGATAGACAGTAAACACATAATCTAACAAATATAAAAGATGTCAAATGCACCAAAGAAACACAAAACGAGGTGACAGGACTGGGTGGTTGAGGGTATTTTAACAGGGTGATTAGAAAAGACTTTGCTGATTGATGTTTGAAGATATCTAAAGGGCAGGATTGGGCCATGCAGGTGCCTGATGGAAGAACAGTCCAAGCACAGAGAACAGTAGGATGAGATAGGTACAGAGCATGGGCAAGATCACGCAGGGCCTTGCCAGCCCTGGAGAAGACTCTGCATTTCATTCTGAGATGGCAGCTATTGGTGGAAGGGGGTGAAACAGGAGAAACATGTTCTGATTTGCATTCTAGATTCATCATTCTGGCTGCTGGGAGGAGAATAGACTGCAGAGACTCAAGTGTGGAAATAAGAAAGCAGTTCAGAGATGATGGCAGAGACAGAGAAGTAGTTGGTGAGCAGTACAGGGATTCAAGACATGTTTCCAAATGAGAGTTGGCAGGACTTGTTGATGAATTGAGTATGATGTGAGAATAGGGACAAATGGTAAAGGGATCCAGGGCTTATTAACATCACTTATCAAAGACTACTTTAGAAGCTCAGTTTTTAACCTATTGTACCTGATCACACATAAAAGGGTGAAAGTTACCTAAAATAAGTAATTTAAGTATTGTACTGTGCCATTTTACCATGAGAATTTGAAGGGATAACAGGTAAAGACGAAAAAAAGTAAGGTACTGTTTCCAAGACACAAAATTATAACAAAAAGTAGGGCTTAGGGGGAGGGGAGTGAGTCCAATAGTATATCTCTCATCCATCCTAAAGTTTGGGCTCAAAACAGTGTTGTTGGTTCAAATATTTCATGAGTAGAAAAAAATTTTATTTAGTTAAATCGGTTTAATTATGAAACAATATTAGGCTGGTAGAAAAAGTTTTCTTCTTATTATCTTTAATTAGAAATAGAAAAGCTCAAAGTATTTAACAGAAATATTTGTTATGAGAGCAAACAAAGACTTTATTAAGTGGAAAAGAAACAGGTTGAGGGAGAAAAGGATAAATACAATGATTATAGCATTAATTAGTAATCAGATGTATTCAGCTTCTAGTTTTAAATATCATCTACTTAGCAGCCTGGAAACTGCTTTCCTAACTTTTAATTAAAATGCCTTTAAAAACACAGAAAAAAATATATAATTCATAATTTCATTAAAAACCAGGATCAATAGACAACCTATTTCTAGACAGAACTGGGGAGCTTTTCCTCTGTAAGGCAATAGAACTAGAAATAACATAACTTATGGCTCACTTGAGCTGAAAGCAGACCCATATCATTCCCCCTTTTCCTATATTTGCTCTTCAGTTCAAAGTACGTGTCATCAGAAACCCAAGTAGCATCCCCTCTCCTGCAAGAATACTGGTTGTTGAGATCAGAGGATAGTTCCTCTTCCTCCAAACTCCACCTCTCCTCACCCAAATTTGGGGCTCTCTTCAGCATTCAGTCAGAACCCTGCCACTCCCAGAATATAATTGATTTCAGTAGGTGGGCTGGACTGGTGGAATACAGGAGTACAATGCACCCTGGGTGGTAAAACCTTGGGGAAGGAGGTACACAGGAAAAGCTATGGAAGAGCTATTGGAGCAGAATATTCTGGGAGCTGTAGGTAGGGTTCCACTTCCCCCACATGTTAGAACCTTAGGTTGTGGGAGTGAAAGATCTCATATTAGCTAGCAGAACCTCTTTGGAGTGAACTTGCCATACATCGGGGAGCGGTCTTGTGAGCTGCATCCACTGAATCGCTGAGAAGAGTGCTTGACCCAGTGTGTAAGTGAACCCAATAGGCAATGCGCATGTCCAGCCACTAGTAAGAACCATGAATAAACATATATCTCTTCTGTCAAGGATAAATAGACACCACAACCACCCACTAAATAAATAAGTAATAATAGAACACATAGTGAAACAAAAATGCAGAACAAATGGGAAAGAACCTCACTACCTGGACTACAAGGAGAAGCAAATCACTAAAATGCAGAAGGACATTTTAGAAAAATCACTCTCTATAGGCCCATCTAGCCTCCATGAGTCAGGGATGGAAAGCCAAAAGAAGAGAATACACTAAAATGAAAACAGAATAAGAAGGGAACTAAATGATAAAAAAAAAATTGGTGAGAAATTGAAAATGTCATTGGGCAAGGAGCATGGCTGCTTTGCTCACCATGTTGTCACCGAGGCCTAACACGTGCCTCTGTGCAACCAGTCTATGTCCCAACGTTGCCAGGAACCTCACCCAAGCACCAGAGGGCCACTTATTCATATCATAAATACTAGCATATGCTGCCTTTATGCAAAAATAGGTCTCTATCAGTACATTATGCATTTTGATTTTTTCTCTGATACTCTGATAATCTAATCATAACATATCACATTAGCAATCATTAATAATCAACACCACATTTCCAATCAATTGAATGAAGTGAGTGAAATAGGAACTTACACACAATAGAATAAAGTCAATTAGATCATATGGAATGTTATAGATGCACTGTTTGTGTTCCCCCAAAATCTGTATGTTGAAACCTAATCCTCAACCTGATAGTATTTGAGGGGCCTTTGGGAGGTAATTAGATCATGAGGACAAAGCCACCATATTTAGTGCCCTTATTAGAGACTTCCCATCATGTGAGGTTATAGTAAGAAGACAGGCATCTAAGAACCAGGACACGGGCTCTCCCCAGACACCAAATTTACCAGTGCCTCGATCTTGGACTTCCTCGTATCAGGAATAGTGAGAAATAAATTTCTGTCATTATAAGCCACAGTTTATGGTGGTTTTGGTATGATTTTGGTATGGTGTTATTCAACAGCCTGAAATGTTCGAAGACGTGGAGGTTACTCCATGATTCTGGCCTTATTAGAGTTATGCCCCAAATAGTTAAGTTAATGGCACTTCTCCAAATTTGGAGAAATGTTCAGGGCCATTTGAAACCATTAGGGTCAGTACCTCTTTTGGTCAGGACACATGTGCATTTGTGTTCCTCTTGTTCAAAATATCTCCCTCTGCTTTCAATGTTTATTCATCACATTGATTAGAGGATATAATAATTGCTCAGTACATCATCCTGCTCAAAGTGATTCATATCCATTATGTCATTAGAGCTTTGCAACAAGCCAGAGAGGAAGTAGATCAGGTGTCCACCTGTGTCCATGCTGAAGAAGTAAGCAGCAGAAGGAGAGAGCACTGTGGCTCCCGAGGACATGGAAGGGAGAGGATGACGGGTTCATATTTCCCATCACAACACTTTCTCCCCTTCCAGCCACTGTTAAACCTCAGACACAGTGCAGGAATCTAGCACCTCATCATTGAAACAAGGATTCAAGGACTTCCTCACATGGGCCTAGCTAAGAAACTTCTTGAATGACAAGTGGTCAAGATCCTTAAAAACAAATAAACAAAAATATAAGAGCTATTACTTACTTTGGGGGAGGAACGCATGCAAGGGGCATGGGAGTGTGGTTCTGGTTATTAGTATGCTCTGTTTCTTGGCCTGGGTGCTGGTACATGGACGTGTTCAAATTGTGACAATTCATTGCACTGTGTACCCTCATGATTTGTGCACTTTTCTCTCTCAAAGTCATGGGTCCAATAAAAGTGGAAAATTTTTAAAAGCACAGATACCTTTCTAATTCCATGATTGCCTTCTCTCTCTTTGTCTCTCAGTGTTTTGCATTCTTTTTCTCTCCACTCCCAGGGTGAATCACCCTACTTGTTAAAATTGTACTACAGCAAATGTTGGTAAATGATGTGCCCTGTGGTGGTGATTAAGTCAAATCAAACACATTTGTCACTGAAGAGATGGCCTCCAGCTGTTTATCTGGGAAATATAATTGAATACTAATGGGATAAACACTCTAAGTTGCCAGTTTTATTTTCACTAAAGGTACAGGCTAAAATCTGAGAAGGTAGATTTCTCTAAGTTTAAAATACAAACAGAATTTTTAAAATATACTGTAAGTATTCAAAAAATTTAGCACAGGTAATTTCATCATCTTTTCATCTCACTCTCAGCAAAGGGGAACAAACACAGAAGATATTCTTATTCACATGGTACAATTGGTACTTTATTTTAACCCCAAACTTACTATTCCCGCTACTTACATAAGAACTCACCCATGCATTTTATATTGCATTCTGCTCAATTTGCACTTCTCAGAAATGCTAATTATATCCCTGCCCTTGAGCCACACTCACTATAAATAGCAGTTATCAAGATTTGGACAAAAGTGAAATGGGCTCTGAAATTTTTTAAATGACTGAAATAGTAGATTTATGATGTGAAAAATGATGATATTGCAAATGGAAGTGAAAAAGTTTGAATAAAATTGTTTCACTAAAATAAAAAAAAGCCTAATGACATTCTATTAATACTTCGAAAATCACAAACTTAAGTCAGTCTCGAAGGATGCCCACTGTCTCAGAGAGGGGAACACATCAAACACATCAACAAACACATAAAGACACCAAGATATTAGTACAGCTCACTTTTATCAAGCGTCTTTTTGTTATTTGGCCTACCAAGTTGCAAAGGTGTAAGGTTCAGCTTCCACTGTTCCTCTTTTGGATGAAATCACTGACAGAGCACTTTGGCAACATACTCAAGGGTCCAAAACTAGAACCCAGGTTGCCAACATTGTTTTGTGACTGTCTGTGAAGGTAGCTGAAAATCGTGTAGGTCTAGCATTAATGAATTATAGGGGATGCTGGCATAACTATGGACTGTCTGTTGGGCACAGACCTAACCAAAACTCAGGAACCAAAAAAGACCAAGGGTAGAGGTCGTTGGAGGGGAATGTAGTGAGGTAAGCAACAGGCAGTCCACACAGGTAGCAATCGGTATCTGGGAAGTCTGGTGATCATCAGAAGGCTGTAGAAAGGTAGAGCCCGGGATCAGGAACGTCCATCAGCAGGCAATGGGGAGCAACTTCCAGAAGGGCTACAAGTGTTCTGGGCACAACAGATCTTGCAGGATTCCAGGACCCTCCAGAGTCAGAGATCAAACAAATTCAATTGCATTCATGCTCACTTTACTTTCTTTCCTGTATTTTTGCATATGACCCATCACCCCCCCCCACCCCCCACTGTTGAGAAAGGTTTCCTACAAGCAAACCAGCACCAGGAAGGGAAAGAAGACAATGAATCATTAAGAGTTTTCCCCCATCACCTCTCCTGGGGGTCAATATGAGTCTCTACTGATCACAATTTTCCGAGAATCTCCTTAAATTAGAACCAGAGAAACACACCATTAATAGGCATTTTTTGCTCTATCAAATCATCTTTACCTTTCCCCTCAACTGTGTTTCCATTCAAAATCCTTTAAAAGTACACACAAAGGTGGAAAAGTGGGTCAGCACGCATGCTAATGAAGTTGCGTTCATTTCTCCTCCAGCACAGCAGGCCCGCAGAACCCTGTTACACTTTTGTTCTAGTCTCCGCTCCGCTCTGTAGCACACAGTTGTTATGTTCTTGCTCAGCAGGCACAGCAGAACCAAAGGGATTATACGCTTAGCATCTGGAAATATTCTACTGTCAACATAGACCAGAATCTGCACCCCACCTCTTCCCTCCTGTGCCGAGCAGTAAAATGAGAGAGAGAGAAGGGTATGTGTACACACCTGGAGCAGCCCATCAGAGGAAGCCAGCCGGCTAATGGTAATCACATGTTCTCCAAGCAGGTGACTTGTTCTGGAAGTGAAACCTGCAGGTGGCAGGTAAGTGAGGAGAGGATTTGGAAAGACTTGGGTGACAGGCTTTTGACATTGTCAAGGGAAACCATTCAACTCCTCACGCTCATGAATAATGAATACTAGGCTCGCATATCATTTCTCCAGAAGATAGAGCATAACTCCTGACTGTTCATGAGGCAGGTAAACAGAGACTGAGGGAACAGCACTAACTCTGGGATGTCTGCCGGGCTCGCTTATGTCAAGGCTCCCACTATAGTTCTCACACAGGGTAGGTGTCCGATTCCTGCCTCAGCACAGATTTCTGTGAACCATGGAGCTGTGGGGGCCCTTCTTTTGGATGCCTGGGCCCCACTGTAAACCTCCCCAGTCAGAATCTTCCAAAATGGGGCCAGGCAGGCCCCGTGATTAATAGCACCGTACTTGAGTTCGCTATGCCCCCCCCCTTTTAGCAATACAGTATTCGCTCCTTGCAGATTCATTTGTTTTTACACCACACTCTACCATCAATGAAAATGATCACATCTTCTTAGGAGAGATTTTCACCACAGAAATATTCCATGGGGAGTCATCTAATGTAAATTCAAAGAGAAAATGCAAGGATATCTTGCATTTTTATCTCCATATGAGATCCATTAATGCTGTTCCTCTTTTTCCACCTCCCCCGAATGCCAGTTGATTGATCAGCAATATAGAAAAGGTAATAGCTTTACCAAATCTAGTGTCCAGGTCTCTAGCTTTTCAAATAAATAGAATTTTCCCTAACAAAGGGGAGCCCAGATTGTAGGAGCCCAGTAAAATATGCACACGTGGGTCCAGGCCAAATCCAAATCATGCCCTGGTCCTGTTTGGGGGGCTGGCTGTGGGCAGGAAACGAGCCCACGTCAAGGAGTTCAAGGACCACATTGTTTCTGCCTTTGCCACTTAGTAGCTTCAGGACTCCAGCATGTTGCTTCTTCTTTGAGCCTCAGGGTCTTCACCAGTGAAAGGGGGTTTTAACAAAAGTCATTGGCTTTTCCTTGAGAGAATATTCACACACTCGCCTTCCCATGTTCCTGCCGTCAGTTTGCTCCATCCTCAGATGGGGCTTCAACCAGGAGCATCAGAAGAGCTTCACACCTGGTTGCTGTTGTTTGTCCTTATGTCTATCCGCTTCTTGACCTCATTTCTACCTCTCTGACAAGCCTGCCCAGCCCCAACCTCTGTCACCCTCCGTTGGATTCCTCCCTGCCAACCCCAGACCTGAGCAGGAAGGAGAACTGAACCCCTCCAGGCCCCATCCTGACATTCAACTCTGATTCTCATGTTCTAGGCTCCCCAGGTCCCCTTCTCTGGAACCTATTCTGAAACCTAGACTAGCATCTGTTCACCCAACCAGTATCTATCTAGAACAGGGGTGGGCAAACTTTTTGACTCGAGGGCCACAATGGGTTCTTAAACTGGACCGGAGGGCCGGAACAAAAGCATGGATGGAGTGTTTGTGTGAACTAATATAAATTCAAAGTAAACATCATTACATAAAAGGGTACGGTCTTTTTTTTTTTTAGTTTTATTCATTTCAAACGGGCCGGATCCGGCCCGCGGGCCATAGTTTGTCCACGGCTGATCTAGAATCTCACCTTTTAGTTTGTTTTCCACTTTAGTCTGGCTCCTGGACTGAATCCCTAGACCTGAACCCCAACCTAGTCAATCACTTGGTCTGTTTCCTACTGATCAGCATTCTTGATGCCAAGAATGGGACTGTCTGACTCTGTATGTCCCACCTCCTTCCCAGGTGCTCCACCTGCCAGTGTTGCCTGGGCAGCAACTAGAGATTGTCGTGCTCTTCTTCCATCTGCCCCCACAGTCCCTGCAGCTGGGATGATTGCCCCAGAGTCGAGCTACTCCAGGAGCAATGCTTGGTGCCAAGTCCCAACCCCTCTGACCTGGTTAATCCCTCATATCCCAGGTAAATGAAGCAACTCCCTTCATCCTGAGCCTGGTCCTCAAACCCGTTGTCTCCATTCCCTGTGGAAAATGTATGTGTTTCCTTGACTTAGAGTGGCACCCATTCTGCTGATGCCCACACACCTGGGGCTTTGGACACTATTGAACACTCCTGCCTCATTTAACACTTTATTCTCTTAGAATATTAATCGTTGTTGTTTTACTGCTATAACAAGTTACCACAAACTTAGTGGTTTAAACACACACATTTATTATCTTTATTTATAAATAAACCTTTATTATCTGGAGGTCAGAGTCTCAGTGGGCTAAATTCAAGGTGGTGGCCTGTTCCCTCTGGAAGCTTCAGAGAGAATATTTGCCTAGCCCAGCTTCTAGACGTTTTCCTTGGTTCCTGTCCCTCTTCCAAATTCAAAGCCAGTAATTGCATTACTCTGACCTCTGCTTCCATCATCTCATCTCTTTCTCTCACCCTCCTGACTCCCTCCTTCCTTATAAGGACCCCTGTGATTCCATTGGCTCCACCCAGAATAGTCTCCCCATCTCCAAATTGTTAACTTGTCGCAGCTCCAAAGTTCCTTGTGCCATAGAAGGCAACATATCCACAGGTTCTGAGGTTAGGATGTGAACATCTTTGGGGGCCATTATTCTCTAACCACAAAGACCATGACTTTCTCTCTCTGCGATTCTCTTTCCCTCTCTGACCACTCGCCTTCCTTCACTGCATCTTTATTCCACAGTGGTTCTCTTAAATGACGGTGCTCCTGATATTCCTATTTCCACTAAGCACATTCCCTGTGCATGTTCAGCCATAGCCCTGGTTTAGGTCATTCACTGATGAATTCCTAAATAGAGGTCTCCACCTTTCTCCTAAGATTCAGACCTACACTTCCAATCAACAGTCAGACTCTGTTATTCTGCCTGAGTAGATGTCAAGACCAGTGCTTCCCATGGAGGGTGGGAGGGGCCCAGAACAATGTCAAGAAGCAGCCAGTGCCAAAGCTTCAGCAGGGAAGACACCAGGGGTGGCTTTGTCCCTCTTCAATGCAATGATTTTAGAGACAAGCTCATTCTTATAGAAGCAATAAACATGGACAGGCAGAAGGAACAAACACAAATATTTTCAACTTACTAATCATGCTTTCTTGATATGTAAAAAGTCCCACTTTCCATATCTTGCTCTCCTAGAACCTTACCCATGAGAGGAAAAAAATAGCTTAAAAATAATACAAGGAAGGAAGTATACAGGATGACACTGTAAATGACTATCATCTGCTGAGAACTTGCCAGAAACTGTTAGGAACAGGACATGAAATCGTTTATCTCATTTCATCCCCAACACATGCCAGTGAGGTATTTCTAATATCAAATGAAGAAAGTATGGCTCGGGAGGTCAAGTAAATCACCAAGTTCCCACAGTCAATAAAAGACAGAGCCTGGTCTTGAACCAAGGTCTGCCTGATGCCAGTGTCCATGCTATCAACACTCTAGGCTGAGAGGAGAAGGAAGGCAGATGCCCACAGATACAGACAAGCATGTGAAAGCAACATCTTCTTTGTGAGGCAACACAAACTTCCCGGTGTGATTTTTCTTCCCATGGTCACTCCAGGCCTAGAAAGAAGTATCTACGGCTCCCTCTTAACTAGCACACATGCCACCGTATCCTAGGCTCTGGAGTCAGACCGTCAGCCTATCAGCCCCTAAGAGAGCCAGAGGAATGGAAGTACATCGGAAACAGATTGCCTGGGAACTGCCTGCCCAGTCTCCACAGGCCCCCTCACACCTGTGTGAGATACACTGGTCAGAGGAAATTACTGCCAGAAGGAGCTGAGGCAAAGGGAACAAATACAGCCCAGTATGAATGCAGTGAGGGGGAAAGCCAGGAGGAGCACACCACAGGTCCACTTAACTCCTCTGTGCTCAATGGGCTATTTATTGAGATGCATTACTCGCCTGCTCCTGAATCCCAAGAGCATGGATATCACCTGAGACTAGGTGGCTCCCGGCACCCCCTCACTTCTGTACTCACGCTAATAGATGTAGTCTGAGTTCTTACCATCTGGGGACAATGGAATCTGTTGGAGGAGGTAATTGAGAGAATGTGATCACCCATTCCAGCGAGCTGGCCCCAGGCAATCAGAGGCCCCTCACCCTCTCCCCTGTCCTTAGCATGTACATTCTGCCCACTGTTCCCTAGTGAAAGCTGTTCCAAGAACACAGCCTTGGGAGAGGAAGGTAGTGTTGAGACCACCTGGACGGTATACATGACTGAACCCAGTGAGGACCTTTACATAAATTTTAAGAATCTGGCTGGCATGTGCAAAGATCTCCTTGTCTTGCAGTCACCCAATGCAAGCTTTGTAAGTTCCCTTACTGGTTAAAACTGCCACCCACCAATCTGGACTGGGCTGCCGCTTTCTTCAGTCACTCCCTGCCCTTTGTATATGGGGCCCACTTGTGAACCAACATAGTCCCCAAATGGAGCCCTGAAATGCACAACAAAAGGAGGTAGTTCTATC
This sequence comes from Myotis lucifugus, assembly GCF_000147115.1. Classification (NCBI taxonomy): domain Eukaryota; kingdom Metazoa; phylum Chordata; class Mammalia; order Chiroptera; family Vespertilionidae; genus Myotis; species Myotis lucifugus. Next base: position 3,523,618 of record NW_005871093.1, on the reverse strand, counting down.
CTGTAATCCTCCAATGGGTCCCCAAATGGAGCCCTGAAATGCACAACAAAAGGAGGTAGTTCTATCCTGTAATCCTCCAATGGGGAACAGATGTGCGCTCACAAATGTTAAATTTGATGATTTTTCTGTTACAAAAATATTTTTAAGAAAAGAGTAAGAGAAAGAAACAGAGATAGAAGGAAGGAAGGAAAGAAGGAAGGAAGGAAGGAAGGAAGGAAGGAAGGAAGGAAGGAGAGAAAGAAAGAAAGAAAGAAAGAAAGAAAGAAAGAAAGAAGGAAGGAAGGAAGGAAGGAAGGAAGGAAGGAAGGAAGGAAGGAAGGAAGGAAGGAAGGAAAGAAAGGAAGGAAGGAAGGGAAAAGAAAGAAGAAAAGAAGGAAAGAGGGAGGGGTAGAAGAGCGAGAACACCCCCCTCCTCTGCTTTGGAATAACACTTTTTCATTATCCTAACACCCACTGAAGTCCCTGAGTACCTTATAACTTGCAATGGATGATCAAGAAGAAAGGAGAAAACATAGAAAATTGCAGAATTTGAAATTATGTCTGCCACTCTTTAACCATGGAGAAGCTTTTGTTATAAAGAAAGGAAGATTAATATTAAGGTGTGGGTGTAGTTGTGAGATTCTACAAGGCCTTCTGTCTGAAAAGAAAGGGTGTGAGGGTAAAGAAGGTCAGCAGGTATCAACAGCATGGGCCTGAGAAACTGCAGTGGTCAACTGCCAGATTTCAATGCAAATTTTATCCCGTCCACTGTAAGCACTGAGCACTCTCTCCCACAGACATATCCCAATTCATTATTTAATGGTTGTCCAGCATTTCTTTAAACCTGGAGTTCCAGGAAGATTTGTGTTAGAAGAAAATGCATAATGAATTCCTTTCATTTTTTATCTTTCATCTTTATTTTTTTCTTAGGTGAGGCAACACTTTTGTGATCCCCAAACATGATTTCCTTTCATTTCCCATTACAAATAATTGCTATTCCTATTTGCTTATGTCCAAAGGTATTTCTCCAAAGATACCTTAAGAGCAAAGGCTAACCACACTCCAAATGCATCCATAAATACAAGAATGAATGAGTGCCCACTGAATGGCAGGCAAGTAATGAAGTGGAGACCAATTCTCTAGATAAGAATGAATGGTATAATGTCAGCCTCTTCATGGTCTTCATAGATGTTATCATGCATGACCAAGGAGTTTGACCCTATGTCAGAACAATAGTCCTTCCAAGCCTATGTCCTAGCTCTGAAAGTGGCACAAAATAAAGAAGAGTTGAAGAAAGCTAGGATAATTACAAACACTACCTCTAACATTCTAAATTCCCTCGAGTAACCTGGGGACACCAAGCTGGTGCACCTGGCATGAGGCCTGGCACACAATAGGTCCCACTAAAAGAGACCAAGCATAGAGAACAGTGGAGGGGAGGCATGAAAGGCCACTGGGTGGGTTTAAAGGCAGTCAGTCACATGCTCATTCTGTGCCAGGCACTGTGAGATATACTTTACACTCATTATCTCCTTATAGCTCCCAATGGCCTCATGAGGTAAGTTATTTTACACACGAGTGAAGGAGCACAGGAGGTGAAGGACTCATCATGATTTCTGATGCTTTCCTGCTCCTCTTAGGAGCAGTGCTGATGCTCCCACCTGACTTCAGGGAGCCTGAGTGCCCTTGAGAATCAGGTAGCTGAGTCCCGAGAAAGAAAAGTACTGAGATGACACCTATGTTTGCTCTTTAAAAAGTCCCTGAGTGCACATACTGAAGGGGATTCAGAGGGGACATCTCATCCAAACCAATGACACAGTAAGGTCTAGCTTGCCCCAATATTCCATCCAGAAGGGGCCCAAAGGAGCACCATAATTTCCTCATCAGCTAACTTTAATCAGTTAATATTTAGTATCATGTGTGTAAAAAGAATGAATTTCCTAGCCTAGGGGATACAATACTTAAAATAGTGTTACAGCACCCAAGTCCTTTTCCTTTAGTTCAGTTATTTCATAATTTTTTATTAAGAGCCTACCGTGACCAGGGCAGTGCCAGGTACTAGAGAAACAATAGTGGACAAAACAGTATTCTATCTGCCCTCACAACTTACAATCTAGCAGTCATTCCATTTCAATAGGGACACTGAAAATCCAGAAAGAGCCCAGGAGGAAGGCAGAGAGGAAAAAGGTCAAGAAATCACCTGACAAGATCATCAAAAATATTGGTAATTTTTGAAGTTGGGTGATGAGTAAATGGGGGTTTATCATACTTCTCTCTGCTTTTGAGTATGTTTGAAAATATCTGTAAGTTATTTAAAGTGTTGGTGGTGCTAAAAATAAACACACTGTGTGCTTATTCCTTAGCACTTTTGAAACCAGTGTGGTCTAATCAATCCTCACAGGAGTGGTAAGAAGTAGTTAGAGGAAGTAATAACTAACCATATTCTATATGAATGGGGAAAAGACTAAACTGGACTCACAGAGGCTTGGAGTTGAAAGAGAGCCAAGAACTCAACTCTCCATCCTAATGTTCAATTTCATTACAATCCCATCTATCACAACACATTAAGTCAAGGCACAAGGAGATAGGTGTGAGCCCAATATGAACAAGAACTTTATAAAGTTTGAAATGGTATAGGCATCCTGGACAAGTAGTGAGTCTCTGGCCCTGGACATATCAAGCAGAAGGCAGAAGCTTCTCCCACTGGAAATGACTTGCAGAGATTGCTACTGTAGGTGGGAAAATGGATTGAAAAGCATCAACAGGGCCCTTTACCTACTAATTTCCCCTGGTGCCAGAGATTCCAGAAGGACTCCATGTCTCTCCTCATTGGTTCCTTCCCAGGGAGAAAGGGGCCATCCAGATAGGAGTTTGGTCCTCACTTGTACACTGGAGAAAAAGAATACCAAAACATAAACAGCTCTCAGTTACTGAGCAGGAACACGCTGACAACATACACTTGCTGAGTTTATATGCATCATCTCACCTAATTTTCACGTAAAAAAAACCTGGTAAGAATAGGAAAGATCACCACGACCAAAAACCTGTCGTTGGAGACCAAGGCTAAGATCATCCACTCCCTCATATCCACAATTACTATGTACGGATGATAAAGTTGTAGAGTGAAGAAGGCTGATGGGGGAGGGGGAGGGAGGGAACTGATTCATTTGAAATATGGTGTTGAAAGAGGGTTCTGTGGATACCCTGGGCCAACAGAAACACAAACAAGCGGATCCCAGAGCAAATTAAACCTGAACATCACTGGAAGCAGACATGACAAAACTGAAATCTTCCCAACTTTGGGCACGTCATGAAAAACAGGGCTCTTTGGAAAAGCCAGTAATGCTGGGAAAAACAGAAGACGGCAGGAAAAGAGGAAGCTCAAATAGGAGATGGATTGATTCCACGAAAGAAGCTCAGGCATGCATCTACGAGAGCTGAGCAGGCTGCTGAGAACAGGGCATTGAGGACATCAGTCACAGGGTCACCGGGAGCCAACTCAAAGGGGCATGTAACACACAGATATGATCATTATACTGAACCTCAGACCTGGCGAAGTAAAGTGACACCCAGCTGACAAAAGATTCTTGATGAGAATCTCAATGGTAAACCTTCAGTTTATGAAGAGAGACACCACCACTCCTGGGAGGACTTGCTCTCCTTTCCTTGTTAGAATGCTCCAGCGCCTGGGGAGGCCAGCCCAAGACCGACCAGGGCACTTAGGGAGTGGAAAGGAAAAACAAAGGCACCTGCAGAGCCAATTAGTGAGTTGAAATTCAAGTCTTTGGCTAGAGTCGTGAGCTTTGATCACCCATTACTAATTTGTGAACAGTGCTGACTGGCCTCGTCCCCCGCAGAGAAAGGTAAACATTCTTGTGGAAATGCAAACATATCACTAATGGTCTAAAATGGCCCGGAATGGAGGCATAATTTTTTTTGGAAACAAGCCCCCTAGAAAGGTAATAAAGGTTGTTGTTTTTTACTGGCTGAATGAATGATCTTTCTGACTGCAGCCACAAGTCTTTCTGAGGTAGTGACAGCACCCGCTGGGCAGATAAAGAATGAAGTACTAACTTCCCAACCCAAACTCAGGCTTAAGGAGTCTGCTTCTGCCCGCAATGGGGAGGTGAGTCACCCACTATAGATTTCCTCTGAAAGGGAGGTGGAGAGGGGAGGTTGAGAAGGTATAATTATGGGCGGAGCCTGGAACATCTCGGATCGTGAAACCCGGAGAGGTTTTCTGCGCTGAGTGCGCCCCTGAAAGAACCTTCTCCGCCACCTTTATCAACAGTGCTGTCAGGGGAGCGCCCCTGTCATTAAAGGTCGCTCCACGCGTCTGCATGGAGGCATAATCACAGGTGGGGAGCCTGGAGGGAGAGCTATTTCAAGAGGAGGGGAAAAAAAGAAAACAAAGGATGAGCTGGCTAGAAACACATAAATGAGGTGTAAAAAGGAAAGGAGAGGGGAAATGAAATGGGGGAGGGGCTGCACTCTGAAGTTTTCTTTAGTTCTTGTGTGGGTGGGTCAGAGTCTTTTTGTTTTTCAGGCCTGGGTGGTGGTGGGCAGCAGCTTCTAGAAAGATGAGAAACATGTCAGAATGTGTAGTCCTGGCATACTCATATCATCCTGACTCACCTGTTCCTCATTTCGGTGAAGTAATGGCGTAATGGAACAATAAACTAGAAAGCTACGGGTAGTGTACCTGACCTGGCCTTTGACAGGTGCATCCAAAACACAAACGACCTCACAAGATCCAGATAGTAGGACATGAAGTAGGGTTTTGTGGCCCCAGAATCAGTCCCGTGATGGGCCAATGAACTAATGGCAGTTGCTAGGAGTGTGTTGCAGTCACCAAATAATAATAGTATCATGTAGTGGTGGATAGCAAACCCAGCTGCATGATGGAATCACCTGGAAGTTTTAAAAAGAACTCAATGCTCAGGCCCATTAAAGCAGAATTCTGGGGGTGGACTCAGGCATCCCCATTTTTTTTAAAGTTTCCCCAAATGATTCCAATGTCTAGTCTGGGTGGGACCACTACCTTGGAGGAAACAGGGCTCATGCTCTATCTCCTGGGGAACATCCATCCCAAATCTAAATCCTACCCAATCTTCAAGGCACATCTTAAATGTCCCCCCAGGTTACAACCATTACAGAGTCATAGCAGGTGCAGGGAAATGAGCTAAGTGTTCCAGGGGGCACACATGAGAATAAGGCAGCCTCTGCCCAGTGTATAGATGCATGAGGGAGAAAGTTTGTGTCTGGTAGAGAGGGGAGCTCAATAAATATTTATGAAATAAAAGAATGAGTGAATAAATAAGTGGATGACTTAATAATAAAACAAGTGAAATACATGAAAAACAGAGAAGCAAATATTATGCCCAAAGAAAAAATAATCAATGGAATGAGGGTGAGGGAAGACTTTAAAAGGTGTTAGCATTTGAAGGACAAAGTGATGATAATATTTAACATTTGTTCAGAACTTTAACATTGATTTGTGTTTTATATACATGGACTCATTTAGTGCCTTTCAATCGCCCTTGAAGATGGCATTTTAACCAGTTAACTGCCACGTGTCCGAAATGGAAACCATCCCCACACGCCACAATATTTTGAATTTAATTGCGTCTATAGACACTTATGGCGTACAAAGGGTTAATCCCTACTGTAGAGGTGAAGAGAGGTCAAATGCTTTACCAAGGTCAGGTAGCTATGAGTGTGGGAGCCCAGGACGTTGTCTGGAATTCATGGACCCTCTAGGACACTGCTGAGGACTCACTCCAGAAGTCACATAAGGAGGACATTCCAGGCCAAGAAAACAGTACGAGAGAAACACGGGTGATCAATTCCAAGGGTGCAGTTTATATAAGACGGGTTCTTTTAAAAAAGGAATCGTCCTTTTAGGAAGAGAATTGTGAATGCAAGGAACAGGGCAGACTGGAGAGCTGAGATGTTGATAAAGGTGTCCCCAGAGATCCCTGAATCCTCAGATCAATTGGTTAGCATTTTTCTTGAGGGCCTTGTCACATTCTCCAGGGCATTCTTCTTAAATGAACTTGTCTCATTTTCCCTCCTATGTGATAAGCTCTTTGGCCAGACACTGGTCACATTTGTGTTTGAATTTCTCTGAAACTCAGCCAGAGTGGATGTAGGTTTTGTTAATCCTATAGTTTATACAATTCAGGGGGCCTTCATTAAGAGAAATAATATAAAATTAATGTATTAGGTATGAAGATTAGGTATAAAAGTGAATACTTATGTAGAATGAAGAAGGAACTCACAGCAAAATATGAATTTTAAAAACTGACAAAATATAACAAACCTAGGAAGTCATAAATATATTTTTTTCCTTAATGGCCTGATACCCCTCTGTAACACTTTTAACCTCCAATTTTTGGCTGCATAATCTTTGATTCCCTTTTCATATAATAGAAATTTTATAATGCCCTTTTCTATAGCGAGCATGGTTAACCAAAACTTGTTTTGTATTACGAGTTTTGAAATGTTTATTCACAACTTGCACATCACACCTTGTTAATGGTAATGTTATGCTTATCAAGTTATCCTATCTAATAAAAGATTAATATGAAAATTGACCATCACTACAACACACAAGATGGCCACCCCCATGTGGACACAAGATGGCCGCCACAAGATGGCCGGCAGGGGAAGGCAGTTGGGGGGAACCAGGCCTGCAGGGGAGAGCAGTTAGGGGCAACCAGGACTGCAGGGGAGGACAGTTAGGGGTGACAAGGCTGGCAGGGGAGTGAAGTTAGGGGCAATCGGGCTGGCAGGGGAGGGCAGTTAGGGGCAACCAGGCTGGCAAAGGAGGGAAGTTAGGGGTGATAGGGCCAGCAGGAGAGGGCAGTTGGGGGTGACCAGGCCAGCAAGGGAGGGCAGTTAGGGGTGACCAGGCCAGCAGGGGAGGGCAGTTAGGGGCAATTGGGCCAGCAGGGGATCAGTTAGGCGTTGATCAGGTTGGCAGGGGAGTGGTTAGGGGGTGATCAGGCTGGCAGGCAGAAGCAGTTAGGGGCAATCAAGTAGGCAGGCAGGCGAGCAATTGGGAGCCAGCAGTCCTGGATTTTGAGAGGGATGTCCGACTGCCCATTTAGGTCCGATCCCACTGGGTTGGGCCTAAACGGGCAGTCAGATAGCCCTCGAGGGGTCCCAGATTAGAGAAGGTACAGGTTGGGCTGAGGGACAACCCCTCCCCCACCCCCACACGAATTTCATGAACCAGGCCTCTAGTTTCTTATAATAGCTGTAATATTTGGGGGCATTTCACGTTTTCTTGTTTAGGAACAAATCTTAACTACTCTTTGACTTTATGACCCTTATTTATCAATGTGTCATAGATGTCCTCATTGCAACGGTTTAGTATGTTTCATGCTATCTTACAGGAAGGAAATTTCATTTTGTCTAAGCATGGATGAGACTCAATCATCCACAAACAATTTTGCTTGTCTGAAATTTTGAAGAATTTTCCACTGACTATATCATGGCTCAAATTTTGTTTCTCCTCCATTTCTTGCTTAGTTCTGTTTCCTGACTCTGTAGGACCCAGTCATATCACTATTTGATTCTGATCTTGTACCTCCATGTCATGATGGCAAGTAAGTCAATACCATGGAAGTTAAGAGTACTCCTTAAAGCTATACCTAAGTATACTTATAAATACCAGCAAACTACATACATTCATGCCACTGAACTCAGTTGAAAATGTATGTCACCTCAACTTCCCCTTTAGAAGATCAAAAGAATGCTGGCCAGCCCTCCAATGACACCCAACACAAGTGGAAGGAAGTGGGATGTGATGTGATGTGATGTGATGTGATGTGATGTGATGTGATGTGACTAAAGGAAGCTCAGAGTAGTCTTAATTGATTACAATTATACTGTCTTAGGTTTACAAATTTAGCAAAAACTTACAACCATGCAAACAGGTTGCCAGGGCTCCTCCAGTGCCTTAGAAAGGACCCAGGCAGGAGAGGAGTTTGAAGCTTCAGCTTCATCAGCTTCAAAGCAGATCCACCTATGGACACAATCTCAAGCTTCTCAGAGAATAAGTTCATAATGAATAAATTGCCTTTTTTCTCTTAATGTGGAAGCCTAATCTGGGAGCTAGAATTGCAGCACCTACCAAACAAGCCAAGGAGGGGACCTACAGAGATGCTCTTCTTCATTTGTGCCCCAGGATGCCATGCCCAGAATGGCCTGCAGTATTCCAGGAGTGATTGACTTGTGCAGGGCAAGCAGAGTGGACCCCTTACCTTACTGGTTCCAGACAATTTGTCTCTATTCATCCAAACTAATGTTATTTTATTGTACTTTTTCCTTGCCTTCTCTTTCCAGCAACCTTCTCATGATATTGATGTACAATGAGCTGTCAACTAAAACCTTTTAATTTTTCACACTTGCTAAACCAGTTTCCCCCAAGGCTATAACTGAACAATTTAAAGTGCTTGTGATAGTTTATTTTCTTTGTCAACTTGACTGGGCTAAGGGATGCCCAGATAGCTGGTAAAACATTTTTTCTGGGTGTGTCTGTGAGGGTGTTTCCAGAAGAGGTCAGCATTTGAGTTGGTAGACTGAGTAAAGAAGATTGCTCTCACCAGTGCAGGTGGGCATCACCCAATCTATCCAGACCCTGAATAGAACAAAAAGGCAGAGGAAGGGCAAGTTTGCTCTGCTTGCTGGTTCTGGGACATGTATCTTCTCCTGCCCTTGGAAATTGCTGCTCCTTGTTCTTGGGCCTTGGGACTTGGACTGAATTGCACCACCAGCTTTCCTGGGTCTCCAGTTTGCTGGCAGCAGACTGTGGGACTTCTTGGCCTTAAGAATTGCATAAGCAGATTAGTTTCTTCTGGAGAACCTTGACTGATATAGTCCAAATGCACAAGTCCACAATGATTCTAATTAAATTTTATTTATATTTTTATGGTCAGCTCACCCTCTGGCCTCATAAGGTGGATTGGGCTCTCCTGGTGTCATCTAGCATACTGACTGTCACTATCCTTTCTACGATGTCCAAGTCACTGATTCCAAAACACAGAATGGGATGTGATCCTGAGTGGAGCTCTGCAGCTCAGCCCCCTGAACCCCCCACTCTGGCCTGACATTAATTTATTGACATCTTTTGGGACCAGATGTTCAAGCCACGTTTAATTCATCTGATTGTAATGCCACCCAATCCAAATTTTCAAGGTCACAGGGATATCAAATGTCTTTGATAGAATCCATGAATCTACCATACTTCTACAGTCCAGGGATCCATTAAAAATTTTAAATAAAGTTGGTATCAGATGTCTTTTTTCTTAGTGAACCATCTTATTTTTATTGATCATCACTTCTCTTTCTGTAAGCTCATGATACTGGCTTAAAATCCTGTGCTTATGCAACACTACCCTAGCTCATCTGACTCACAGCTATCTCCAGAGAGCAGGAGTCTTCAATAGGTAAGAAAGAATTCATCTTTCAGTGTTTGTTGAGGTCAGTGATTCTAGAATGTATTTGTATTCAATTATTCATGTCATAATAATACCTTGCACTTGATATGGGGCTGTGTAGTTTTACAACACTCTCTCCTAGACAATCTGATTTTTTTAAACTATCTAGGTAAAAGGCAAGAATTCTGCTTTATGAAAAAGAATAATAAACTCTAATCATTAATGTCTCATTCATCCCCAGTACATTTGACTCAGAAAAGCCAAGAAAATTTCACTTCCCATTTGAGCATTCCAAAATCCAGGTAACATGATACCAGGCTGCTGAAAGCCATCATCTGCACATTATAGTCATCCTTAGAGCCAGGAGAAAGTTCTGCAAGGCACTGATCCCTGACACAGCCTCTGTTATGATGTTGGATGTGTCTAAACAGTCCTTTCCTGGAGATCAACACTTTGACTGCTTCCAAACAACTATATCAGATTGGAGATAGGATGATATGTCAATTATAGACGAGGAAACTAAGTTCAGATTGGCATCAGGACAGGTGGTTACCCTACAGTGAGGTAGCTTAGAGTGACAGATCTAAGCTTCTCGAAGGGATTCACCACACCCATCCTGAGCCCTCCCTAATCCAGAGGATTTCTTCATGATCACCCAGTCTCCGGTTTGATTTCAAGATTGTTTCTAGTTCTCTGGACCTGGTAGCTCTACTTGGTCTGACTGATATTTGACCACTGGTTTCCCTATTACACTTTGAGTAGATCCATATCTGTGGTTCTTGCCAGTGTGGATGCCCTTACAGAATGCACACCTGGTCCTAAACTTTAGGTTAAGCTCCTCTTCTCACTCCCACACACCCTCAAGGGATGTTTGGCACTCATAGATAAATCAGGGAGTCTTGGAGAAGAAGCAATTCAAATTCTTTAAAAGGAGATGCGTTCATAAATAACCAGTTTTGCTTTCCAATTAGTAACAAACATCAACCAGTTTCTTGCCCACCCCACCACACCTCCAAAAGTTTGCAAGTTCAGACAATTATACAAACTGACTTTAAGGAACTAGTAAAACATGGGTTTGGGGCTTGTGTTTTGGAGTTGTTGACGAATTGATAGCACAAGAATCATAAAGCAGAATTCTGGAATCAGGATGTCAAATACCTTTCCCTGAGGGCCTCTGACATATGATGAGTACTGGGATTAAAGAACAGGATCAAGCAAGGGAACCTGAGGACCAGAGATGGATGCTGCAGGGCATTCTGGAGCTGTAATGATGAGAAAAATCAGCACAGCTCACATGTAGAGAGGACTATGAGACACATCACAGTCTTCAGCCCACCAACCGTCTGCATTTCTAAGCATTCTTAACCTAAAAGGACTTTCAAATACATTATCTCAATATGACCGCACAACACTTCAGAAACTAACCCTATGAATCAGAGAAAAGGTTACCATGGTCAGTTTTCTAACGAACCAACTGAGGCACAGAAGGAATAAGGGACTTACTACCCCCAACATCTAAATCAACCATGTCTGTTGCTCACAACTTCATGGGTCAGGAAGTGTTGGTTGCAGAGCACCTCTGCTCCACATGGCACCCAGCTGGGGAGTTGGGGACTGGAGAACCCACTTCCCCAATGGATTCTCTTCTCACATGTGTCGTGACTTGGTGCTCCCTGGCCTCTCTCACTCGGTAAGGTAACCATCCCCACATGCCTTAGACATTTCACAGCATGGTAGACACACTTTTATGGCACCTTCTCCCAAGAGGCAGAAAGTGGAAGCTGCTAGGCCAGCAAAGGTCTATGCCCAGACTGGCATGGAGTCACTTCCATTGTATTCTATTTGTCAGGGCAGTCACAAGCCCATTCAAAGTCTTGATGGAGTGGGGCAAAGCCACATTGCAGAAGAGTATGTGGCATGAACAATTGTTCTGGCCATTTTTGCCAAAGACCAGAACTTTGGTTTCCAGAATCCTACTCGCTGTGTTTCCCAAAAGACAATGTTTATCAGCATGTACCAAATGTAAATAATGCACATATACTCACTTTAGCAGAACATAATTGTTTTGTTTCATTTTTTAATTTTTTATTAATTTTGAGAGAGAGAGAGAGAGAGAGAGAGAGAGAGAGAGAGAGAGAGTTCACCCATTGCTCTACTTATGTATGCATCCATTGGTTGATTCTTGTATGTTCCCTGACTGGGTTTTATGCATAGCTACATGCATCCCTTATATGATGTTTTTTGCCTAACAAAACAATTAGAATTTAATGCCATTTTTGGCAATTATAAATTCACAAGTTAATAGTAACTATTTTTTTTAAAACAGTAAAATATATATTCAGAGTCAGCTCATTTGGGATTTGTAGTGATTTTAGAAATATGTCTGCAAATCAAATTATCAATCCTAACAAAATTGGAAGGGGGAAGTTAAATCTACTTAAGAAAATTAGCTCTGGATATTTGGCAATCACTTTATCAGCATGATTTGCATGTAAACATTGTGCTTATCAGTGATTCCTATCCAGTCATTAAAATAGGCCTTGTACTTGACTAAACACTTGTTATAATTTCACAATATTCACTCACTAGGGCTGGCCACCCTCCAAGATATTCCAATTAAGAGTTTATTGCTCTGTCACACTTTTGGGGGCCTGCATAGACATATTGTTAAATTCCATGCAGAGGACCTGTCCCAGGCTACAGCTGCTCTGCTTCTGTGGGATTTTTTATTTTTTTATTTTTTTGGTCTTGCTTTTCTAATGAAAATAATCTATTGATCCTGCTTCTGAGAGGAGCACACAGCTCCAAGTCATTACTTCCTGGCAGTAACTAATTTTTGAGTCCTCTCTGCTTCACCACACTCCTTAATGGCAGTTGAATAAATATCTACGTTGCAGACTTCTCAGTCCTTTCTGAATAACAGTATCTTCCAACAAGGGAACAAACATCAATAAAACCAACAAAGTGTTGAACACCAGCCTGGTGCCCTGAGGGTCTCTGCCCTTAGGCAGCTTCCCCACAGCAGTGGAGATAGTTCAAAGCCACACTGAAGGTAACTCTCTGCTGCCCAGAAAGGGCCTCCATCCTGCCATTTGACCTTGCCTCCCACCCTCTCAAGCACATAAGCCTAGGGATGGCCAAGTGATCCCAAAACAGTGCAAACTATGGTGGTCTGCCTGGCTCAGGCAGGTAAACTGATCCATTCCCATTCTCACCAGAATTTGCACTAAAAGGCTTAGAAACTTTTGCCAGCAGGAGTGATAATAGGTCATATTGATTTAGGGACAGGAGCAGGCATTTTTTTCAGAAAAGGCCAGTCTGCAGAAAGAGTAGAATTGGGCAAACCAGCAGCATGTGGCCACAAAGAGAGAGAGAGGTAGAAAGAGAACAAAACCTCAGTTATCTTTCTGGTTCCCAGCAGAGTTCCCAAGAGGTTTATTTGGACTTTTTACTTGGATTTGACAGGCTCTCTTTACAATATAATAACTACCTTCTGTATTTGAGCTGATTTGACTATGTTCTGTACCCTGGACCCCAAAGGAACCTCATGTCCTCATGTACTAAATGCCAATGAGTTATGTTGACAACTCATTAAACCAGTGTTCATCTGACAGGGATGGTTTTGAGCTGAGGTTGAAGAATAAAACAAAGAAGTTAAACACAATTTGGAATGATGCATGTAAAACTGGCTCTTTCTGGGCCAAGAGACCCTCTGATCTTAGCAACTCCCACAGAATAAAAACTCCTGACAAAAACTGTTAGGAGTGGCTGTCTCCACGAAGAAGAACTGGATAGCTGGGGGCAAGGGTTGGGCAGGAGACTTAATTTGTGCTACATACTTTTTATACCTTTTGGATATTTGAAACATATAGAGATGAGAAAAAATAAATATGCAACTTATTTTTTCACAGACAGAACATTCTGGAATAAACAAATCAGGGAGCATTCCTAAAAACCACATCTCACCCTGGAAAAACTCTTTGTTACTTGACCTGGCTACCAGATCTACCACAGTCTGGTTCAAACCAACTTAGCCAATTCTGTGGTCAACTACCCACTTCCAGAACCCTCAATTCCAGCCACTCTGGTGTCCCCATACAAAACTTGCCTTTTAACTATTTTTGAAAATAATAATAGCAATCTTTTACAGATACATCAATATAATAAATCAATTTGAGGTCAATAAATTTTTTTTAGTCAAATACACATGCAAAAAAAAGTAGTCTTCTACTTTCTCTGTTCTGAAGTTTTGCTTCTTCGTGTCCCCTCTCCCATCCCTGTCCTGTGTTACCCATCTGCTCTTCAGGCCTAGGACAAGGGTAGATTTCTTCTTTCTGAAGCATTCCAAGATTAATCCAACCCACTTTTCCCTCAACTGTTCTTGTGCATACAAGCCATTTGTCAGATTTTATGACTCTTCAATTAGTTTCTTTTCCACATCCCCAGCCCAACCTAGGGAAGCCCCAGCTTATATTTCCTCTTGCTCCCTGTGATCTCAACATGCCTCAGACCTGAGCCTCCCCAAGCTACCACAGGGAAGAAGCCAAAAGGAAATAGCACAATTGTGATAGCACCTCATGTCCAAAAAATGTGGGCGGAATATGAAGATTCATGGACAACAAATAAGATGGCTCGGGTACAACTGAAAAGGTTCAGGCACTGAATCCTGGCTCTACTGGTTGAGAAATCATGGTCAAGTCACTTAACCTTCTGAGCCTCAGTTTCTGTATTAATAAAAGTAATAAGATCTACCTCATAAGATTGTTGAGAAGAGATGAATCAGCGCTGTGTGGTCTGTAAGCCTAAAATAAACAGTAGTTCATTCTTGGTTTCAACTACTGTATTGAGTAGCCACTGGTTTATTGGAATGCTGTGTAACTTCTCATGGGTAGATTGTGTTTCCCCAGAAGTCAGAGACCATGACCAGCTTCTTCAAATTCCCAAATTTAGCATTGTACATAGAAAGTCCCCAGTAAGTATTAATTGATTAATTTAAAGCTATGTAGTGAAAACTTTTATTAACACACACAAAATCAGAAGACCCACATTCCTATTCACTCAGCCACATAAATCATTCGCTGTGTTTCTGCAATCTTTTCAAAGAGGTAGTGCAGTCAATTTCCAATTATCTGTGTCAGTGGGAACAGGAATAGCCTGAATAATGAAACCCACAAATAATCCATACATTTAATTTTAGGAGTTGCTTCCAGCCAGTATGAAAATCTCCCATGGTGAATGTCACTGTCCCCCCTTCCCCTCCTGCCTCTCTGGCAGGGGCAGATATTGCCAAAAGGCACCCTCAGCAGGGTGAGGGGAAATCCAGAGTCCAGAGGACCAGTGGGCCGGCTAATCAGCCTCTGAATAATGAAGCCCGGCTCTGCTTCCCAGGCGGCACTGCCTGGTGCACTGGCAAAGGACAAAGTGGAATTGTAGGCCTGCGCCCTAAATTCCAATCATAACAACCCCCTGAGCCTCATGGTTACCAGTCATGCATGACCTTTGGCTAAATCAGCCAACATGGAGCTGACTCCGAATTCTGAGATGCTGGAACGGAGACTCACAGAGCAAATAGCACAAAATCATACCACACAGAGCCATTCAATTAGAAAATATTAGTGACCACATACTATGACGTATGCCAGTTATAATGTACATATGCAGGTGTGTGTGTGTGTGTATGTGTGTGTGTGCATGTAGAGTATGTGTATTGTATGTATGCATGTGTTATGCATATACACAAAGCAATTACTGTGCCTTTGAAATATGAGATAGACCCAAAATAGATAGGCCCTGTCCCATGGGGCCACTGCTTTACCAGAATCTTGAATGTGAGTGTCACTTGGTTCTACTCATCTCAGATGACTTTCTTTAACAATAGCCAAAAGGCAGTTTGTTGTTTTAACCTGGGCTTAAAAGTTAATATGCTTTAAAAAATAAAAGAATAAATGTCTTTCCTAAGCTTTAAGCAGTTAAACCTGAGGTTGCCAACCAGCGGCTCTGACCCTAGTCCCAAAGTGTTTGTTTGGCTCTCCCAATGTGGGTGCTCTCCACTTTACCGACACCTCCAGCCTCTACTTCTCCTTGACACTGAGAACACGTGTCAATTGCTCGTGTCGCCTCACACCTGACCCCTTCCTTAATTTATATTATCCACCCGGCTTCCTAAGCATTTGCATCCTTAGTCTGTGGTCTATTATACTTTCTAAATTGCAGCAAAATACGTCCTATCCTACAAGCTTTTCTTACGATGTGATTTCAATGCCCTTCTCATGAAGAGTTGGAGTCTAAGTTCCTTCCTCTTGAATTTGGGCATGTCTGTGGGATACAACAGAAGTGACATTATGTGGCCTCTCAGGCCAGGGCGGTTTCTGCCCGTGGGTGCTGGAGCTGGCCCATACCAGCTCTTGAGAGACAACTGTGCACATCTCTTACCCACTCTGTTCAGTGACTTGAAAGCGACTGTGGTGGGAGTATTAACACCATGGAAATCAGCAAACACTACAAACCAGGGCGCTTCCACCCAGGGAGCCAATTGTTAAACATTTCCCAGCACGTGGCGTCTCCACCTGGTTCCCTTGAGATGCTCACGCTACCAGCCAGCCTCCATGCTGAGGAGCCTGAGCAGCCTGTGGAGAGGCTGACGTGGAGGAAAGCCAGGGCCCCCCAGCCCTCAGCCCTCTCTGAGCTCCCAGCTAACATCCAGCACCCACTTGAGAGCCATATGACAGAGCCATCTGACAGGGGACCCTCCAGCCCAGTCATGTCACCCCAGCTGACACCATGTGGAACAAAGACAAGCCTTTGCCAGTGAATCCTGCCTCTTTGCAGATTCATGCACAGAACTGCAAATTCACAGGCACCTGTTAAGATCTGGCTTGCTCTGCAGGGATAGTGACCGGACACAGTTGCTGGGAGCTGGTTGTAGATGGCTCTGCCCTGCCGGCATGGGTTCTTTTCCCTTTGGTCCACTGACTTCACACTTGTTTGCTGGTTCCCACACTGTTTCAGTCCTACAATAATTCAGACAGACTTGGCCATTTCTCTACATGGAGGCAGATATCCTCCCTTCAAAGAATTCTGGAATTTCTGTCCCTAGTTGCTCACAGTTCAGCTCACAGCAGCCTGAGCTGGAGCTCATCTGATTGTTTTCCTGTATCTCTCGCTCTGGCTAGTTCTAATTTGAAACTGCATGCTGCCTACAGCTGAAACTTGGGGAGTTTCACTTTTCTGTACCCACAGCTCTCATCCAGAATGCCTTGTCTCTGGATGTTGCCAGGCACCTGACACTTTGGACAGAATTAGAAAACATCCTTATTTAGTGCTTCCTGGAAAGTCTCCCTCTCTGTCATAATTACCGACTCTACCTCGTAGCTCACTCTCAGACATACACCCTGTGGTGGCAGGACAGGGCTTTCTAACGAGGCATTTCATTCCTGCCCGTGTGTCAGTTACACCAGATCTCAGAGACACGCAGTGGATGGGACTCTAACCTTGTCTGCAAGGACTACAGTCTGCCGGGGTGTGTACTGAGGGAACTGGGGAAGACCTCTCTCAATATGGGTTTTAAATTTTGAATAAGAGTTTAGTTGGCAAAAAGAAAGAGGGAGGAAGGAAAGAAGGAAGGAAGGAAGGAAGGAAGGAAGGAAGGAAGGAAGGAAGGAAGGAAGAGAGGAAGGAAGGGAGGGAGGAAGGAAAGAAGGAAAACTAAATCTAGGTAGAAGGGAAACTATGAATGGAAGGAGATTTGGCAATGAGGGAGAATTTGGATACGCAGGGTGAGGCAAAAGTAGTTTTACAGTTGTGAGTACCTGAAACACAGAATTTATTCTTGTATTATTATTTATTAACTATTGTATTATTTTCAATATGAATAAATATAAACCTATTTTTGTCCCACCCTCTGTTTGGAGCAAAAGGCACACAGGTAGAGAATTCATAAGATGGCTTGAGGTCGGACGAAGTGTGAACTCAGTCCATGGGCAATGTGGAGTTATTGCAAGTAAGAAAAAAACGACATAATCTGATTTGCATTTTCTAAAATAACTCTCTTGGAGGGAGAGAGAAAGGAGCTCAATGGGGACTTAATTGCCAATCACAGGCGGCCAATCTGAAGGTTGTTTCTAGGCAAGAGGTGATGAGAGTTAAAAATGATGCAGGAGCGGTTGGAATAGAGAAGAGAAAGTACTCATGCAGTAGAAATCACATTCTGTGAGTGTTTGCATCTGGAGGCTAAAGGGAGGTTAGACGGATTGGAGTGTATCACGTAGGAGTATAATAATAGCAGTAGTGCCAGCAGCAGCAGCAGCAAACATTTATATGCCACTTACTAGGTGCCAGGCGTTATTTTAAGGGCTTTACTATATTCAGTCATTTAATCTTCACCTCTGTTATTATTATCATTATGATTATTATCATCTCACTTTTGCAGATGAGCAAATTGAGGCATAGCGAGATTAAGTCACCTGCCACTTTTACCACTGAGCTGGGATATCAACTCCAGCTCTTAATGCTGACCCAGCACTGCCTCCCCAGGGACTGACTCTGGAAGGAGGATGCAGAGGGCAGTCATCAAAATACGAAGTGGTGCGTCTAGCGCTAGTGTGGAGCGGACAGAAATGAGAAGAGGGCGACGCAAAGACCCTTTAAAGGAGAAAACAGGGCTAAGTAACAGATTCCGTCTAAGGGGCTGCCAGGCTCAGCTGCTTTTCACAGCCTCAGCTGCCAACTTGCAGGGCTAATTGCCCCAAAGCTTGTGTGTAACAGCTGAAGCTCGGCCTTGAGTCAGTCCTGGGCAAGTCAGGCTGGCCATCCGCGACCTCAGCCACCACGTTGAGAGGTCAGCCTGAAGTCGCTGTCCCCGTCCTAGGACATTGTATCCCAGCCCCTGTCCTGGGTTCCCCACTGATCCAATCCCACATGGAGGCCCCAAGGAGCAGCCTTGCCTTCTTTCCGCTCAGAAACCCCCTTTCTGCAGAGCCACCTTGCAAGTCCCATCCTTGGCTCTGATTACTGTCCCACCAAGTGCTCCAGGGCCTGCCTCTGGCCGGAGCCTGGCCAGGGACTCTCATACTATTCTGCCTAACACAGCTGCCACATCTGGCTTCAGCAGATGCCCTGCTGATGCACAACCCTGATTAATGGGTTCTCGGGCGCTCGCCCATCCCAGAACTGATAATGAGACTGACGGATATTCTTAGAAGCTGTGTCCGGAGCCAGGTCAGCTCTCATCCACGCCTGCTCTATTCTCATGGCTGCCCCATCCCGCTGGCCCCATGTTGGTAAAGGACATCAGGCCTCTGGATGAAGCTATGCCGAACCACAGCTACAGGAAGGAGGAGGGTGACAGCAGTCAGAGCTAACAGCAGTGTTTCTAGCCTGAGAGGAGGAGTAATAACAAGGGCAGAGTCACTGGAGGGCGTGGGGCTGTTTTGTTCCCTTTCTTCTGGGTGGGTGAGACCCACGACATTGCCATTCCTGCGCAGGCAGCTGCGCCCATCAAACCATCTGCACCGCACAATGCCGGGGACTCACGCAGGGCCTGCATCTGCTTGGGGGTGGGGATGACTCAAAGGCTGCTGCACAGCACTGCTCACTCTAGCACGCCCTTTCCAATGGGGCCAATTTGCCGCCGCACAAAGCCCAGGAGCTGCTGATCTGAGGCCTTGTGTGGGTCGTTTGAGCTCGCTAATGAGGATCGGTTGTCATTGAAGGCACCCCTGATTTTAATAGCCAAACATTATGTCTGCACAGAATTCTAAGTGAATTTCCACAAAGCCCGAAGACACAGGACACTCTATTGCAAGACGCAGCTTCCAACCACATCAAGAATTCTTAAAGCAACCAGCACTGGCAGCGAAGGGCTGGGCTTTGTAGCCTCCCCTGAGTGGCTGTTTTGGGTATTGCTTAATGGTACCGGGGTTTTGCCCTTTGCAATTGCTGTCCCACATGGAGAATGAATGCTCCTTCCCATAGGCTTTATTTAGAGCCCTGCCTTCCATCCTCATGGGAAAGTTTAACAATGTGTGGCCAATCCCAGGCTATTCTGGACAGCAGCAATTAGCAAGCCAGTGCTCACTAACAGTGGGCAAAGTGATGCACTGTATGTGTGTATATGAGTGTGGATAAGTGAAAGATAGATAGATAGATCGATCGATCAATTGATTGATCAATCAATAAATTGATAGATAAAAATCTTTATATGTCAGACCTTACCAGATATGGTGAAATGGAGTCATATTATAGTGAATCCAAGCCCTCCCACCAACTTACTCAAGAAGAAAACTAACCCTTGTCTAAGGGCCCTCCAGTTACTTCTGGCAGCCCGCAAAGGGGGTTCTATGTGATGCCGACCATCCCTGTGTGGGAACCTAATTCAGGTTCAAGGAGTTTCCTCAGATGCTCCCCAAGCTGCCAGTGCTCAGCCTGGCCAGGAGTGTTGGGTGTCCTGCAGACGCCTCCCCTTCTACTGAAGATGTGGCCCAAAGACCAGGAGAATCACCTGGGAGCTTGTTAAAAATGCCCGGGCCCCACTCTCAGAGATTCTTATTTAATGGCTGCAGGCTACATTTCGCCTGCTTCTTAAACTTTAATGTGCTCAGGAATCTCTTGGGGATTAGGTTCTGGTAGGTCTGTGGTGGGGCCTGAGATTCTTCCTGTCACAAACTACAGGGCGGTACTGATGCTTCTGGTCCCAGACTATGCTTTGTAAGCCTGTGGGGAATAGTCCTCTCAGCCTCCAGCCAGACCCTCCACCCAAGGGCCCCAACCCAGTAAAGGGACAGAACAAGTTCTTCCTTCCCCTCCTCTCTCCTGCCTGTTCTTCCAGTTCCAAACTATAAATGTCCCATAAACATTAAGTGCCTGGAGTGTGGGAAAGGTGGGCCAGACACGCAGTGAGTATGTGTGGGTTGTCTGCATGAGCATCATCTCAGCCAGCCTCTCCCCACCCCCACTCCCCGCAAAAAAATGTGAATATGAGAGAAAGGGAGGGGCTTCTGACAGGATGAAACTGTGCAAAGGCTTAAAATTATGCTTGTATTTACCCTCAAGGTCTCAAGGAAGCTTACAGAAAATTAAAAGAATATTTAAAATCCCTAAAGAGATAAAACATTCATTGGAAACCAGAAGCTTCAACCCAAACATAATTTGGAATTGGCTGACATGTGATGAATTTTAGACACAAGTATCATCAGTATAGGTTTCATAGTGGCTCCACTGGGTACTACCAGGAGCATGGAGCTGCCTGAACTCAACCATCAGTGCTGTTGTTCCCCATGCTCTCTGACCCTAAAGAAAAGTTGTGTGTCACATCCGTGCCCACCTCATGTGTCTCCAGCCCATCCTCCCATGCCTGCAGCTGCCCCCTTCCTGAACTTGTACAAAGATCCTCTAATGCTTCTCCCAAATACAGGCCCCCTGGACAGTCCACAGTCAACCTTTCATAGGCCCAGTACTCATCATCTTTGCCCCTAATCCAAGCCTCCCCTAATTCCTCATGGCCTGGAGGATGAACCCTAAGTCCCTTAGCCTGATGCTCAGAATCCTGTGTGCATTGACCTCAAATGACCACTCCCCTCCCCCTAAATCTCCCTCCTTCCTCTGACTTATGTGACAAGCCTGGAATCCAGACTGGCTTCTTGCCATTTCCCTAATGTCTCCAGGCATTAGCTTATTCTATTTCCCCCACCTAAAATGCCCTCCATCCTTCAGTCTCCTGCTTTGTTATTTTGTACCTATCGGGGAGAGTGATCTTTGTTCTGAGGTACGAACAGGGAAACGCAGGAACCAGGGCTCTGGAGAGGTGGACTCTGTAACCCAGCACTCGGGCCCTGAACGTGCAGGTCTCCTGACTGAGTAAATGTCGCAGGGAGTCTAAGAACGTCTTAATGAGGCTGTTGAGCCAGGGGCCAAGAAGGCAGAGAGCAGATCTGCAGATGGACAAGTTGAGTTCCACTCCCAAGAATGCAAGGGCGATATGCAGCTCTGTTTGACAACCTGTAAGGCAAAGGAGCCAGCCAATCAGAAGGCAGCACCCTGATGGGCTAAGCCTTTGGTTGCTGGGGTTGGGAGGGGTCTAAGGGACTTTGGGGGAAAGGCCATGGGAGCTGGTGTGGAAGTGGGACAGGGGCCCCCAGGGGTTACCTAGTTCCTCTTTTGGAAAGCTCCCTTCTCTCCCGCTCCTAGAACTGAGAACAGGTCTTGCTTTTGCCAAGTTTCTAAGACAGAAAAAAAGGATTGGAATCCTGCCTCTAAACTCGAGGGGAGTACAAACAAGTGTGCTATGTTGATCCAGGAAAATTTCTAGAAGAGATGGTTTTTGAGAACTTAAAAAAGGGAGAAGCAAGGATTCATTAAGAACTTGCTGGGCCAGATTAGCCTCACAGCCGGCTTTCCCACTGGGTACAGGACCCCTTGAGGTCAGGCCACACGCGGTTTTTGGCGTTGCAGCCTTCTCACATTGAAGTCTGCTTCGCCACCACTCACCTCTGCCGCCAGAACCAGTGCTGCCCCCAGGCCAGAGCCTTGCCTCCTGGGTCTCAGCACTGGGGCATTGTTACTGATGATCTGCCCTTGACCTCATGCCCAAGTTCAGAAAGTTGCCCTATCCCCTGTGCTTCAGTTCTGGGAAAGGGTCCGAAGACCTTGACCTAAACACCTATTCCAGCAAGCTGCTGGTACCCTAGGGCCCTTGGCCCAGCTCTCGCCTTGCTTTGCTTTGTCTCACCTCCTCCCAAAATTTGGAAGCCCGGACTCTAAACCCTACATTGACCACTAGGGCGCTGCCAAATGACAACTCCAAAGCCAAACACCTTCCTACCCACTGCATCCTCCTGTCAGGGCCCTCGATTTGCATCATCACTGAAGTGTTTACAGGTTCCTCACTGTAACTTGCTTCTCTTGCCTCTGAGCCTTTACCTTCTGCCTGAAATGCCACGTAACCTTCATCTTCTGCTCTCCTACTTTTATGCAGGACTTACTGAGAGCATCTCCCCTTGTGGTCCAGGCCACCATCCAGGTCTACATTAGGGACTTTGCCTGCTACCATAAACCTCAAAGCCTCTTTTATTACATCCCATGCCCTGCAGCACACTTGCCTTTTACCTGTCTGGGAGCTCTCTGCAGGCAGTGACAGAGTCTTAAACATCTCTAAATCCTCAATCCCAAGAACAGAGCTGGCGCAGAAAAGGCTTTCAAATATGTGCAGATTGATGGGTGGGAACTTGTGGGAGTACAGCATATATTTTGGAAAACCTAATGAGGGCTCCAGGCATTTTTGACAGGATAGTGACGAACTGGGTTTAACAAGATAAAATGTAATTGGAACAAATGTAAGGTTCTGCCCTCGGGTCCAAAAGGCACATGTACAGGAAGAGGGAGCCGTGTGTGGTTGCAGTTTATACGAAAAGCCTGGGGAGTCGGAGTCATCAGTAAGTGCGACACGGGTCAACAGTGTGACCTGACTGCCAAAAAATTAACGCCACCCGAGCCTGCACTAGAGGTGGAGCTTCTAGAATGTGCGCATTCAGGAGGGGTGATGTGTGCATTCCAGTCAAACCAACCCGTGCTGGAGTCTGGCTTTGTCCTGAGCTTCACACTTTAGGGGCCAGACTCCAGCAGGTTCAGAAGAAAAAGTCCAGGGCGGTGAGGGCACTTCAGATAAAGTAGAATGAGAAGCAAGTGGCGGATCAGGGGCTGCTTAGACTTCAGAAAGCACCTAGGTACATGCCAGTCATCTTTGAACATCCAAAGATGTGTGGCCTATTTTAAGGAATTATTTTCCGACCAACAGGGCTGTTCAAAATGGACAGGTCGGGAGTCACCTGCCAATGGATGCATTTTAAAGTGCAACAGAATCATCCTCTCAAAACACAGATCTGACTGTGTCTCACATGCACATACACACACACACACACACGCACACATGCATACTCACAATCCCTGTCTCACACACACACAACTCCAAACCCCAGCTTTAAAGCCTTTGAAAGCTTCCCAACGTCCTTAGGATTTCAAAGCTCAACTCTGTGCAGCCTCTAAGGCTCTGCTGGCCTCCTCTCTTCTTTATCCTCCTCTCTGACCTCTCTTTGTGCTCCCTCTGTCCCCTTCAGAACCTCTTACCAGAATCTCCTGGCTCAAGACCTCTGCCCAGGCAGTTTCTGTCACCTGGAATGCTCCTCTCCCTTCTTTTATCTCATGTGCGCTTCACATTCTTTAGTTCTCGACAGGCTCAGGCTCCGCCGCTTCAGAGAGCAGATCATTGCCCTTATTCTAAGCTCTCTTAGCACCAGAAGACTCCATTCTTGGCAACCTCAGAATTTTCCATTTGTTCACTTGTCTCCCCTGCCAGACTGTGAACCCCAGGAGGGCAGGGGCTGCCTCTGGGTTTGCTCACCATCTCGTCACCTCCTCAGCACTAAACACAGCATCTGGCACACACAAGAGTGTAGTCATATATGAGGTGAATGAGCAAATGAATGAAGAGAAGAGATACTCAGCTGAGATGACTGCTTGGACAGAATAGGGAAAGAATTGGAAACCTCGGGTGAGTGGTTGGACTAAATGTACTTTAGGGTCTGTTTAATGCCAAAATGTCTTATCGTCACTATCAAACATTCCACCCATCAAAACTAATTCGACCCATCATTACGGAACCCTCAGACATTAGCCTTTCCTTTTTATCAAGAGGTCTCCCAGGAGTCCTCCACCTCTTTTACAAATAACTTTTCATGCACTTGCCATATCACCTAATTGTAAAGACATTTGAACATCTGTCTTCATTTCTCTGCTCAAGGAACTTAGAATCAATTTGGGGAGATGTCACATTCACCTTTGCACTTCTCAGCGGACACCCCAAACTACAAGTGCTTGGCACATACCTAAGCCCTAAAAGTAAGTGGGTAATGTCCACTTGACATGTTCTTATGTTTCACTAAGTCTTGTTTTTCAATTAGGAAAGTGTGTTTACACACAGTGTCATATAATACAGGTCAAATCCCATTGTAAGAGGGCACATACATGTCTGTACTTTTGTATCAAACAGTTGGAAACAAGGGGACAATAGGCATGGGACTTTGAGATCCTGGTGATGAAGGCATTCTGTTACAAGCCTTTCTGTGAATTTGACCTGGGTATGCTTTAATGAATTTTTAAGCTATCCCCCTTCAGGCGGCCAATTATGGTCAATTTTTCACTCATCTAAAAATTATGAACAGTAAATTAAGTTGAACATTACTCGCTAATACTTCCCTGTGGACTTCCCATTCTCCCTCCCCGAAATTAAGTAGACCCCATTGAATATGTAACTATCAATTCACAAACCATTTACTCAGAAGAGTATTAGAAATTCTCACTTTGTATTTCTAAAGTGAACTTAATTTCTATCCCAAGCCCCCGTGTTTCTCTCACACATGGCCTGGTATCAGGATCATATTCCACTGCGAACAATTGTTGTCCTGACTTCCGGTGAGTTACATCGGAGCTTCTCCAGGTCTGGTCCCCAAACCAGCAGCACCAGCAGCCCCTGTGTGCTGGTTAGAAATTCAAATCCTCAGGCTCCAATCCAGACCGACGAATCAGAACAGCAATCTGTGCTCTCGCAAGCCTGCCAGGGGATGCTCATGCCTGCTCCGGTTTGACAGCCCTCCAGGGTAGCTTCTTTTCTTCACAAAACATCCAGTCTGGAGGGGAGTGCCATCAGGGCCACTCCCAGCCGCGATGAAAGCTGAGGAAACACCATTTACACTCGGGGCCCCTGTCGCAGACGGTGACAGGGGAAGTGGGGATGGCAGTGACTGCTGGGTCAGCCAGCCATCACCTTCTGCCCCAGAGCTGCTGTGCTCTGCAAGAGCCGGCGAGGCTTCAGGTACACCGCAGCCCTCCCTCAGCCACCTGCCACCCTGACATAGAAGCCCCGAAGCTACTGCTGCTCTGACCTTGCTGGTCCAGGGCCCTCAGGAGCAGGGTTTCTTATCCCACTTTCCCCCCGCCCCCCAAGACTCTTCTTGCAACTAATCCTACCCCTCGCCTCGGGTAAGCTCCTGCAAAGCAGAAACTACTACTAGGCTCAGTGCTCACACTGCCAGGAAGTTCTGTCACCCGCCTGCCTATGGCAATGGGGCATAAGGAGGGATGAGGAGAGGCAAGGGATGGCATTGCCTCATCGCTGCCTTGCAAACCATCTTCTCCCCCACCCCAGCGAGAGTCTCCTCTTTCAAAATCTCACCTTGAAAAGTAAAAAGAAATACTGGTACATATGTAGCCTCAAACATCTCTCTGACTTGCCAGGATTGCATCTTAAAAGCTAAGCCATTGAAGAAGCCTCTTTTTCTCTGACTTGGGCCTGAAGAAATGGGAGCCTTATATACAATAGTGTGGGGCGGGGCAGAGGTTCAGAGGAGAAGAGAGAGCCAGCGAGGGCGGGGGCATTGAATACTGGACAGCAGCCTGTCAGAGCCGCAAGGACTTCATAAACACTAGCTGCTGTTTTCAAAAGAACGTCTTTGGAAGGGAATATTGTGCAGATGTTGGAGTGTGTTGGTGGGGGGTGTCGCCTGTAATGCTGTGTCTACAAAGTCCAAAATAGCAGTATGCAAAGAAATCTCTCTCATACCCAGTTATTTTGAGAGGAAAACTAGTGGAGTGGAAGGGATAGTGGAATAAGAATTGAAAGAATTGGGTTTCCCATCCAGATCTGTCACTTCCTGGCTAGGTAATTGTAGCCAAGTCACTTCATCTCTTTGAATCTTGAATGATGTGACCTATAAAAGGGAAGTGACACCCTGCTCTGCCTGCCCGGTGCATATTTTCGTACCCATTTTACAGATAACAGTTCAAAGGTCAAATGAACGAGGGCACATAAAAGTGCTGTTTTTATTGCGGTGTAATAGACATATTTTGTTAGTTTCCAGTGGATAATGTAATGACTCAATGTTTGTGTATTGTGGAATGATTATCACAATTAAGTCTAGTTCACAGCTGTCACTAGACATAGCTACGAATTATGTTTTTCTCCTGAGAACTTTGACGATTTCCTGTCTTAGTAACTTTCAAATATGCAAGACAAAGTATCAACTATCGTCATCATATTGTACATGACATCCCCAGGACTTATTTATTTTATAACTTATTTAACTTTGTACCTTTTGACCCCTCCCCCCTCCCAAATCCCACACCTCCAGCCCCAGCATTTAAGTAATTTGAAATGAAGCAGTGATGATACAAATGAAAAGTCATATAAATACCATTATTTTCTATCTTATAAGCCAAAGGAAGGGGGGATAATTATTTGCTCTAATAGAACTAGTAGGGTTTTTTTTAACCAAATTAAATTCCAATAGTGTTTCTAGGTTTACCCTATGGCTGTCTCTTCACACATTTCAAAGAGGTTAAGGAAATAAAAGACAAGAGAAAAGAGTGTTTTCCATGTAACCCAGCAGGTTATTTTAGGTCAAATACATGCTCACGATTTTCTGCCTGCTTGATCTACCAATTACTGAAAGAGGGGTGTTGAAGTCTCCAGCTGTAATGGAGAATTTGTCTGCCTCTCCTTGCAGATCTATCAGTGTTTGCCTCACATATTCTGAAAGGCTATTAGGTACACACACCTTGGGAGAACTGAGAGGATCATTATGCAATGTCCCTCTTTATCCCTGACAGTTTTCCTTGTTCTGAAGTCTGCTGTTGTCTGAAATTAACATAGCTACTCCAGCTTTCTCCTGACTAGTGTTAGCATAGTGTATCTTTCTCCATGTTTTACTTTCATTCTGAGTCTTTATATTTAAAGTGGGCTTCTTGTAAACAATGATATATAACTGGGCCTTGCTTTATATTTTAATCCACTCTGACATTTTTTGTAATTGGCGTATTTAGACCTTTCACTTTTTTTTTCAGCCAGCAGGTACCTTTATGTTTAAGGTTCTTGAAATATGTTGCCACATTTTTTCTCCCCAAAAGTTTTGCCCGTCAGCAATTCAGTATAATAAATGCCTACCATGAGCCAGAGCATGGGAATAAATGATAGGTCCCCATGTAAATCTCAGTTTTATCACATCCTTGCCAGCACTGGGTTTTAGTTTTTTAGAAGAAAAAAAAAATCTAAGAATCATCTAGAACTTGCATGCATGTCTGCTCACTAATTAGAGCATCTTCCTATTGTGTGTATGAATTGTCCATTTACCTATTGAGCTGTTGATATTTGTCTTACCTACTTGGATTCATTCTTTACATAGTAAAGATAGTTGCCCTTTGTCATTTACATGTCAGAGACTTTGAGAGCTGAGTGAGGCCTGCAATTTATTTGGTCTAAGCCCCTTCTGATGGGTTGAATGGTGACCCCCCGCCCCCCCAAAAAAAGACAAGTTCATGACCTAACTCTCAGAACCTCTATTTGGAAGGTTCTTTACAGATGTAATTAAGTGAAGGTAGACCATTCACATTAAAAGTGACTATTGAGCTGGTTACATCAATTTCTACCATGTTTGTAACTGTTTGTTACATCTGTTCTTTGGGGTTTTTTTCTCCTTCTCTTTCTACCTTCTGTGGTTTTAACTGAGCATTTTTTATAATTCCATCTTATCTCATCAATTATACTTCTTTTTAAAATAAATTTGTAGTGGTTGCCCTAGAGTTTTCAATATACATTTTTAACTAATCTAAGTGTACCTTCCAATAACACGATACCATTTTAACAGAGCAATCCCAATTCTCCCTCCCATTACAACATTGCTGTCATTCATTTCACGTCTATATATGCTGTCATTACTCAATACAGGGTCTCTCACTCTCAGGCAAGTCCACACTCAGCCATTTATGTGTTCCTACTAGTTCACGGCCCCAGTGGCTTCAGGTTCAGATAAACAGACGTGGGTTTGTGACTCTCTGGATTTGCCTGTCTCTCCAGATTTGAAGGTGGCAGTTTGCCTGGCCTTATAAGTTCTTTGGGAGGGGGAGGGGGGAGGTAGTCTGAGAAAAGTCATTAATTTTCATTTTGTTTTACTTTTTTTGTTGTTAAAGATGGGAGTGACAACTTCCAAGCCTTTCACATGTCAGAGCTGAAACCAAAACAGATCCAGCGGATTCTTTTACATCCTGGAGATTACAGTGGTGTTTGCTGATTTGCTAAAGTATCCATTTCCTCAGCTCAGTCATGCTCTATGCGTGCTTCATGGCCAGCTCTGGACTGAAGAGAGAGCAGTTCCCAACTCAGAGGGCAGAGACTGACCGCTCAACCTTCTAATCTGCTCCGAGGACCCCATCGTGTACACTGTCCCTGGCACAAAGCAGGAACAGTTACATCCCTGCCCCGTGCTAGCTTCCAATCTCAGTGACCCTGGTGCAGTTGTTCCAAGATGTGGTTGCTGTTTTTCAGTGCAGAGGCCTCAACGGCCTACTATAAGCAAGGACTGGAACATATGAGCTCATCTCCCAGATAATCCCTATTAATTATATCCTCTCCCCAACAGCTCACCAGAATTAACCCACTCTGTTAAAAAATTATTTTATCAAGATTTGATTATAATATGCACTTTTAAAACACTTCAGCAAATTGTTGGCTTAAAAAAAGAGAATTCCAATTTCTTCAGAACACTATCCATCTGAACTCCCTGACTGGCAGTGCCACCCAATGAGAACTGGTGATCAGGGACCCCTGCAGGATTCTGGAGAGCCTTTGACCCATCCAAGAGAGATTCAATTATGTTCAGTAGCGTTTTAGTGGTAAGTGCATACTGTATTCCACATCAACAGAATCTGATTATTCATAGGAGGCACCAAGTGACTCTCTCTTGCCCAGAAGCCAATCTTTTTAGTTCCATTTGAATTACAAAGGTTTGCTAAACATCTACCACACATCCCACATCCTGGTATATACTGGAAGGCATATTCCACTTATTCTCAGAGCTCACAATTTCATGGTTAAAGAAAAACAAACAAGTGTGCAAACTAATAAACAAAACAGACAATACACACATAACCCCAGCACCCGGCACATGCAGGAGTTGATGGAACCAGTGTTTGCTCAGTGACCTGTAGACAAGTGCTATGCAGGCACAGAGAGGTGAGCGATCAGACAGGAGGAGGTGGCTGAGCTCAGCTCTGGAGGAGTCTCAGGGCCCTGGCAGTCACTAACGCGGAGGAAAGCATGCTAGCCAAAGGAAAGTGATGAGAACTTTCAGAGAATGGCAATAAGTCTGGTATTTCTGGAATATGTGTGTGGGAATGATGCTGAAAAAGCCAAGCAAATCACAGAGGCCTGGAATGTCAGGAGATAACTCTCAGCTAATCAGCTGGGGTGGGTGTAGTTGGGGCCGAAGTGCCCCGAAATGCTGCAGGCCCAGGGGATATGGGCAATACACCAACTGTGTCTCTTACATCAGGTAAATGAGGCTGGGAGTTTGGACGGGGC
Source organism: Myotis lucifugus (assembly GCF_000147115.1). NCBI lineage: Eukaryota > Metazoa > Chordata > Mammalia > Chiroptera > Vespertilionidae > Myotis > Myotis lucifugus. The sequence continues at coordinate 3,493,792 of NW_005871093.1, read as the reverse complement.
AGCAGAGCAAAGAGGAGGAAGAATGAGACGCTGGGAGATGTAGATACACAGTCCTGAGGAACATGTTGGACCTCAGCTCCGTTTGAGGAGTTTGTACACTGACATGAGCATAGGAACGAGAGAGCTGGGCGGCTGTGAATCTTCAGGGATATGTTCGGCACCATGCACGGGATGTGTCACATCAGAGGTGTGAACTCTGCAGTTGGCCCCAGTGCCCTAGTCCAGTTTGCACGTGCTTGCTCTTTCCCTAATCCCCACTGTCCTGCGCCATCCACAGGACTGGTTCTCATGGCTGACTTGCTGATCAACAATGAATTAGGGCCAGACCTGTCTTAGTCGGTTCAAGCTGCTATACCACAATACCACAGACTGGGTGGCTTCAGCAACAGATATCTATTTCTGCAGTTCTAGAGGCTGGGAAGTCCACCATCAAGGTGCCAGCAGACCCAGTGTTTGGTGAGGATACGGTTTCTTATTTGCAGAAAGCCATCCTCTCCTGCATCCTCACAAGGCAGAGAGAGACAGAGCTCTTGTCTCTTTCTCTTCTTAAAAGGCACAATCCCACCCTGGGGCCCTACCCTCTTGACCTCCTCTAACCTAATCTTACCTCCCAGAGGTCCTACCTCCAAATGCCATCACATTGGGAATGAGAGTTTCAACATGTGAATCAGGGAAGACACACACATTCAGTCCATAGTAAGACCTCTCCTTGAACTCTAGCCACCTTGGCTGGGGTTTGCCCTCTGTGCCAAACTCTTGCCAGACCCATATTTCTGTGGTGAGGGCCCTGCCCTGAAAGCCTTGGTACTGCCTAGACTCCTGCCAGTTGCATAAATCATTTAGAATCAAAGCCTTGCCACTTACCCAACTTTAAGAAATGTCACTCTCCCAAGATTCCTCTTGCAGCCCACAGCCCGGCATTTGGAGATTTTTTTTTAAACTAAAGGCAGCTGGATGGAGTCAGAGTTTACTCCTGTCCCCTGGGCTCTGTCATTTGAACAGCAGGCTGTCCTTTCCCCTGTTCCCCTACCCTGTGGGACCAGTCCTGCAGCTGCGTTCATTCATCCCACTCCCTGTCCCTCCATGGTCTCCTCTGTACCACTCTCCAATTTTGTCTATTCTGCCTAAGAGCCACTTCCTGTGCATTTATCCATTCAGCCAACGGTCATTAGCACCTGTCACGTGATGGGCAGTGCTGAGGACTGAGTTAGAGAGCCTTGTTGGTACCCCTCAAAGCAGAAACCCCTGTCACCTGGAAAAGGCAGGTGCACCCTCACAACAGAGCTTCTTAATGGAAGAGTACTTGGTGCTGAGCCAGCATCCCTACCCAGCAAAAAAAATAGCACATAAAAGCCTTTCTACCACCCAGGATTGGGAGGAGAAAGGCCAGACCTTGGCATAATGATCCCAGGCTCATTAGTGGTTCCAAGTGACATGAAGTGGCCTGATAGCAGGGCCCGGCTTCCCAGAGCCCAGGATCTGAGGAGGGGTGCCGGCAGGAGGCAGCGTTCCCATGGCGAGGCTCTGGTGAAGCCTTTGCAGCATCCAAGAGCTCTTAACATGCTCAGCTTGAGCTCTGCCAGGCCTTATCTCAAGAGCCATGTGCTTGGCACAGGTCTGGGGAGGCCTGAATCATCAGGAACCCTTGAGAGCCTTGGCCAGGGCTCTACAGACCTAGAGAACCCTACATGCTCTTTTGATGTGTTTCTTCTCCCCTGAGAAAAGTAGGAGTTAAGAGATTTATGGAGCCTCAGCCGGGCCTCCTTCCCCCACAGCCACTCCCTTGGGCATGCCCACTGCTTCTGACACAGCCCTCCTCCCCAGCCACAGCCAAGAGGCCAAAGTGCACGCTCACATGGGGAAGGCAGCCAGTTGCCAGGCTCCTGCGCCTGGAGGGAAAGAGGGCATTTCCCTGGAACGTGCAGGCAGACGTTAGCTAGAAATTTACCGTGGTTTCTAAAGCCACAGCAATAACCAGAGCACCCTGCATGCCTGACAAATGCCTGACAAGCACTCCGGCCAGCCTCCATCCCCCCTCCCCACCCCGTAAAACCAGCAGAGCCCAGCCCCTGTTTCTGGGGCCTTGAGTTGGCTCAGTGTGTTCCTAAGAACTGGACACTCCCCACCCACCCCACCCCACTGCTCCCCCAGCCAGGAATAGTATCAGGCAGCATTTGCCTATTCCCAACCCCTGGAAAGAGCCCAACACAAACGGTGCAATGTTGGTCTGCGAGTGCTCCCCTCCCGTGAAGACGCTGCCGTGGCAATAACGTCAAGGATGCAGAGAAGGCCCCTCCACCAAAGAACCAAGTGGGCCTTCCCCACCTCTAACACCAAGAACGCTGATAATGCCTGGAGCTGCTCGAAGCATGTGAATATTGTAACCCATTTAATCCTCACAACCACCCACGAGGGAGGTTGGATTACCCGGCTCCCTTCACAGATGTGGGAACTGAAACACAGATTGGTTCTGGTCTTGCCCAATGTCACGCAGCCAGGGGAGGGTGGGGCAGGATCCAACCCCAGCACACATTCCAGGAGACATTCCACTGCTTCTCCTCTGTTCCCACCCAGCCTTCTGTGCCCTGACCGCAGGAAAGTGATTCCCAGGGCCCTCCTGTTGGGTCCCAGCTGCTATGGGTCAGGCCTTCGGGGGCGTGTGTGGGTGGGGGGGCCTATAAGCCCTCACCAAGCTCACAGAGGCCCTGGGATGAGAGGGATTATTCGAAACATAATTTCTTGTTAGATTGTCCATTTTTTCCTTTCAGCACGTTTCTCGTTTCAATCGTTCCTTTTCCTTTCTAGACCCCAGGAGCCAGAAATGCATACACGCAGTCTTTGCATTGATGTAAATAACCGTGGCTTATTGAACCCATCTGCTGGGGCTGTGGTTGAAATCACAGCCCTGCAGTGTTTTCCACCAAGCGACCCTCAGGCACCGGGAAGGTTAGCTGCTGCCCTGCCAGGCAGGTTTGTCCGGGTCCCTGCAAGAAGGACTCTCACTATGGAAATAGGCTGTTTACTTTCTAGGTATCCTCAGAGCTCAAAGTCTAGCTGTTTCTCCTCATGAACTCTCTTTCCTCTTCTCTCCCCTGTCACCCCAAAAAGCTGCCTCCTCCCTCCCAGCCACTCAGACTTCCTGGCCCCATCACTCTGTCCTGGGACCAAAGGTTTGAAGTCAGACAGAGCCAGTGTGTGGAAACTGTGGCCACAGTCCATGGTGCTCCCTACTCCTACCCCAGCCCCCAGGCATCTTTCTTACTCTTCTTCTCCTTGAACTGGGGCTCCCTTTTTTTTCTAATAACAATAAAAGTAACAGCTAAATGTATCAGACACTTGTTATGTGCCGGGTACTGCAAGTACAGTCATGCACCACAATGATGTTTCGGTCAATGATGGACTGCGTATACCATGGTGGGCCCATAAGATTATAATGGAGCTGAAAATTCCTATTGCTTAGTGACCTCGTAGCCATCGTAACGTTGTAGTGCAACTCATTACTCACATGTTTGTGGAGATGCTGGTGTAAACAAACCTACTGCACTGCCAGTTGTATAAAAGCATAGCACCTACAATTATGTCCAGTACACAATTCTTGATAATGACAATAAACCACTATTACTGGTTCAGGTATTTGCTATGTTATACTTTTTGTTATTATTTTAGAGTGTACTCTTTCTACTTAGTAAAAAAACAGTTTGCTGTAAAACAGCAAGCAGTGTTACACCAGCAAAAGCCTCGTATGTCTCGTGTTTACTGCCTCTCTTGATTGCATCATTTTCTCTTGTGCTTGATTTAACCTTATGTTTTGTACAGGTTTGTAGCCTAGGAGCCATAGGCTATACCATGTAGCTTAGGTGTGTAGTAGACTATACCATCCAGGTTTCTGTAAGCGCACTTTGTGATGTTCACACAACAACCCATTTCTCAGAATGTTTCCCCGTCACTAAGGGTCACCTGACTGTATTATTTGGCTTTAGTCTCATAGCCACCCCAGGAAACTCACACACAGGCAGAAGTGAAGTAATCTGTCCAAGATCAACAACTAGTAGGAGGTAGAACCAGGACATGAACTTCAGAAATCTGGCTCTAGGGTGGGGGTTCTTAGCTTCTACAAAAACTCAACTGCCCAAGCCCCACAGGTCTGGAAGCTCTAGAACCCCGGCCGTCTGCTACGGGTGGTTAGTCTTGTCATCTGGTTGAGTTGTTCTTTGTTTTCTGGTTTTTCTTTTGCTTAGTTGTATTTTGTTTGCTTTGTTTGTGTCTTTTTCTTACTTCCTGTGTCCCCTGAGTGTCACTTCTTAATTGAACCTTTATGATAATCTACAGGTTCATCTTTACTTCTCTCTTCTTTTTCTCTTTTACCCCTCTCCCACATCCAATCAGTAGCCAAGTCCTCTGGATCCTCTCATTTCAGAAATATTTAATGAGCTCCTCTTATGTGCCAAGCACACAGTAGGTGAACAAGGTAAATGGAGTCTCTGGGCATGAACCAGCTCCTTGGTGGTTGGCATGTGCTCCATAGTCTGATACCCACTGGCCTAGGAGATAGCTACTGGACTACTGGGTTCACTTTGTTCCACACACCAGAACCCACAATGCCAATCCCTCCACCAGATTTCCATGTTCAAATCCCACCCATCTTCTAGGCCTATCTCAGTGGTCCTGCCTCAGTAATACCTGCTATTACTCACCACCTTCCCTTCACCCCAACTGAGATCAATCTCTCTCTCCTCTTTAGGAGTTAGAACTCTCAGAGAATCTCAGTGTTTTTCATTGCATTTGCTACTTTCTATCGTGTAGTATTGTTATGTAGGTGCCAGTCTTATTGCCATTATTAGATTGCAAACATTTTAAAGAGCTATCTCTTAACCAACTGGTCAGATGTTCAGAACACAGCAGCCAAAGCAAGCTTTTAAAAACCAAAGTCTCAGTATATCACTTTTCTGATAAAAACCCTCCAGTGGCTCCCCAATCACTGGTAGTAAAACTCAAAGTTCTTTGGTCCCCTTTATCTTTGTGGTCTCCCCTCCTACCACTCTAACTCTCCCTCCCTACATTCTAGACACATGACTTCAAGCATACCAAGCATACTCCTGACTTAGGGACTTTGCACTGGCTCTCAGATCTACCTAAATGCCCTTCCCACACATAGCAGAAAGGTCTTCCCCAGAGAACCTATCAACTAAGGGATCTCTGAGAGGAACAGGGAACCAGCCCACACCTCCTCTTCTGAGTTAGGAAATCTCACATGTTCACTTTGCTCTCTTGATTCAGCAAGCCTTCTCTGGAAGGACATTCTGTCCAGTTCATGCTCTGCACTGGCTGCCTTGTGATCCTGAAGGAGGCCAACCAGCCACACCCTCTCTGGGGACTTCACTTCCTTTCCTATGTGAGGGTTCACTCACATGGGAATTTCCTAGATAAACCTAGGAAGGGATGAGCCCCTTAATCCCATGTGGGGTGTGGGAGGCTGAATAATAGTCTACCAATGAAAGGTTTCTCTGAGGAAGTGATACTTAAAGAGACACCCCAAAAAAGAGCAAAATAACCATCAGAAGGAATGAGGCCCTGGCTGGTTTGGCTCACTGGATAGAGCGTCGGCCTGGGGACTGAAGGGTCCCAGGTTCAATTCTGGTCAAGGGCATGTACCTTGGTTGTGGGCACATCCCCAGTAGAGGGTGTGCAGGAGGCAGCTGATCGATGCTTCTCTCTCATCGATGTTTCTAACTTTCTATCCCTCTCCCTTCCTCTCAGTAAAAAATCAATAAAATATATTTTTAAAAAAAGAAGAAAGAATGAGGATGGAGCACTCCAGAATGAGGAAATACAGGCACAAAAGCTGGGTGATCTCTGCTGACTGTGGGAAAGTAACTCCTGCTGCTGCACCATGGTGTCCGTCGGGACTCTCACCTTCAATGAAGATGGGCACCCTTTCCTCGTCACCACAGATCAGGACTGCAAGTCTCCTCTTATGGAACTTGTGGCCCTCAAGTCTCATACAATGGCAGCAAAGGCTGTAGCAAATAAAATGAAAACATCCCTTGGACCAAGTGGTAGGGGATGAGGATGTCGGTGTGACTGTAATGATGGTGCCACCATTTTGAACATGATAAATGTTGATCATCAATTTGCCGAGCTCCTAGCCGAACTGTCCAAATCGCAGGATGAAGAAATTGTAGATGGAGCCACAGGAGTGGTTGTCCTGGCTGGCGCCTTGTTGGAAGAAGCTGAGCAGTTGCTGGACCTCAGCTTTCACCAGATCAGGATCACGGAAAGCTATGAGCAAACCTACCGCATTGCTATCTTGCACCTGGACAAGAAAAGTGATAGTGTCCTTGTTGACATCAAGAACAATGAGCCCAATTCAGACTACAAAAAACCATGCTGGGCTCCAAAGTGGTTAACAGCTGTCCCCAACAAATGGCTGAGATTGCCTTGAATGCTGTCCTCCATGTGGCAAATATGCAGAATAGACGCTTTGAGCTCATCAAAGTAGAAGGCAAAGTGGGCAGGAGGTTGGAGAACACTGAATCTATTAAGGGCATGACTCGGGACAAGAATTTCAGTTACCCACAAATGTCAAGACAACTTGAAGATGCTAAGAATGCAATTCTCACATGTCCATTTGAACCACTGAAGCCGAAGATGAAGCATAAGCTGGATATGACCTCCGTCCAGAAATATGAAAAGGAGAAGTTTAAAGGGATGATTCAGGAAATTAAAGAAACTGGCACTCACCTAGCTATTTGCCAGTGGAGCTTTGACGATGAGCAAATTATTTACTTCTTCAGAACAACTTGCCTGTAGTTCATGGGGTAGGAGGACCTGAATTTCAGTTTCTTGCCATTTTGACAGGAGAGGGATCAGCCCAGGCTTTTCAGAGCCCACAACTGAGAAGCTGGGCTTTGCTGGGCCTGTAAAAGAGATCTCATCTGGGACACCTAAAGGCAAGATGCTGGTTATTGAGCAATGAAAGAACTCTAGAGCTGTAACCATTTTCATCAGAGGAGGAAACAATATGACCACTGAGGAAGCAAAGCTATCCCTTCATGATGCTTTGTGTGTCATCTGGAACCTCGTCCATGTTAATGGTGGAGGTGCTGCTGAAATCCCTGTGCTCTGGCAGTTAGCCAAGCAGCAGATAAGCGCCCAACGTTGGAGCAGTAGCCATGCGATCGTTCGAGGATGCCCTAGAGGCCATCCCCATGGCCCTTTCTGAGAAGAGTGGCATGAATCCCATCCAGATGACGACTGAAGTCAGAGCCAGACAAGTGAAGGAGATGACCCCTGCTCTTGGGATGGACTGCACAATGCTTCATATCACAATGGATACGAAGCAGCAACATGTATAGAAACCTTGATTGGCAAAAAGCAAAAGATATCTCTTGCTACACAAATGGTTAGAATGATTTTGAAGATTGATAATATCCATAAGTCCAGAGAATATAAAGAATAAAGAAAAAAATTAAGATACGATGTAGTAGTAGGATTGACTACTGTGATTAAATAAATGGGTGTCTTGTGATATAAAACAACAACAAAACACAAAAGATTAGAGAAAGAGAGAACTTGAAAAGTTCAAGGAACAGAGAGAGGCTAGCATTGTGAATGACCTTGGGGGACATGGGAAAAGTCTGGAGTTTTTTAAGAGCAAGGGTAAGTTCATGAGAATAATAATAACAAATAACAACAATAGCTAACAATCATAGGCATAGTAACATATATATGTACACCAAGACTTGCAGGTATAGTTTTAAGTACTTTATTTACATCAATTAAATTCTCAAAGCTTTGCATAAGGAGGTACCATTTATTCCCATTTTGCAGCTGAAGAAACTGAGGCACAGGGAAGTTAAATTACTTGCCAAACCCACAAAGCTAGCAGGTGGTGGAAACCAGAATTCAAAGCCAGGCCATCTGGTTGGCCAGGCCCTGTTTTAAGCATTGGGCTGTCCTGCCTTTCCCACGGAGGACTTCACACAGAAAGATCATCCTCTGTGTGGCAGGGGAGGAATCAAGGATGCTTCCTAGGTTTTGAGCTTGAGCAAGTGAGAGAGGAGTAGGCCTGGTAGGAAGGGTCCCCAAGCCCGGAATCTTGCCCTTAGGTAGCCCCTAAGCCAGAGTCGACCCTCAGCCACATTCTAGAGAAAGCCCAGTACACAGATGCCAAGGTTAGCCTGCACTGGCGGGCCTGTGCCAAGAACCACAAAAGCCTCATTTTATTTAAAACACAGTGCTTGGCAGAATTCCTGACCTAGACAGAGACAAGCCCATTACTTCATCTCATAAGCTGCATTACAGCCTCTGTTTTCATGTATCTCTTAGCAAGGCCTCTCAGCCGAAAATCCAGCCAGCCCATCAATCACTCCTCCCGGAGGCCCACAGATCAGGCTGCGGAGGTCGACATCCCAGCAGACACCCGTAGACATTTTCACATGGGATTAAGCCCCAAAGACATTCCTGTTTGTGCACAGGGGGCCTTGTTGCTTTATATTTTTTAATTAAAAGCAGATTTTTATCAATCTCCCCAAAAATCTATTGGGGGAACTGTAATTTTGCATCCAATCTTCCTATTTAATACTCCCCTAATGCCCATAAAAAGCTTTGGAGTTTCAGTTCACGATTTTAATCTTCACAGATAATTAGTGGGTAGAATGACTTGGGGAGAGAAGCAGGTATATATTTTCACAACTTGGTCAGGAGTGGGTGGGTGAGTTGTGTGGAAGGTCCCCAGGCAGTCTTGGCACATCTCCATTTCTGAAACATAAACACACAATTCATTTGAAGGAGCATTCATTTAGGCTCTTTCATTGCTGCCATAAAAAGTGCTTTCCCCTCTTATTTCTGACGCACCTTGTAATAATGCCACTTGGCTCTCCCACCTTCAGCGGCCTCCTACAGGATCCTCAGTCATTTCCCTGCCCCATGCCACCTCGGCCCCACCTACTTGTCTTATATTTACAGTCAGTCCCCCTTGGACATGGTCAGGCCTTTCCTACAGTCCCTCCTTTCCTCTGTTCCTCCTCCCTCCTGCTCAGCCCACTCCCCACACTTCCCTCCTTCCCCTCCTTTCCCTCCGTTTCTTCTCCTTACAGCCTCCTTACAGCTACTATTACCACTAACTGATCACCTTCTACATGGGTCAGAAACTGTTATAACACGTGTGTACTTACCTTAAAGCCTTATATTATTTATGTGAAATAACAGTGTTACACATAACCACATCAGCGCACACACACTTCTTTGACATTTAAAGAATCTGAGGCCAAGCAATTTTACTGAAACCCCTTTTCCCCTTCATTTTCTCTGCCTTTCCACTCCCATTTATCAGATATATATATACATATATACATACATACAAACATACATACATACATACATACACAAATAATAGACATATATACAGGCAGGGGCAGACACTAGAACAGACACTTAGAAGAAAGACAGGTAGAGAGACACACAGACAGATGGAAGATGGATGGATGGATAGATAGATAGATAGATAGATAGATAGATAGATAGACAGAGGAGGAGGTGGGACTGCAACAACAGGCAAAAGTCAACCAAATACCTCATTTCACATTTTGGTCCCTTTTCTCAGCTGCGTTTCTCCCTCCACCTTTATTCCCTCTGCTCTTCTGCTGGGTGGAATCATAGCCCAATGAAAAGTCCTTGAGGTAGATTTTAAAGGCTGGAAACAATGAGAATTCAGAGGCTCTGTGGTTACCAGGTGTGAGTCAGGACACATGAGATAATAGGTGTGAACGATCTTTTTTGACAAACAGTAAAGTTCTCAAAGGTGAAAAGGTATCAAAATCATCCATAATTTAATAGAGTTCAAGGTCTGAGGGGAGGTGGCTTACGACAGTGGTTCTCCACCTGGCTGTGCATTTGAATCACCCTGAGGACTTCTTAAAACCCAGATTGTTGAATTCCACCCCCAGGAGTTTCTGATTCAGTAAGTTTGGGTGGAGCCTAAGAATTCACTTTTCCAACCAGTTCCCAGATGATGGTGATGCTGCTGATCCAGGGACCTCACTTGGATAACCCCTGCTATTAAGTCATGGTCAGAGGTTAATTTGGATATTACAATGATGTTCAATCATGTCTCTTTAATTAAGTCATATTATCTGGCATATTTGAAAATGAAGGAAAGAGCAGCGATTGGTTGTTTTCAAGGTTGGGTCAAGATTTCAGAAGATGACTGAACTTTAAATGATCCACCCCACGTTTTCTGACACTCTCTGGAACTCTCATCTCCGACTACCATAAGTCTATCCATTTGGCTCCTCGTCCTGCATGATGAAAATAGAGACCTTGTCTGTCTTATTGAACACTAGAACTCTAAGACCTGAAGAGTTACTCTACCTGGAATTTCAGATGTTTGTGTGTCTGTATATGTCCATATATGTATATATAAATAAATATGTAAAAATGTAGATGTATGTTTGTGTCTGGTGAATGAGCCAGTGAATGAATGGATAGGTTGCCCTACATGATATAGGCAGAAGAATGGGCTCAGAGCTGGACCAGCTGGGTTTGGGGTCCTACTCCACTGCGTAGACCAGTGTTAGTTACTCAGGCTCAGAGCCCTGCGCAGGAAATCTCTGAAATGGCATTGCTCATTATGCTAAAAAAAAAAACAAACAAAAAAACAC
>NW_005871093.1:3425514-3482563 GCF_000147115.1 Myotis lucifugus | reverse complement strand
AACTGAGGTAACTGAAAAAAAATGTAAAGATGAGATCCATCACGGAAGAAGGGTCGTTTCCGAGGACGAGGTATCTCTAGCGGGACTGAATTTCAACACCCCTGGGAAAGGTTAAGGAAAATTAAAGGAGGCTCTGGAATTTGGGCTGCACATTAAAATCACGCAGGGAGCTTTCAAACCCAAACAAAAGTTAAGCATCCCAGGCACTACGGCAGGCAGGCAATTCAACAGAAATTCTTTCTCCATACATTTTGTAACTCTCGATATAGAAAATTTTAAGAATATGCAACGTAGACAGAACACTATGCTACCTCATTCCGGGAACCAGTTCACCTCTGTTCCCACCTACTTCCCAGACCCCAAAATATAATTATTTTGAAGCAAATCCCTGATGTCAAAATTTAGGATGTATCTCTGAAAGATAAGGAGTCTTTTAAAAAAAACTTTCTTTGTAATAATAAGTCCTCAAATAATCTCAAATAATCTGTCAAAATCTAATGTCCCCTGTTGTTCCATATATTTTTAACCATTTGTTTCGGTTGGAATGCAAATAAGGTCTGTGTGTTAGAATTTGTTGATATATCTCCCAAAATTCTTTTAATCTTTTGTGGGTCATCCGCTCTTTCTCTTCCTTTTTATTATGTAATTTCTTTTTCTTTTATGAAGAAACTAGAGGCCCAGTGCACAAAATTTGTGCACAGGGGGAGGGGCGGGAGGGGGTCCTCTCAGCCCAGCCTGCACCCTCTCCAATCTGGAACCCCTCGGGGGATGTCCAACTGCCAGTTGGACATCCTTCTCACAATCCAGGACTGCTGGCTCCTAACTGCTCACCTGCCTGCCTGCCTGATAGCTCCTACTGGCCCCCCTGCTAGTCTGGTCACCCCTAACCACCTCTGCCTGCCAGCCTGGTCACCCCCAACTGCCCCCCCTTGCCAACCTGGTTGCCCCCAACTGCCCCCCTGCCAGCCTGGTCACCCCTAACTGCCCACCCCACCAGCATGGTCGCCTCTTACTGCCTCCCCTGCCAGCCTGGTCACCCGCAACAGCCCCTCTCTTCCAGTATGGTCGCCCCTAACTGCCCCCCCACTGCCAGCCTGGTCACCCCTTACTGCCCCCCTGCCAGCCTGTTCAGTTGTTTGGTTGTCTCTCACGAACCCACCTGCCGGCCTGGTCGCCCCATGCAGCCTGCTTGTTCAGTTATTTGGTCATCCCTCACTAACCCTCTGCCAGCCTGATCACCCCACACAGCCTGCTGCTCATTCGTTTGGTTGTCCCTCACTGCCCCTCCTGCCGGCCTTGTCGCCCCACTCAGCCTGTTCAGTTGTCCATTCGGTTGTCTGTTCAGTTGTGATGGCCCCTGGCTCTTTATGTATATAGATGAGGACAAGAGTCCTGTGGAGTTTCTCACCATCTGGATTTTGCTGACTGAATGCCCATAGCATGGTTTAAGATGTTCTGTGCCCATATTTCCTATAAGTTAGTCATTAGATATGGGAGCCTAATAAAATTCACATTTGAATTATTTGATAAGACTACTTCATAGGTGGCATTGTATACGCCCATCAAAGATATTTAATGTTTGGTTGCCTCTTTTTCACACTATTAGTCATTAATAATCATTGCCTAGATTCACTAACTTATTTGGGCTTTCAAAACAATACCATTCCAACTCTATGAGTCCTGCTTCTGTTAGGTGGAATGTTTCTATTAAACAGAAACTTCCTGTTACTGACTGTGTGGCTGTCTAAGACACAGCTCAAATAGGAAAGGCAAGAGAAATGCTGGAGACCTTCTCTTCACTTACCAGTTTTTAAAACAAGGAACTGGTCCCCTAGCACCCTCCAAGCATGACCAAAGGTTTGTAGTTGCTGTTTTTTTAGACTATCATTAAGAACTCAATAATATAAACATATTTAATGTGTTTTAATCCATTGCCGTTATTATTCTTATTCTGCTCAATGAATCCAGTTCATGGCCAGTGGGAGCCTATTCATTTTCACTCCTGAGTCCTCCTGAGATGATCCTTGTCATTGTTAACAGCTTCCTTGCACTCCTGTGTGACACGATGCTCCAGGCCCATGTGTACATTCCTGCCTCAGACTAAAATCATCCATTTCTCTAACAAGCCCTGGTTTAATTTTTAACAGTTAGAGGCTGCAATCCAGGTGCTAAGGGTGCTTGCTACTGCTGAGTCAGTGATTGCTTCTAGGCCTTTTCAGTGGACAGAGCTGGGAAATGTTTTGTTTCAAGAAAAAAAATAGTGTATATCATACTTCCAATTCAAATTCTGGACTACAAGGTTTTTACTTACCTCAGTAGGTCTTGCATGTGTAACATCTTCCTCTGATTAAAAAAAAGGCTGGCCCAGCTGGTATGGCTCAGTGGTTGAACATTGACCTATGAACCAGAAGATCAAGGTTTTGATTCCCCATCAGGGCATGTGCCCAGGTTGTGGGTTCGGTCCCCAGTGTGTGACTTGCAGGAGGCAACCAATCAATGATTCTCTCTCATCATTGATGTTTCTATCTCTCTCTCCCTCTCCCTTCCTGTCTGAAATTAATAATTTCTCTGAAATCAATTGTGTGTGTGTGTGTGTGTGAAAGCCTGGTTTATTATTATTAACTAGAGGCCCAATGCACAAAATTCATGGGGGGGTGCGGTCCCTCAGTCTGGCCTGCACCCTCTCCAATCCAGACACCCTCAGGAGATGTCTGACTGCCGGTTTAGGAAGAGTTGCTGCTACATTTAGAGAATTTGAGCTTCACTAATGGGGAGAGAGAGAGAGAGATAGAGAGAGAGAGAGAGAGAGAGAGAGAGAGAGAGGCAGTTGAACATCCTTCTCACAATCCAGGACCACTGGCTCCTAACCACACACCTGCCTGCCTGCCTGGCCGCCCCTAACCGCCTCTGCCTGCCTGCCTGATCTCGCTTCCAATTGTTCCCCCACTGGCCTGATTGCGCCCCTAACTGCTTGCTCCCCTGTGCCAGCCTGATTGCCCTCAACTTCCCTCCCCTGCCAGCCTGATCGCCCCCAGCTGCCCTCCCCTGCCAGTCTGATTGCCCCCTAACTGCCCTCCCCTGCCAGCCTGATCACCCCTAACTGCTTGATCCCCTTTGCTCCCCTGTGCTGGCCTGATTGCCCCTAACTGCTTGCTTCCCTGCAGGCCTGATCACCCCTAACTAACCTCTGCCTTGGCCCCTGCCACCGTGGCTTTGTCCGGAAGGAAGTCGGACATCCAGAAGATGTCTGGTCGACCCTGTCTAATTAGCATATTACCCTTTTATTAGTATAGATTTGGTTTTTTTCCTTATTACACACAACAGTCTCCAAATGACAATATCAATTACTATCAACAACATGATTACTGAAAACAGTTTAAAGTTTCCTAGTTTTATTCTGTGAGTTACAAATCATTGATAATCTAAATTTCTTTTAACTTATAGGTACCTGATCTATCACTTCCTTTTTTATTATGCAAAAAGTTTTAATAAAGCAATGAAGAGAAGTATCATGTGGAGATTCTCACCAGGAAACACATCATCCCCTCTTCCTTGAATAAATGTGGCAGACCACACTCTTAGCTTGGTGTGCCACTGACTCCTGGACATTGCTCCCTGATGCAGGGGGAGACCTTCCTCACTCTTTTCATAGCTGCACACCACCCCATCACGGAGACACGCCATCGCTCTTCCTGGGTTATTGTAAATAGAGCTGTGGTGTAGAAGTCTTATGGGCATGACTTCTGATATTTTTAAGCTTTTTAAGTGGAGCCAGAGTTGAGAAGGTCTGATCGAGAGAGAAAGGCAGATTGTTAAGATACCTCAGTGTGAATTCCAGTCTCTGCCCTTAATTTCCTCCCTGTGAAATGTGGAGAATACCTGGATAAAATATCAGGATAATATCTGGATACCAACCTACCTCACAGACTTGTGGAAATGATTAAATGAGCTAATACGTGTAAGTTGCTTATATCAGTTCTTAACACATTTTAAGCAAGATATGTTGTTGTTTTGTTGTGTATCTTTAAATTTCTTATTTAGCCTCCCTGTCTGTTTCCTCAGCTGGTCGGACTGCCTCAGGATGTTGGCACAACAAAATTAGATCAGCACTGTGAAATTTCTTGAAAGAGCTAAAATCTCTGAAAATGCAGAGAAAGGGTATTATTTTTATCACATGATTAAGGAGTGTCCTGCTAAGAGAATGGACCGTATTAGTATGGCAGGACACTCGGGGAGTGTGGATATAGGGTTCCCCGATTCCACTGAGTCAGTGAGACAACCTGTCAATTCACTCAAACCACTAATTTAATTGATTTTTATTTTCTACTAAATTGACAGACTGAGTAAATTGAACAAATTGACTGGCTGTTTTGATATCATTTAGACTCAGCTTGAGTGGAGCTAATCATGAAGGGGAAAACAATTGCTATTGACATTGCTGCAGTGATCAAAGACACCCTCCACACAGGCACACAGAGGCGCACTGGGACCCCCACCGGGTCGCCAGCTTCATGCCTCACCCCACGAAGTTTGGGAGAACAAACCCTTCCCAATACACTGCACCACCTTAGAGGGGAGATCAAATGGAGGGCAGGTTGGGGGTGAGAAAAGGATCAATCAGTACATAAGTATTACTATCCAGTTCTGACTGAATGGAAGAGCTGACAGAGCTGAGGAAATGCTGCTATTCCCCGTGGGAGGGTGAATAATGGCTCCTAATCCCTGGAACCTGTGGGTGTTACTTTACACAGCAAAAGGGACTTTGAAGGTGTGATTACATTAAGGATTCTGAAATAGGGAGATGATTCTGGATGATGTGGATAGATCCAATGTGGTCACCAGCATCCTCCTAAGATGGAGACGGGAAGACATTTGACTACAAGAGGAGTGGGGAGATGTGGGGATGGAAGAGGTTGCAGGGATGTGCGGAAGGGCCAGGAGCCAGCCAGGGCGGGCTGACTCCCGAAACTCT
Organism: Myotis lucifugus; assembly: GCF_000147115.1. Lineage (NCBI taxonomy): Eukaryota > Metazoa > Chordata > Mammalia > Chiroptera > Vespertilionidae > Myotis > Myotis lucifugus. The sequence continues at coordinate 3,477,591 of NW_005871093.1, read as the reverse complement.
GAAAGGCAAGACAGTGGACTCTCCCTGCAGCCTCCAGAAGGAACTGGCTCTGCTGACACCTTGACTTTAGCTCAGAAACACTGAGAAACACTGATTTTTGGACGTCTGACCTCCAGACTGTGAGAGGATACATGTGTGTTCTTTTAAGCCTCCAAGTTTGTGGTCATTTTTGATGGCAGCCGCGGGAAGCGAACACACTCCCATTAGTTGGATCCTCAGTGTCTGTCTTCTCACTGCAATCCTCCTGCACCGCTTCAGGACAGGAGGGGACGCTGGGAGGTTAAAGTGGGTGGAAGCCGTGCCCCCTGTTTCTGCTTCAAACCAAGGAGAATTGCTTTTTAATGTGGGCTCCAAGTAAGATTAAAATGACGAAAAGCAGGATTCTTCTGAAATGGGGGGAGAGAGCAGCCTGAAAGAGAGACCGTTGACATCTCTAATACATGGCGAATGCTTGGGTCAGTTCCTGCGCCCAGAGAACATTGTCAAATGAAGTCATGGTAGTAGTGGTGGTTATATCTGCTCTGGTCCCTTCGTTTTACTGATGACACACAACCCTTCTGTGCATTTGAATGCCTTGCCTCACGGCATCTGCTCTCGGCAGCCGAACCAGTATTAGAACCCAGGTTTTTATCATCTTAGGGTCTGCTGCAACCCATACCCTGGATCTAATCCCAAATAGTAAATGTCACCAGCTGACTGTGTCTTTCATTAAACAAATAAACCTGCTGCATAAGGGCTGTGTTTATTGTCTGCCTTTTATTTGCAGAGCCATTTCCAAGTCCCAAGGAGAGCTGACCACTCTGGGAGCTCCCTGTGCCACCGTGCCAAGGAGTGGTTTTATATCAGAAAAGGAGAGCTGCTTCTGGCCCCTCCCCCGCTGCCCCCGACAGCTGGAGAGGTGGCTGCTTCTCCGCCTGTGAGCAGATTGTCATGGGGATGGCAGGGCGGGCCCGGGCAAGAGGGCAGGGATGGTGAGGCAGTGGCAGAAGCAGCTGCTGGCTCATTAAGGACACTAGGGTGAAATCTGGGCCACACCAGGCCCAGCCATATGCTCAGATATGCAAACCACAGCTGCTTGCCTACAAATCGCCCCTCTAAACGGGGGACTTCTCTTGTTGCTCAGGCACTTGCTTTGATGTCCTACTGAGGAGGTGTCCTCTTGGCCCAGCGTCAGGCAAAGGGAGTAGAACTTTCAGTCTAGCCAGTACCTTCCTGTCATTGCACTGCAGGAGAGTGAGGGGGGAAGAGACAGCAGGTGAACACGAAGATGAAGCCCTTCGTCACTCAACTCCCCAGAGCTCTCACTGTTTTTACCTAAGAGGGGCATTGCCTCTTTTCTAAGTAAGGATCCTCACCTGGGCATTCAAGGTTCTCAACTGTCTTGTCCTTACTCACCCCTCCAAGGTTTCTTACTATTCTTCCATTTGTGACAAATGGGTTCTACCTTGGCCCCCACATATGCCATTCCTTAGACCATAAGCACCATGAGGGAAGCAACTTTGACCCTCTTTTCAATGCTGTGTCCCCAGTTCCCATGTGCCTGGCACGCGGTGGGCCTCAGAAATATCTGTGAAGGAATGAATACCACTCATTCAATAGCTGCCAGATACTAAACACAGTGCAAGGTATTTACTGGCGCAAGAACTTAGCCACATTTCTAAACCTCCTTGTGTCTAACTCTAATTTACAGGATGTCCATACGTCTGGAAACCTAGACAAATATACAAAATGTCATCAAGGATATCTTCAACCTATCAAAATGTAAAATAATAATACCCACACTTTCAGACTTGAAAAACTCTGTTAAAATCGGGTTGGTGTGAAAATCAAATGAGATAACATGTATAAAGCATTTACCTCCATCACTGACAGGGTACATCTCAGTAGCTGTTCGTCATTTATTACTATGTTGCTATTGTTACAAAGATTAATAAAATAGTAATCAATGTGGAAGACAAACAAGTAAATAATTGTAGTCCAAAATGAGAGCTGCAACCACACAAGTATGGATAAAGCCCTCTGTGGCCCCAGAGACTCTATCTTAAAAATGTATCTAGGACCAAAATGTTCTAATACCATCTCCATCAAGTACCATTCTAGTCGAAGCACCCTCATTTCTCACTTAGATTGCTTCCAACCTCTTCTCTCTGCCCTCATTTTGCCCTCCCCACCTCACCTCACCCCCCAGTCTATTCTCAACACAGCAGCCAGGGATCCTGGTAGAACTTGCCAGCTCACGTCATGCCCCTGTTCAAAACTCTCCAGTGACTCTCCATCTCTCCCCAAGTGAAAGCCAGAATAGCGGTCACTTACTGGGATGGTTAATTTTATGTCAATTTAACTGGGGCACGGGGTGCCAAGACATTTGGTCAAACATTTTTCTGGGTGTGTCTGTGAGGGTGTTTCTGTGAGGGTGTTTCTGGACGGAATAAGGCACATTTCCATCACCAACGTGGGTGGGCCTTGTCCAACCAAGTGAAGACCTAACATAGAACAAAAAGGCTAAGTAAGAGGAAACTCCTCTCCTTGACTAATTTAAGCCGGGACATCAGTATTTTCCTGTCTTCAGACTCAAACTGAAATGTGACTCTTCTTGGGTCTCAGGCCTGCTGGCTTTTGGACTAGAAATATAGATTAAAGATGATATAGATGAGAGATAGAGATGATAGAGATAGAGATAGAGATAGAGATAGAGATAGAGATAGAGATAGAGATAGATAGAGATAGAGATAGAGATAGAGAGAGATCTTACTGGTTCTTTTTCCTTAAATTGCTTTAATTTTTGTAACAATTATCATCACCTGACATACCACGTGCTTACTTGTTTGTTTGTTGAATGCCTATTTATCTGCCTCTTGCAACTAGAATATAAATTCCTTGTGAGTAGGAACTTTTCTTGTTCACTGCTGTATGCCTAACACCTAGACAGGTACCTAGTACAAGTTCCTAGTACAAGTGCTCTTTGTCTATTTGTTCATTGAATTAATGAATACATTAAAATTTTAAGTTTGATTTTAGAAGGAGAGAAAGGTATTCTAGATAGGTGGCCATTATGCAGACAATCAGAAAAGACTATGGTTTTGCTGAGTGTGAGTTAAGAATTAGGCAGCATAAAATTCAGTGTTTTGCCCTCCAACAAGGACCTGGACGACAGACACTCCATACTGCTGATTAAGGGCTGATCTTTACGCTTTAACAGCCAGCAGAGCAGACAGAATGTTTGACATCCTTGCCTATAAATTAAGGAGCCCAACCAGGATAATAAGCTTGAGGTGAGTTGAGTGAGTAGCCCATGCAAGGCCAAGACTTTCCTCAGAAAACAGCTCTGGGCCTGCTCCAACACTGAGATAAATTGGAGACAGAGGCCCTAAAGTTCAATGCCAATGAGAATAGCTGCAATATATTTAGTTGGAAATAGCGCACCAAAGCCATAAAATCTCAATAAAGAAATCAAATATAGAGGGTCTAGTTTTAAGCAATGTGACATCCTGGTAAAATCTCCAAGAGAAGTGAGTGGGGAAATATTGCCCCTAGTAAGTAAATGAGTTGTCTTGTAATAAATAGTTGTCAGAAGAAAGAAGTTAAGAAGGCCAAAGTTGTAATATACATCACGGTCAGAAAGAAAAAAACCCAGAGGATGGAACTGGAGCAAGCTGGCTCTGATCTGCACTAGAACAGTAACCAAATGGGAGACCAGTGCTTGCTAATTGCCCTCACCAATGAAATGGGGTATTAACCACAAGAGTCAAATGAGGTGAAGTTTACAAAAGTGACATAAAGAATTGTAAGTCCTATATAAGTGCGAAATAACAGTAGACTAACAGAAATGATTTTGTTTTGTTTTTAATTTTTTTCAATTACAGTTTACATTCAATATTATTTTGTATTCATTTTAGGTGTACAGCATAGTAACTAGACAATCATACGAAGTGTTCCCCCTGATATATTCAGTACCCAACTGGTGCCATACATAGTTATTACAATATTACTGACTACATTTCCTATGCGGTACTTTACATCCTCATGACTATTTTGTAACCACCAATCTGTATTTTTCAATCCCTGGGGACCTTTTTCACCCAGTCCCCCAACATCCCCTCCTCTCTGGCAACCATCAGTCTGTTCTCTGCATCTATGAGTCTGTTTCTGTTTCTGTTTTGTTTATTTATTTATATTGGTCTTTAGACTCCACATATTAGTGAAATCATATGGTATTTGTCTTTCTCTGACTTATTTCACTGAGCATAATACCCTCTAGGACATCCATGGGACACAGTGAAAGCAGGCCTAAGAAGGAAATTAATAGCATTACAGACAGGCCTACTTCAATAAACAAGAAAAATCTCAAATAAACCATCTAACCTTACACTTATAGGAACTAGGAAAAAAACAACAACAACAAACAAAACCCAAAGTGAGTAGAAGAAAGGAAATAATAAAAATCAGAGCAGAAATAAACAAAATAGAATCTAAAAAAAAACCACAATGCAATCAATGAAACCAAGAGCTGGTTCTTTGAAAAGATAAACAAGATCAATACACCCTTAATAAGACTCATCAAGAAAAAAAGAGAGAGGACCCAAATAAATAAAATCAGAAATGAAAGAGGAGAAGTTAACAACTGACACCACAGAAATACAAATATAAGAAAATACTAGGACAACTATATGCCAACAAACTGGGCAATCTGGAAGAAAAGGATTTTCTAAATAAGATATTCCATGGATGTAAGTTAGATGGACTAGGGTTCTGAATGATTAACTATATTTGGGAAACAAGCCTGACTTCATTAATGCTCTACTCATGACACAATTTGCACCCCTCAACCATGAAAAACCTTCCTTCCTTCCTGTCTCTCCTGCCCATCTCAGTCTTGTTACAATCAGCATCACACCGTCAAGCTGGACATGGATAATAAGACCTTGCCTCTTTGACAAACCATTATTTAGAGCCTCGTTGGCAGTTTAATCAGCTGTTACTGATGAGAAAAGTCACATATGTTTGAAATGGCATATGTTTGTCATTCATCCAAGCATTGTGTATAACAAAGAGAAGATTGGTGACAGTTTAAGTGTTAATTTAAACAACTTGGGATACCTCCAAAAAATGGAATTCTATGCAATAATTCCTAAACTCTAAGAAGCACTTTATATACTGGCACCACTGCTAAGATATATGAAGTTTTAAAAAAAGAAACAAAATGGTGTTTATATAGGACGCTACTATTTATAAAAGGGGTAAGAAAAAGGAGATATATGTGTGGAGCTTTTTACTTGGATTGCATAAACTATCTCTGAAAATATACCTATGAAACTAATAATATTGTTGCCTCCAGAGATAAGAACTAGGCAATTGTGAATGAGTGAATGAATGGATGAATGAATGAGATATAGAAGCGGGCAATAGGCTGTTCACTATATATCCTTTTGAATTTTGTCTCATATGAAAGCATTTCCTTAAAAATTAAATTAAAAATAAAAGAACAACATAAAATACAAACTTCAAAATATAACAGAGTATAAAAAGAAAATAAGTATTATTTCATAGTCTAATAACTAGAAATGATCATTATTAATGCCTGATATATTTCTTCCCAGTTGTTTTTCTTTCATATTTTACATTACTGAGATTGCATGGCCTATGGATTTTTATGTCCTACTCTAACAAAATATCCTAAGCTTTTTCCCATATCACTTAAATGTCAACAGAAAGATTATTTTAATGAATGATTCCTACTCCATCATATGAATGCACCATGATTTAACTAGTACCCTTGAACATTTAAGCAGTTTCCAATATTTTTGTAATACGTTTTGGAGACTGATCTCTGTCTGTGTCTCTGATTATATCCATAAGCTGAATTCCTAAAAAGAGACTTACTAGGTGAAACGATACGAAATTTTTTTCTGTTTCTTTTTTTAAAATATATTTTTATTGATTTCAGAGAGGGAGAGAGAGATAGAAACATCAATGATGAAAGAGAGTCATTAATTGGCTGCCTCCTGCACTCCCCCAACTGGGGATCAAGGCTGCAACCCGGGCATGTGCCCTGACTGGAATAAAACCGTGAGCTCCTGGTTCATAGGTTGATGCACAACCACTGAGCCACGCCGGCTGTTTCTTGACACAGATTGCCAGTCTCTCCAGAAATCTTGTACCAATTTATGCTCCCGTCAACTGCATCTGAGAGCACCCCTTATACTTTAACCCGGGGCTGCTCTGATGTCAGCCTTGGGTGCCAGAGCTCTAGCCTTCCCCAGCTGTGGCTCAGAAACCAGTAAATAGGACAGTCACGCTGAGAGCCTGCAGGCATAAATTCGACAAGTTTGCTGAATGCTTTATAAAAGCATCTTTTCTGAATTCCTGAAAAAGGTATCTAGAACTGGTAGATACTAAAAGCACCATTATCTTGAAGAATAACATGTTCCAAGTAGTCTTTGTCCTTGCTGAGAGAAAACTCTATTTCACGAAACAGCTTTACTTACAGTCAAGCACTCCAGGCTTTGAATGGAGCCACATAACTGGGCTCCAGGTGGACATCAAGAGTACATGAACTTCAAGTGGGTTTGAGAAGCAAGACCCTGTTATGAACACGACTACATAAATAAGTAGCCTTCGCTTGCTTCTCCTCACTGTCCCCTCCTCCCCCTAGAAAGCACAGAAAAGCAAAAAGAGAATTAGGAACTGCACAAACTGCGGTTTCCATAGAATTGTAGATGGGTATAACCCAGATGCCAAAGTGCATGTAAGAACCCCCTTAAATTGGCTGAGATTAGACTGGGATCCATTTGGGGGAAGTGAAGAGTAGAAGCAATGAGGATGACAAGACAGCCCAGCAGGGACACATTTCAGAAAGTACTACCTAAATGACATGATCTGAAGCAGAGGGCTTGTCCTGAAGAGTGAAATCTACATCCCATGTCTTACAGGGACTGGTGAACAGAACCGGGGACTTGAGCCCTCTGGGGCCATTGGCTCACAGGGGCAGAGAGTAGGCAAGAGGCACAGGGAACCACAGACTGGGCCAGTCTGTCTCTGTCAATGAGCTGGTTCAGAAAACCCAATCCATTCCATGGCGAATAACAGCTCAGCATTATTATTATTATTATTATTATTATTATTATTATCATCATCATCATCATTATTCATTGCTAGAATAGGAATAGTATATATAATATCACATAGATGGCAGATAAATAGCAACATCAACAAAATAATATAGATAACTGGTTCAACACCAACACAGAGATTTTATAAGGTAAAATATGGGCAAAAGGCAGAAAACTTATCAATTTCCAAAATTCCCCAATGAAATGTGACTGGCGAAACTCAGGAAAGATGCAGGGGAAAAAAGAAAAACCAGAGCAGACATAACAGAAAAGTAAACAAAATATGAAAGTACCGAAGAGAAGCAGACAATGTAGAAACAGAAAAAGGGGGTACAGGGACAGATATGCAAAACTTGAATGAAAGGAGTTACAGAATGTGAGAGATAAAATTACAGACGCAAAAGACAGGCAAAGGAGATCCAGTATTACACTCTATTAAAATATAAAAAATAAAATGAACCAGAACCATGAAGTCAAACAAATATTTAACAATACAATTTTTAAAACCGCTCCTGAAATGAAACATTTGACTCTACATGTCGAAAAGGAATTTCATGGTCATGGAAGCAGACCCAGGATAGTCAACACTGAGACATCTCCTGGCAAAACTGTTGGACTTTAAAGATAAAGAATCCTTTCATCTGGCATTTAAAAGTTCAGTTGCAAAAGAAAGAGATCAGACTGACTGCAGATTTTTCCACAGCAACATTCAACACTTGAAGACACTGGAGAAATGCCTAAAAATCCCCAAGGATGCAGCGCCTGGGCCAAGAATTTTCTATTTATCCAAATTAGCCTCCAAGAATAATGACTATGGACAAACAGTTTGAAACCTGCAAAAACTCGAGGATTGTTGTCCCACAGTCCTTTTTGAGGAAATGTAGAGGATAAATTGCAGCCATGTGAGGAATGCCTGGGGTTCTAGAGCAAAAGAACTGGCTTAAATATATGCACCTTAGAGCAAACAATGAAGCATGTACTCAGATATGGATGGCAGAAAAGAATGCAAGTGGTATATGCCCTGAAAATCTGGAATTGATACAGGTAACCAAGAGAGTGGACAAGAGAAGACAAAGAAGGAAGGAGATGGAGTAATCCTGCTGTCTGCCTCATCTGCAGCAGGTAAGCGTCAGAGAACCTTACTTAAAGCTGACAAATCAAGTAATCGAGGTGCATGAGAAGTAATAGAAAACTGCGAGGGAGATATTATTGACTCAATTTGGGAAACTAAGGAAAAGGAAGGAAGGACAAGAGGACAGGAAACACATTACATTTAGAAGTGTTCATACTAGGAGACCATTAGATACTGTGTAAAAAAATAGGAACTAAGAGAATTATATAAAGCCAAAATTAATTTTATAAAGGTAACAACTAGAATAAAAATACCAACTCTCTTAAATATCAGAAACTAAACACACATGTGCGCGCGCGGACACACACACACACACACACACACACACACACACACAGCAAAGATCACAATGTAAATACTTAAAAGGAAACAACTATAAAAAGAGCACAGCCCTGGCCGGGTATTTCAGTGGTTAGAGAGTGGTCCCGATAGGCTAAGATTGATCCCTGGTCAGGACACATACAAGAATCAACCAATGAATGCATAAATAAGTGAAACAACAAATCAATGTCTCTCTCTCTCTCTCTCTCTCTCTCTCTCTCTCTCTTTCTCTCTCTCTTGCTTGCTAAAAATCAATCAACCAATAAAAATTAAAGAGTACATGTAAAATGATATAAAAACCTATATGCGTGATAGTTGTTAACTAGATTTATCGTGGTGATCATTTCAAAATACATACAAATATCAAATCATTATGTTGCACATTGAAACTAATATGTTATATGTCAATTATATCTCGATTTAAAAATATTTAAAAAATAAATTTTAAAGTAATAATAATATAAAAAACTAAGCCCAAGCATATATAGAAGTATGTAAATGAGCCTCAATCAATAGGTAAAGTAAATGCTTTTCAAATTATATCACAAAGAAAATCTAAACTCTATGCTATAAAGAAACATGTAAAACAATGCAATTAAAAAAATAAGACTGGAGAAAGGTATACCAAGAAGATGCGAACAAAATGATATTAATATTAGACAAGGTGGAATTATATTTGCATATAATGTCTGAAAGGAGACACAAGAAACTAGTAATAGTGGTGACTTGTATGTGGGGGAGGTGGGGGATGGGTGGGAAGTGAGCCAGTGGGACTGGGGGAAGGAGGGAGGGACCTTTCACTGCAAACCTCATACATATACACACCCACAGAGAGGTGTATGTGTGAGTCTGACTGCATCACCCATTTATTCAAAACACACAAAATCTTGTGTGCAAAGGGCCCTAAGTCATAGTTTCTATCAGACAAGTAGTCTTACAGCCTCTTCATAAAAGTAAAATTTCCTTCCTTTGTCCTTCAGTTTAACTGAAAACATAACCTTCTGTTTTGCTTATAAATGATTCCCCCTTCACACAATGAATGTGGGCCCAATTAAATCACCCGTAGCAAAAAAAAAAAAAAAGCGCAGTGCTTTTTCTTGCTTTTTCTTTCTTTTGTATGGAAAGTCATTAGAAAGTCAGGTCTTTTTCTGGAAGATACTTGCCCTGAGCTGTCTGCTGTGGCTGTAACCTGGACTGTGGCTGCTCAAATTGCAATGTGCTGCAAGTGTAAACTACACACCAAAGTGCAAAGACTGTGAATGGAAAAAAGAGTGTAAACTATCTCATTCATATTTAATATTGATTACAAATTGATATTGGGGTAAATAAGTATGCCATTCAAGTGAATTTCAACTGTATCTTTTTACATTCGTAGCAAGGCTGCTGGGACATTTAACACTCCGGTGTGGGGTGAATTTCCCGCCAAAATATAAGATGGCTCTGTCTTTTGGTTTTGTTCCATCCACCAAAAGGGTGGATTACAAACAAATATTTGGTAATACGCAGTTACAATCGGCCCGAGTTTACACGTTTCCCGCACTCCACCGCAAATCTATATGAATTGGGGTAAATAAGTATGCTATTCAAGTGAATTGCAACTGTATCTTTTTACATTCGTAGCAAGGCTGCTGGGACATTTAAAATTACATATGTGGTTCACATTATATTTCTACCAAACTGCACTGCTCTAGGTGGTTAGAAACATAAGCGGACGGGCTAGATGAGATTTTGCTGCAATAACAAGCAACCCTAAAAATCTCCCTGACTAACCACAACAATGTTTTCGTCTCAGTCACAATAGGTGAGCAGCGTGGACCAGCCAGGGAATCTGTTTCTACAGTCAGTGACATTCCTGGGCAGCTGGAGACTTCTCTAGCGCATGCTCAGTCACTGCAGCGATGGAAGGGAACATGAGCCACGCATCTGCCCTAACGTTTCCTCTTGAAAGTAACACACATACTTTGTGCTCACATTTCTCTGGTCAAGGCGAATCCCACGGCAATGCCTAGTTTCACACAGGGATTGGGAGTTGTGGTTACGGGGGCAGGGGTGGTGCATAATCCTCCTCCATGCCCAGAAGAAGACAGAAATATTTAATGAACCACAGTGACCATGACATCTCACTTTATGTCCTATACAAGGCTCAAGTTGTGTCTACACAGCCCTACATATTGACTCCAAATGACTTGATATTAACTATTGTTTGAATTTATGTAGAGTTGACTTGCGGCCAAAAGGAAACCGGTTTCAGGGAACATGCAATTGAGTGAAGCCCTATTAGGTCATCCCAGTGGACCTGCTGACACTGCCAGTGGCTGGGTTGTCCACTGCACCAGAAGGAGGCCCATGTGCAACGGCTGGTTTTTACAAGACTTTATACTGAACCAAATATCACTTTGTGCTTTATACCTTAATTCAGGGCTGCACAGTATATACTTCATCAATCTTTCACCAAATAGCTTTCAAATCTGTAAAGACGTTTAGCAGTTCTGCTGTTCCTCATGTAAAACGGTGCTGTATCTCCTCGCTACTATGGTCTCGCAGTAGATAGCTGTGTGGTGCACAATTATACAGGATCCCCTTCCCAGAAAGGAAAGTGTGCATTCAAGTTCACTGCCATGGGACTTGCCTGAGCTTGACCATGTCACATCCAAACAGAAGTTTTAAATGAGATTGCAGGGGTCGGCTCAGACCACTTGATCTCGCCCTCTGTCAAAAGTGTGGGCATGTCAAAGTCACTAATCATCCGAGAGATGCAAATCAAAACAACAATGAGGTACCATCTCATACCTGTCAGACTGGCTATCATCAACAAATCAACAAACGACAAGTGCTGGAGAGGATGTGGAGAAAAAGGAACACTTGTGCACTGCTGGTGGGAATGCAGACTGGTGCAGCCACTATGGAAGACAGTATGGAGTTTCCTCAAAAAACTGGAAATGGAACTCCCATTTGACCCTGTGATCCCACTTCTAGGAATATATCCCAAGAAACCAGAAACACCAATCAGAAAGGATATGTGCACCCCTATGTTCATAGCAGCACAATTCACCATAGCTAAGATCTGGAAACAGCCTAAGTGCCCATCAGTAGATGAATGGATTAGAAAACTGTGGTACATCTACACTATGGAATACTATGCTGCTGTAAAAAAGAAGGAACTCTTACCATTTGCAACAGCATGGATGGAACTGGAGAGCATTATGCTAAGTGAAATAAGCCAGTCAATGAAGGAAAAATACCACATGATCTCACTCATTCATGGATAATAAAGACCATTACAAAATTTTGAACAATAATAGATACAGAGGCAGAGCTGCCTCAAACTGATTGTCAAACTGCAGCGGGAAGGCCAGGGAGAGTTTGGGGGCAGGAGGGAGGGGGGTAAGAGATCAACCGAAGGACTTGTATGCATGCATATAAGCATAACCAATGGACAGAAGACACTGGGGGGTAAGGGAGGCCAGGGGATTGTCAAGGGCAGGGGGGGGGGAGGACACATATGTAATACCCTTTGTAATACTTTTAGCAATAAAAATAAATAAATAATAAATAAATAAATAAATAAATAAATAAATAAATAAAAAGTGTGGGCATGTCCCACATCGGAGCTACTCCGTCAGCCTGGGACCCAGAGCGATGAGATACATGGAGCAGGGACCATCAGACCCCCAGCAGTCCACCTAAAACCTGAGCAAGAAATGACTGTCTGTTACTGTAAGCCACTGAGATGAAAGGTTTTTGGTGTGTGGGAAAGCTGGCCAATACAAAAGGGGCAATTTTAGGAAAAGCTGAATGTTTTCCTGTCTGTCCCACTATCAGGAGATTTTCTCCATAGGATACTTTGTAGTACAATACTTTATTTCCTTTCTTTCTTTTATGAGCATTTATATAGCAGTCACTATATACCAAGAACTGTTCCAAGCGCTTTATAAAAATTAACTTACTCCATCATCATAAAACCCTCTCAGATAGGTTTCCTTATTATCCCCATTTCACAGATGAGGGAACTGAGGCAGAAAGAGGTCAAGATCACACAGAAGGTAAGCAGCAGAGTCAAAGTTCACCCCAGGTAGGCTGGCCCGAGAGTTCATGTCCTTAACCACTATGCTATGCAATTATAACCATTCATATTTATTGAGTTGATTTATATTAAGCACATTCAGTCTTATTTCTCATAATAAATCCAGGAAGTGGGGGGACCTGTGACTCAGAGATGCAAACTGACTCAAGGTTACACAGTGACCTTGATGGCAGCAAAATTCATGCTTGATGATAAAAAAGAAAAAACCTCCAAATGCTGATATAGTCATCAGTTAAACTCTTTCTGTTCAAATCAACTGAATTGGACCACGGATACATTTCCAAGAGTTCTCTCTGTGGTGACCACCATCATTAGCATTAATAAATGTTGGGGAAGACCTGTACTAGGTAGATGCCCTTGCCCCAATTAAGACTGAAGAAATAAATAGCTTACTCTAATTAGGCCGTGATGGGGTGAAAGATGAAATAAATAAACACCACAGTGGACAGGGGAGCATGAGCACCCCAGTCAGCTCTCACTCGGTGACTATAGTTTTCACAGGATTGCATAGCAGCCAGCTGCCCCGGGAACAGAAAACACAATATTCCTGTCCTCCTCCTGTTTCATTATCACCAGGGACGGTGTTGGCATTAAAGGAGCAGTGTGAAATGGACAATTCGCACATCCTCCACATTTCTCAACAATGTCGGTCCCTGCTGTTGCCATGGCTGCCGTGGATGCTGCCGCCCCTGTCTTCTCACACCAAGAAGAGTATTAGACATGGACCAGCAGGGAAGCACATGCAAACAGGCACGTGCGCGCGTGCACACACACACACACACACACACACACACACACACTCCCTCCAGCCCTTTCTCCACTCCCAAGAAATGCCAGGGGACATAAAAAAGGGGAAAGAAGCAGCAATTTGAAAGCCTTTGGAAGCGCACAGGAGTCCTCCTGCAGCACCAGGTGACGTGCCAACAGGCCTCCGGCCATCCTGCTTCTCCAGGCCTTCCCGGCACCAGCACCGGCAGACAGACCTCGTTTGGAAGGGGCGGCGTGAGAGCCTTCAAGGCCTTGTCTGGTACACCAGATGCCTGCAGGGAAGGAGCAGCCAGTGAATGAGGCCCTGCCCTCAGCCCGGCCCAAACAGCTCTCCTGGAGCCTCCCGGTTCCAGGTACAGGGGCAGCCCTACCAAACCTCTGGGCCACACTTGCCTTTAATTAGAGAGAATGAAGGAGCTGGACCTCCATACTCAGCATTCAGACTCCAGGCATTTCTATTCTGATTGTGTGGCCTCATTCTCAAAACTGAGCTTCTTCCCCACTTGTACCAGTCAGGGTTCTCCAGGGAAACAACCAACAGAAAACACACACACACACACACACACATACACACGTTTTATTATGAGGGGTTGTCTCACATGATTATGGAGGTGAAGACCCAGGGAAGCCAGTGCTATCGTTCTAGTCTGAGTCCAAAGGCCTGAGAACCAGGAACCGATGATGTAAGTTACCCGTCCAAGGGCAGGAGAAGACCCATGTCCTAGCTCAGCAGGCAGGCAGGAAGCAAAAGGAATTTCCCCTTCTTATCCACCTCAGTGCTTCAACTAGGTTACCTTCCCTTTGACCTTTGGCCTCACTCTTTCCTTCCTTCTGTATTGCCAAGAGTCAAAAGGCTGGGAAGGCAACAAGTGAGAGGGGGGAAGATTAGCCCCACCCTCCTGGGGGTGAATTATTGGTCCTCAAATATTGGCTGATTGGGGTGATGGTTCTGACCCACCTGCCGTGTGTGAACGTTTTGATGTGCTTTCCATACTATTTGGGGCCAATGTTTCCCCAGCCCCCTTGTCTTGTTTCCACGTACATGTTTCCATTCTGCCCTGGCTGACAGCTATATTAATTTTGAAGCAGTGATTCTCAAAAGTATGGTCCCAAACCAGGACCGTAAGCCTCACCAGAGAACTGGTCAAAACTGCAAATTTCAGGCCCCACGAGGACCCACTGGATCAGAAATCTGGGAGTGGCACCCATCAGCCATCTCTTACTATGAGGCCTCCAGGTGATTCAAGCACTCTCACGTTTGAGAACCCCTGACTTTAAAGGCTGGTCCTCTTGCTCGCTGAACATGACACCTCTTTCCAGCCCTTCCTCCATCCCTTTGCTTCCCACAGACCTAATTTGAGAAAGGTGGCATTTAAACACCGCTTAAACTGACATTTTCCCTCACTGCCAGTTCTGTCAAGTACCTGATTGCAATTTTATAGTACTCCAAGGCCCAAGCCTCAGAAAATACCAATTCAAAATAAGAACAGGTTATTTTAAAAGGCTCATTGGCACATTAATGCACTGGCTGGTTCATACTGACTAATTAATCCTTATTTGACCTGAATTAGTGCCTAATCTGTGAAATGATGGAGGTTGCTGGAATGCAGCAAATTCGAGACTATAACACCGAAGGCATGTGAGCGTGGATCCGCATCGGGCTGACATGAGGATTAAAGCACTTCTTCAACTGGTACGTTATTTGAAGTTGGATTTCCTTCCTCTCTCCTCTCCACCCCCACCGCCTTCAGGAAAAAAAAAATTACCAGAAGATGTGAGCATATTGTCTCCCCTTCTCCCAAATAAAGGTAAACTGACAGCACTTTCAATGAAAGGCTCTGCATGATTGGAATTAAATGTCAAATACGATTTTCTGTTGGCAATTCAAAGTGTCGGTGTCAAAACCATAACTGACAGTGCGACTGCAGATTAGTATCTGTCTGGATCTTGGCGTCACACTGTGGGAAGGTTTATGATTTAGTAGATTAACACAGCTCTCTTCACGCTACCACTTAAGAGATAATTTGTTCGAGCAGAAGCCGATTAGATTGCGGCTGCCCGGGAGCAGGGAGCCCCCTCTCCTGAAGTCCTGTCAGGGGTTTGATGGCACACCCTGCCCCCTGTGGGGGTCTGCCATCATTACGGGTGACAGGCAGCAGAGGTGACGGGCCACAGCTGCAGGCAGCCGGGCTGTCAGTGGCCACCAGTGATGTTGGTGACATCTGGGGGGAAATGGAGTTCCTATTGATCCAACCCATATGAAATGGCCTTCTAGGTTGGAGATTTGATTTATTTAGCTTCTGCTTCTCACGTGGGATGGAGGGAGGCGGGGGACTTCCTGGCAAGTCATTGAATCATGCACTCTACCACTAGGTTTCATCTAGTTCTAAAAAAAAAAAAAAAAAGGGCAATTGGACCTTGGAGAGGTTAGGGGACTTGCCCAAGCTCAGAGCTTGGGAAGAGCAGGAGGAGTAGTTCATATTGCTTGATACTCACAAAGTGACAGACACTTCTTAGGCACTTATAGCTCCAATGTCTTGTATAATATTCACAAAGACATTGTTGCTATTATGGGGCAAGGGTATAAGGGTATAAGACTAGGCTGAGGGTATAAGGATTTGTGTAAGCCACAGCAAGTCCATGGCTGAGATGTCTGTGGAGTATCCCTAGAGTAAATATTCTAAATGGGGAGGGGATAAAAGGCCTTTGAAAACTGTGCTTCTATCTTGCACACATGCCATTTCTGCCGAGTGACAGCCCATAGAACCCAGATAATAAAATAAATAAAATGGATGCTCTGAGTCTTGACCAGCCATAAATTGTAACGGGTCCTCAGTACGCCTGATTTAAGAGTTTCATCTTACAGAGACTGTGTTTGTTCTTTCTTTTTTTTCCCTCTCGTCCCCACTTCTGGGGAAGAAGAAGAAACAGTGAAAGCAGTCAGTTCAATGCAGCATTTCAATTATCCAACAATGCCAGGATGTGACAGCATAGGAGACCCACAAGATAATGTTCAGACTCTGGTTTTAGAATGTTTACTCTCTTCTGGGTGAACTCTGACATCCAAATGCATTAATGCGGTGCCATTTTCAACTCTCATGCCAATCTCTATCCTTGTATGTATCAGAATTTTAATGCCTGCTTCCCTGTTTGAGCTATGGTAATTTATTGTAATAGTGTATTTTGACCTTTTCAGTATTTTGTATTTTTATTGGATAGCTGTTTCACCTCTTCCCTGGAGGGTTAGCCAGCCTGAAAATGAGAGAGAATGGTGAGACCAACCAATCAAAATACAGAATAGTAAAAAGGTCAACACACAAGAGCAAACTACTAATTTGGAAAACACACAAATGCGAAAAGAATGGAAGTTCCAAACAGCATGGTGACCAGAACAAGAATAAGTGGACACAAGAAGGCTGGGCGGGGAGGTCCTCTCCACCCACAGCACAACAGTTAGTTCAACCACTGACTGTAAAGTAGCGCATCATCAGAAACCAAAGGGGGGTAGGAAATCAGTGCAAACGCCAAAGAGTGTAAACTGTGCCATTCCTGTTTCTACCTGGTCAATGCAAATGGCAAAGAGAGGTAATGGGTTGAAAGGTCCCAGCCCAGAGATGCCAGGACACCTTTCAATATGATCTTCAATAACCAGAGGATGCACCAACGATAATATGTTCAACCTTCCACCTACAGGCTGAGTCATGTCTCAGGAGTCTGAAACTGATGCTCATCCAATTCTCTTTGAAGCTCTCCAAGGAGTGATATCCCCAAACCTCCCCAATTGACTCTTTCTAGCTTAACTATATCAATTAAAGCATAATGATGAGCATATATTGATGGTCAAGGTGAATAGAATCATAAAAACCCAAAGCATACTAATTCAAGTGGACTTTTGGGTCTAGGCTACTGAAGGTTATGGTCATCAAGTAACTGGAAGGCACACGGAACCTGGGCACAGCTCCTCACCCACTGACACTTACACTGCAATGGTGCTGGCAACACAGCCAAACAACCTGCACAGAAGGTTCTCAATATCCCAAAATGATTGGCGCCTGAAAAGAGCCACTTAAAGGAATCCATGTGAACCCAGGACCAAAATCTTTCTGTGAAAAGTGAAGAGATGTTGACGGCAACTCATCTTGAAAAATAAAATGAAAATGTAAGAGGAGATTATTTTGTTTAATATTTAATAAAATACAGGTTAAAATTCTAAGCATATTCTTAAAATAAAACGGACTTAAGGGTTGACTGGGAAGTCAGGGCTCCACAATCATGAAAAGCCTAACTTTTACAAAATATTCAGAGGACCTAAGATAAGGGCCCCTCTAAATCCTTTCACATTCCAGTGTTTTCTGTTTTAATATCTTGATCCTTGTTTTCTCTTATTCAATTGGTTGATTTCCTATTATCTAATTGTTACTCGTAGGTCCTTACTTTTTGGTAGAGTTGGGAGTAACATGAGCCATCCTGCCATGTCACTTTCATCAGCTTCCTGAAATCCTGTGTTGTTTACAAAATTTGCCATTTCTATTTGCTTTTGGTTTACACTGGACTGCCAAAACACCTGAAAATAACCTGCAAACTGTCCAAATATCGACACCATGCAGGTTTGTGTTAAACAATTATGTTTGAGCAGGGTTGGGTTTTTTAAGTCTGCTAGTGAATATTTGACCACTTGTAATTGCCTATGTAGCTATGGGTACTCTAATAATGAAAACTCAAGCATAGGGACCCTAGACTTATTTAAGTGCAAAACAGAATATTTTCAATATAAAACATACCATAACAGACATAAAAATGATTGCTGAAATATATCCAACTATTAACATTTTCTAGTCTGACTCTTAGGAATTGCAGTCTAAGCAAGCTGCATAATAAGATAAGAATTTGGAGCTTAGAAATACTACACAGATTTTCAATGACTGTTCTTTAAGAATATTTAATATATAATATACTCAGATTACACTGTTAAATTTTAAAAAAACTTATTTAAGAACCATGTAGAACATGATCCCTGATTTTAAAACACTATCCTTTATTAAACATTTACTGTGTACCACATACTATACTTTGAATTTATGTGCATTATACTATTTAATTCTCATAGTGGCCCAAGAGAAAGTCATCCATTTCTTCAAGTTACGGTTAATGAAATAAGACAGAAGTTAAGCAAACTTCTAATTAGTGGTAGAAGAAGAACTCAAACCCAGGTCATTCTGACTCCAGACATATATTTCTAACTACACTATTACAATATATTAAAAAGGCATCTAGAAAAATTAAAATACTATGCTAAGATTGTGGATGTTTTTATTAACTTCTTTGTATATTTTTATTGATTTCAGAGAGGAAGGTAGAGGGAGAGAAAGATAGAAACATCAGTGATGAGAGAGAATCATTGATCGGCTGCCTCCTGCACGCCTCCCACCAGGGATCAAGCCCACAACCCAGATATGTGCCCTGATGGGAAATCAAACCGTGACCTCCTGCTTCATAGATCAATGCTCAAACACTGAGCCACGCCGGCCTGCCGGGCACTGCTTTGTATTTTTATCTACTTTTATATCTGCTAAATTAAAGGTGATTGCTTTTATAATCCAATAAAAGAACACTAATTTTGCAGGAAGTCCAGGTTAGAGATTGGAGATCACCATGTTGCTCGTGGCTAATGGGAGCTGTGTGGAGAAAAGGGGAGGGAAGTGTCTGGCTGAGTTACAGCTGGAGGGAAGACTCCAGCTGGCCGGGAGCCTTCATATGGAGGTTTTGGCACATCCTGTAAGTGCTACTGACATGGACACTGCCCACTCGACCTACTGAGGAGCTTAAAGGAAATTACTGTGCATGGGGAGGAAAGAACACTGACCATAGCCAGAGACAAGGACACCCACCACGTCCCGTCGGACTGCCCATCCCCCAGCCCGTGAACCCCACCTACAGCTCAGTCCTCTCCTTTGCTTTGAGGCTGATCTATCCCAAGTCAGCACTGAGCATCACAGAATTGCTAATGTTTTCATGACCTCTGGTCCCCAAGAAAGGGCCCCACCTTCCCACAGATCTCCTGGAGACTGCCCGGCCGTCCCAGCCCCCCTGGCCTGCTGACAGGACCTGTGCACAGGCTAGATACAGCGGCTCTCAACCTGTGGGCAGCGACCCCTTTGGGGGTCAAACGACCCTTTCACAGGGGTCACCTAAGACCATCGGAAAACACATATATAATTACACATTGTTTTTGTGATTAATCACTATGCTTTAATTATGTTCAATTTGTAACAATGAAATTGGGGGTCACCACAACATGAGGAACTGTATTAAAGGGTCGCGGCATTAGGAAGGTTGAGAACCACTGGGCTAGAACTAGCTCTGCTGGGCTGCACTCTGCACACAGCCAGCCATACCTTCCTGGGCCTCATTCACACTGAAAACCTGACCATCTGGGCCGTCCTTGTCACCAGTTGCCATGGCCTTTCACCCAGACTCCCTGCTGTCTGTCAAAGTCTGTTCCCAGATGCTTAACCCGGGCTTTGCACAGTAGCTTATAGGGACCTGAGATACTGGTCTCTCAGCTGCCAGGGTAGCAGGTGGACCTTGGACCCTTCCTCTCTGGCCCCAAGCAAGCCAAGTGTGCCCCATAAATATTACCACTCTGTGAATGCCGGGCCTGCAGAGCTTGCGAGCACTGACTTTGAACCACCCTATGGGTTTTCTTAGTCCCCATATACCACCCTCTTCTAGCCTGGTCCATCTTAGGCCCACTGAGCTCTTGCTTGGCCTCTTGGTAATTTAAATAATTATACAGTATCACTTGTTCACTGTGTATCAGGCACTCTTCCTAATTGCTTTATGTCAATAAGGCTTTAGCATCAATGACAAGTTCTCTGGGCCTCTTCCGCTTCACCTGAAAAATGGGGACAGTGGCAATCTCTCCGAGACCCCTTCCAGTGTTCTTTGGAAATTCCAGGAAGGAGCACCGGCATCAATGCAGCCACCTCTCAGAACGCGGCTTCACAGCTCAGCACCTGCACAGAAAAGGAGATCGATTTAGAAACAGAAAAGAACATTTTCTCTAAGATGATGTTTCCAAACCCTTAACCTAAAAACACTGTGAGAATGTCCAGTAGAAGTGGAATAATAAGAGAAAGAATTGGTACTTGGCTGGAGAAAGCAGGTTTGTGATAAAATGGAACCTAAGAGTAATGGGTGGAATTGCAGGAAATGGGCCAGTTAGAAAATCAAGCCGGACAGTGAGAAATCAGCTTCCAGGGACTTGCTGGCCCCAGGCCAGGCCCAGGCCCAGGCTCAGAAGCATGACTGGGCCTTTCTACAGCTCTAACCAAGGGTAATGTATAGTACATACTCAACGAAGATGTTCTAGAGCAGCGGTTCTCAACCTGTGGGTCGCGACCCCTTTGGCGGTCGAACGACCCTTTCACAGGGGTCGCCTAAGACCACCCTGCATATCAGATATTTACATTACGATTCATAACAGTAGCAACATTACAGTTATGAAGTAGCAATGAAAATAATTTTATGGTTGGGTCACAACATGAGGAACTTTATTTAAAGGGCCAGAAGGTTGAGAACCACTGTTCTAGAGTGAGGGATGAGATTTAGTTAATAACTGTAACATATATTATTTCTTGGAGTTCCCAGTCACCCTATGAGAAAAAACATTCTTCTTTTTCAACACATGCCTGATTTTTGCAGTCTCTCAGGCTATCCTCAACTGGTTCCCATTTATTTCACAAGTTATCTGCCTTGAGTTTTACCTACCAGAACTTGGTGCTAGGATCCATCCCTACAATGTATACACAGGGGTAATGGGCAGAGCCTGTCATCCTCACACACAAGTGGCTTAACATACCATATTTCCCTTTGCAGGCATTGATACCAGTAAGAAAATCATCAAA
This sequence comes from Myotis lucifugus, assembly GCF_000147115.1. Taxonomy (NCBI): domain Eukaryota; kingdom Metazoa; phylum Chordata; class Mammalia; order Chiroptera; family Vespertilionidae; genus Myotis; species Myotis lucifugus. The sequence goes on along the minus strand of NW_005871093.1, from coordinate 3,456,270 downwards.
AATGAGATGAACCCAGCCGGCGTGGCTCAGTGGTTGAGTGTTGACCTATGAACCAGGAGGTCACGGTTCAATTCCTGGTCAGGGCACATGTCCAGTTTGCGGGTTTGATCCCCACTGTGGGGTGTGTAGGAGGTGGCCAATCCATGATTCTCATCATTGATGTTTCTATGTCTCTCTCCCTCTCCCTTCCTCTCTGAAATCAATAAAAATATATATACATATTTTTTTTAAAAGATGAAAATCAAGAGATCTCTCTCTGCTACTTCACAGAGTCATTCCTCTTTCTTCCAGGTCAGACCACTTGCAATTATTGTCTCTGCCTTGACTCCCTCTGAGTAACAGATCATCAAATTGAGTTTTGCTCTAGGAATTTCTTCTGCTGGGTAATTGATACTTCCAGGTACTGAGCTAGAGGTACTGAGCATGACACCAAACGACTATATATATATAACTATAGCCCCTTTCTCCAGACAGAGCTAAGCATTTCCAAATACCAACTGATTGTTCGCTGTAGGTATTTCACTGAATTATAAAATTATAGAAATTTAAAAATCAATAACTATCACTCATATAATTACTGTCCATTCAGAGTTTATGAATTTCCATGCATTAGTCTTAATCCAGTGATGGTCTGAAATAACTACTGACCAACCAAGAACCAGTAGTTTCATATGAGGAGGTTTTAAAACAGTATATGGAAGAAGACTAATAGACTGTCAGAGGCCTGGGGGTCCATGACCTTACACCTTAAATCTCAGTTTCCTCATTTGTAAAATAAGGAAGTTATAAGTCTCTTCAGGGAGCAATATTAGGCTGCCGTTCTATGGCACGTGGGCAACCGGCCCCACAGCAGGCCTACAACAGAGTGGGGGAAACAAACACTTCCTGTGTGCAGTTGGCCCTGTCTTTCTCTTGCCCCTCTAAACTCGAATGCACCTTCAGGGCCAATTCCTGTCTTTCTTTCTCTCTGAAGACTTATTTGACTCCCTCGTCTCATAGTGAACTCATCCTAAATGAACCCTGACCCGGCTTCAATACTCTACATCGGCAGAGAGCATTCACTGCTGTGTATTGTCCTAATTGCTATTTATATCTTGTCTAGAAAACTAAATTGTAAGCGGTTAATGGAAAGAATGTTTCTTATGTTTTCAAAACCCTGATCCCTCAAATAAGAGAATAAACACAGTAGAAAATCAATCCTTTGTCACTTTATCTGTTTATGTTACTAGTAATAAATTATGAAGGGGATCCTTCCCCAAAAATGTAGAGATCAATAACCTCTCATTTATACCATGTCTAACCCAAGACCTGTTTTGTCTCATTGTCCCATTCCTTTTGTCTCCTTCCTGAACTCTCCCTCCACTTTCCTAGTCTAAGTGTATTGTCATCGCCACCATGATGTTCTTCCTTTCTTGAAATTCCTTCTTAAAACATCTATATGCTAATCAATTTGAATATGTATGTAAAATTTTTAAATTCTAGAATAATATGAATTAGTAAAATTCACCCAAGAAAAATAGAAAATCTGAATGGTCTTATAATCATGAAAAAAATTGAAGTTATTTTCCATAAAGATAGTCAAGAAAAACATAATTCCAATATTATATAAACTCTTTCCTAGAATGTGCAATTTTTACATTAGTGTAACTTCATACCAACATCAGACAAAGATGATATGGAAAAAGAAACTTACAGGTCAATTTCTCTCATGAATGTAGGTATCAAAATTGAAAACGACACATTAGCAAAATGAATCCAGCAATATCTAAAAAGATTTCTCTATTTCAGCTGCTTCTGGAGAATTTCCCAAATCTGCTCTCAGTTATCACATGAAATTCAAAAATCCCACACCTCTTGTCTTCTTTCAAGGTTTCAACTCCCCAAATCTTGACATCTCAAACTCTATTTCCCCAGAACACTGGTTCAGGTGGCTTTTTAAACCTTCAACCTGCCCTTAGATTGGTGGTCCTGTTCTTCCCACCCCATCTAAGCGCTAAGCCATTTTCGAACATCCAACATCTTTCATACCTTCTGTTCCTCTTCCCAGAGGTCTCTCATGGCCTAGAAGATTGAAAACTATTTTTAAGCTGATTCCTTTTCTCCCTGAGTTACGTCCCAAGATCTGAGAGTTTTCTGTTCACCTACCGATTCTTAAACCCTTCTCACTCACTTACGATACACATTTCCGATTCCAGTGAGCACAACTGATCCCCAGCAATAGGAAATTGTTTTGTTGTTGCTGCTTGCTTCCTTCTTAACCACTCACTTTTGCATAATTCCATTAAGTTGTTCCCCTGAGTCAATCTAAGAAGATCACCTGCATACAGAGCCCACGTCTTCCTTCTATTTAATCTGCTCCTAATGTTTGAGCCCATCTTCTATGTATTTGTACGAACTCCCTCTCTCAATGGGGGAAAAAATACAAGATAATAAAATGAAATTTGAGTCCATTAATACCTACTCAGTCCACAATCCAGACGCTAAAGGTATTTACATCAGAATCTGCTTGTTTGGAAGTGAGCTTTTTTTTTGAGAACCCAGAAGTTTCTATTTCTGCCAAACCCAAATTCCTACTAATCAAAGTCAAGGCACCAATTCTCTCTCTCTCTCTCGTTTTGCTAATGAAAACCAGAGCTTCTCTTGACACTGCGAGTTTCTTCAGGCGGCTGAACTAAAACCCCCAGCCTTTGTGCATATACTCACCTCTGTCTGTTGGAGGACAGCAGTTGGTAGTAATTGCAAAAGGTAAATGAACCGGACCTCAAATTCTTGTCCAGCAGCAACCATGGCTGCTGTCATCCCATCTCTGCTACCTTCCTATTGGTGTCTGGGGCTGAGGACTTGGCTGTAAATTCCTCTCTGGTCAAAGGCCTGATGATCTAGACCAGCGGTTCTCAACCTGCGGGTCTCGACCCCTTTGGGGGTCAAATGACCCTTTCACAGGGGTCGCCTAAGACCATCGGAAAACACATATATAATTACATATTGTTTTTGTGATTAATCACTATGCTTTAATTATGTTCAATTTGTAACAATGAAATTGGGGGTCACCACAACATGAGGAACTGTATTAAAGGGTCGCGGCATTAGGAAGGTTGAGAACCACTGATCTAGACTGAGCCCCTCATGAGATTCAAAAGCTCCTCTGCACTCTAACCTAAGAGCTCCCTTGCAGCCCTGAGCAGCCCGCTCCATGTCCCCTTCCCAGGGGGCCCTGCCTGGAGCCACTTGATTTTTTTAAGGGTCGAGCTCCTTCCTAGCCCGCACTCCCAGGGCCTGTCTTACCGCACCTTCTGCTTCACGTGGAGGAGAAGAGAGCCACAGGCAAACAAACCCAGGAGGGAGGAGTGCTGGAACCTTCTTTCCTTCTCCCCTTGTGTCCTTGAGATCCCCACTTGGTCTTCTACCCACAACAGATCTCCTCCTCCCTGAAGTCCCAAATAGACTGTGGCCAACTTAGCGCAGTTCTCACTTTAAGCATCCAGCAGCAAAAATAATGGAATAGAACCTCTCACAGTCGTCCTCTCTCAGGACTTCGAAGGAAATAGAGATGAGATTACTGCCGCTAGAATCTGTCCAGCTGATCGCTGGTGCTGGTGGTGACATGCTGCTGTTGACTGATTGGTGCAGTGATAAGTACAGCGGAAGCAGAGAGTCTGCGGAACATGGGCTCTGTGTGTCTCGGGAGCCGTGTTCTCCCGATGCAGCCACTTGAATCAAGCCATATGCACTGTGGGCTGACTTTGATTCTCAGTAACAACTGTTTAAAAGAGGACAGAGGCAAGGATTCCAGATTTGTTGACTCTTGTTGTTCTTGGGGAAGCAGGGGGAGTGAGGGTTCTGTTTCAGCACTTCCCATGAGAGGCTGTTTCCAAAGGAACACAGATCATTCATTGGAGGCTGGCTATGCTAGTGGTAGTTTGGGGTTAGCTGCAACATACGTCAGGGCCTCCAAAGAGGTGTGGGCTTAAGCTGAAGGATTTTTTTGTTTTACTCATGTGTACCAAAAACGAATTCCTCCTCCTGGCTTATTATAAGAACTAGCAGTACTCTGATGTGATTATAACATACACTGAGTGGCCAGATTATTATGACCGACCAGATTATTATGACCACCCCATCAGTACAATGAAGTGAATTGGCTATGCAAATAATAATAATAATAATAAAACCTTGAGAGTATTTGCTTAGGAAGTTTTCAATATTCAGTATTTTTGGAAGTGTCAATGAAGTACTGATGGGTCATAATAATCTGGCCGGTCATAATAATCTGGCCACTCAGTGTACTCTGAAAGGTTTAAATGTCCCATCATCACAAGAAGAATTTTTAAGAGTTACATTCCACAATTGGACCATGGCATTGATAAGTAATGTTGGAAGATTGGGTTATGATAATGTGTGTGTTTTTTTCCTTCACAGACTCATATATTCATGCATTCATTCAACAGGTTTTCTGTGGCTGCCTAAGCCCAGTCCTAAGGATGGGGTGAGGTTCAGCTGGCTGTGATAAGGACCCTCCTCAGAGCACATAGGTGCTTCCACAGATATGACTGGCCTTCTGAGAATTCCAGGTGCATACACACTGCCTCCCTTATCCCTTCTTCTGCCCCACCCTCTAACTGTTCAGTCAAAGGAATCCCATTCTTCTTGCGGTCAAGAGACCATAAATAAAAATAAAGTTATTTTAAAGAGCATGAGTTGGCACCCTCCTGTTCTGGAACCACTTCTACAGCTAAAACGACAGACCATCACATTTCAAGGTTAGTAGAGGAACTCTGGTTCAACTATTCACCTGACGGTTGAGTCCTCACTACAATATCCCCAACAAAGCAACAGCAATCTGTGTTTAAATACTTCCAGTGACAGGGAACTCACTACCTTACTAGAAGTCTTTCTCAAGCTAACTGCGATTCTCAGAACTAGAGCTGAGCTTAGTTCTGCCTTCCCACATCTTTCAGTTCTACCATGTGGAGCCACACAGAACAAGTCTAATCCCTCTTCCCCTAGATGCTAAACATATGTCCTGAGTCCTCTCTCCTCCTGGCTAAGGACCAGCGGTTCTTTGATCTGTTCATCACATAACAAGCTTACTGTGTGACATTGCATTACCTATATTATTTCATTTAACCCTCATACTCATCCTATGAGGATTTTATGCCCATTTTACAGATGGAAAAACTGAGGCTCAAAGAAATTAAATGGTGTTCCCATAATTACTCAGCTAGTAGGGCAGAATATGGACTTTAGCCCATAGTTGACTGACTCCAAAGTTCATATCAATGGCTCTCTATCCTCATTGCTTTCCTACACTTAAAGTTCAGTTTGTATATGTAATCTCTAGGTTTGTCCATCAATCTTTCATGTTCCCTTCTCCTCTAAAAGTATATTCACACTTGTCTTGGCATATATGTCTCAGTTTTCATTGTTCCCTTATAGCATGAAATTATTAGTAGGTAAGAGACTTGTAGAATTATAAAATAGGTATTTAGAACAACCCAGCTGTGTTCCACAGAAGTAGAACAAAAATTATCACTTGAACTATACAAAGATGATCACAAAAATGGTTATTCCATTGAGGAGCCCTGTGATCATGGTAGAGAAGAGAGCAGGTCCTGCTAGGAGCTGGAATATGGGAGTGGAAGTTAGAGGGGACTTGACAGAGGAGGGAACCATTCAGCCCTCTCTTATGGAACCAGGCTTTTTAACAAAGAGGTTAAGAGTTGAGAGGGGGCACTCCAGGCTCTTTTAGAATGAGCAAATCCACTGTGGCTTGGTGTCATCCAGAAATACAGAATTTTCTGGTAACACCAATGTATGAAATACACTAGAGGGAGGTGGGATAGAATGTGAGGCTGAAAATAAGCTGCTGGGGCCATCAAGAGTATTTATGTAATAGAAGCCCATCTATGTTTTCCAAAGATATCTCTGGTGGCTTTGTTGTGAATTCTAGAATAAGGTCACCCTTATAGAACCTCTAGGCTTGCAATAATACCAACCAAAGTTATACTGACTCTTTTTTCAGCCATATCACATAGTTTACTCTCAACTAACACTTCTTTTCACATGTGGCAATGTTGAGCCATGTCTTTCCAGCTGTGAGCAGCTGGACCTGGGTTTGAGACCTTCCCCTTATCCCAATGTATCCATCTGGTTAAATTTGTCCCCCTCGTCCTCTTGTTTACACCCCGTAGGATATTGATTTTATCTCCAACATGCTTACAAGGCTCCCAGACTCATGTTATACATTAATAAACCTCGTCATGCATATCACAGATTTAAAAAAAGAAAAGAAAAGAAAAGAAAAGATGGCAAGGGCAAATCTCCAAGCTTGTCACTACACACTTCCCACTGGATTAACATTTACTTTTAAATCAGTCCCTTTAAAAATAGAGTTCTTTAATCAGTAACTATTCTACTCATCCTTTTCCTTGCCAAACATCATGCTGACATTCAGCATTCTGGAGGAAGTTAATCACACAAAACTTGCTCATGGTGAGCCCATGTTGGCTGCTAGTGTCTGCAGCTTCCTTTTCTTGGTGCTCACATGCCAGCCCTTTAGTCTTCCATTAAGCATTCTTGAAACCTATTTAGTTGCAGACTCCATCTTCTTTCTTGGTTGGAAATCTAAAAACCATTAGCTTGTCTCCAATTTTCCAAACCACTTACATTCTCCAGAGTTCGCAAAGACCACCCATAACAGTTGGGTAATCTACTGTGACAGGTTTCTTTCAGTACCATGGGATTTAATTTTCCAGCCTAGAATACCACACATGTCTATTTCTTCACCTATAAAATGAAGAGGGGTTTGATAATTAAATAGCATAATGCACCTAAAAAAACCAATGTCTAGCACATAGGAAACATTACCCCTCAAAATTTTAAGAAGCCACCACATCATTTTCTCCTGAATGTCATGTCAGTACCTCCAGTTTAATTAACCTAAACACATAACTCTTCAAAAATCTGCATTTTCTCTTGTTTCCTAAGTCTATAAATGATGCCAATATTCTTTTTTATGCCAGTATTCTTGCAGTCACTCAAGCTTGACACTCAAAGACATGTTTGAATACTTGCCTTCACCCCACATCAATCAGTGTTAAGTCTGTAGATTCTATCCCTGCAATCTCTCAGACACCAGCCCTTTCTTTCCATCCCATGGCCATTGTCATGGACTAAATGTGTCCCCTCAAAATATATATAGTGAGGCCTTAGTCCCCACTGGGACTGTGTTTGGCCATAGGGCCTCTAAGAAGATGATAAAGGATAAATGAGGTCACAAGGGTGAGGCCCTAATTCAATGGGGCTGGTGCCCTAATAGGAAGAGGAAGAGTCGCCTGGCCAGTGTGGCTAAGTGGTTGAGCATCAACGTATGAACCAGGAGGTCAAGATTCAATTCCTGGTAAGAACACATGCCTAGGTTGTGGGCTGGATCCACAGGGCATGCAGGAGGCAACCAATCAATTATTCTCTCTCATCATTGATGTTTCTCTCTCACTCCCTCTCCCTTCCTCTCTGAAATCAATAAAAATATTTTTTTTAATGAAGGCAGTGTATTGGGTGGACAACTAGTGTAGACACGGGTACTTGACCTTCATTTGGGGTGGGAGGATTCTCATCTTTATTTCTCCTCACACATCTACTAGAAGTTCTCTCCCATACTTTGTATTCAATACATAAAGGCTAGTTATATTACCAGTTTATGACGACCTACAAATGGCTGCACAATCAATAAGTATTTGCCAGCCTGTATTAGGTCTATTGGGAGAAAACATGGAGTAAAGGAAATTATATGTGTCCCAAGTTAAAGAGACAAAGTGACTGCTGCTAAGTTACTTTCTGAAAACATGGTAGTTTTGGGACCTGTTTCACATCCCCAGCACCAACATTCACCTTTGCTCAGCAAAAGCTTTCTTCACAGGACAGTCTACACCATAATCCTCAGCCCCCACTGGGTTAAATTACTCTGATGCCTGCATTTCTCTGGCTCGATTGGACAATGTTTTATTATAGACATGTTAAGAAAACTCTGTTACAAAGCAACACGCAGGCATACCTCACTTTTCTGTGCTTCTCTTTATTGCCCTTTGCCAATATTGGGTTATTTTATGAATTGAAGGTAAGACCCTCCAGACTCACTGAAGGCTCAGATGACAGTTAGCATTTTTTAGCAATAAAGTATTTTTTAATTAAAGTATGCACCTTGTGTTTTAGACATAATATTACTGCACACTTAGTAGACTACAATGTAAATATAACTTTAATATGCACTGGAAAACAAAAAAAATGTGTGATTTGTTTCATTGCAGTATCTGCTTTATTGTGATGGTCTGGAACCAAACCTGCAATATATTTGAGGTATACCTATAATTAAACATTATTGTATAAATAACATTAAAAGGCTGGAGGTGGCCATTAGAAATGATTCTACAGGGTAATTAACGAGTGCACAGTGTACATATCAATAATCACTGATAAGATATATTGTGTGTATGGGGGTATTTACATATGGCTATAGGTAGGTCTACAATAGGAATAGAAATAAAAACAAAGAGAGGTTTTTTAAAAAATATTTACTAAAATATTGATAGTGATAGTCTCTGGGCACTGCATTATAAGGGCTTTTAATTTTTGTTTTTGCTTGTCAGTATTCTCCAGATTTCCTAAAATGAAACTGCATTGTTTTTATAACAAAAAGAAAAGAGGATTTAGTTTTGTTTTTCATAACTATTAGAGGTTTTAGGAGACAAGCCAGCCTTCTGAAGCTTCAAGCGATGATCCAAATTCGATTACATGAGACAAGGGTTGGTGAACTTAAGTGGCCACAAATTTGAGAGAGCCTCTGTTTATGACACCAAAACCATTTGAAGAGCACGAATGAGTCACTAACTCTTATTTGCAGCTTTAGAAACACAAGGAGCAAAAATATAAAGACAGTTGACCTGGAAGTAGGTGCTGCGCAACTAAAAATGATTCTCTATGGAGGTTTACTTACGCATTTCACAGCTTCAGAGGTTCCCATTCACTGCAAAGTGTGACCCCCAAACAATGAAATCATTCAGCAGGGAGAATCTGTCTTTGGTGCTATGAATGCTACCACCTGTACTTCAAGCCTCCTTGAATAAATAAACACCAGAAAGCTCATTGCTCTTCTTCTTTTGTTTTAGTAATGGAAGGGCTTTACACAGAATGGACTCACATCGATTTGATGACAATGACCATGACATTCAAGTGATTCCTATTTTACATGCAGTGCCGAACTGAGTGCCAACTTTATCTTACTATTCACATGACAAAGCAGCCACTATCAGTAACAACTTCAGCAGAAATGGCTGGGAAGTCCTAGGGAGCCCAGGCTAATGACACCATTGCCTCCAACTCTGGTGTCACTCCCAAAATTAACCCCCAGAAATCTCAGCAGTCATGACCTGTCCTCTTGAAGATGCTGGTTTCAACAAGTTACTCTTTCCATTTACAAGGTGCTGTGATATGTTATCATAAAATGATGACACTGAGTTTGAAAGTGTACTCTAATTTTTTATATTAAGAAAATAAATGGAACATGGTCAGAAACAATACTACTGGCCTAAGAATACACTGTAATAGAGCCCATGCAGTAAGAAAAAAAGACTTTGAAGTTATAAAACACAGTAGATCATAGACATCTAGACTTGAGTCTAATTTCTGGCTGCATTAGATATTCTCTAAGTTCAAGAGGGAAAGGATATGAGCATCTGGATTTTCTTCTAGGTTGTCCTGCCAGGTTCCTAAGACAAGGAGGGAGACAGGGATTCAGGATAGAAGCTCAGCACAGAAATAAATTTAGTGCATTGAATTTCTCTGAAAACTAAACTTTTTGGGGGGTGGGGGTAGGGGTGACAATCTAATGCTTTAGAAAGGTCAACTTTCTATGAAAAGGTCAGGTATAAAAAGCTTGTTGTCAGCTCAGCACTACTAGTCCCTTTGACTCCCAGCATCACTTAAGAAAAGCCAAGAGATGCATTTCCCAGAATCCCCTTCTCCATATGGTGCCGAGTTTCTCAATGAGCGGCAACCACTGGAGATTTAAAGGCAGATGAAGAAAGACACAGGGTCAGAGAGAAGAAGAAAGACACAGGGTCAGAGAGAAGGTTCACTGTGGCTTCCCAGTGAACCCTTTGGAACTCACCCATTGTGTGTGTGTGTGTGTGTGTGTGTGTGTGTGTGTGTGTGTGATGTGCCATTGAGTTGGCTCCAACTTCTGGAGAACCTAGGAGTGAGTGATGTCCACCGTGTCCTGTCCTTAACAGCCCTACTCAGCTCTTGCAGACGCATGCCCATGGCTACTATTATGGAGTCAATCCATCTCATATTTGGTCTTCCTCGTTTCCTGCTGCCTTCTATTTTTCCCAGCATTATTGTCTTTCCCAAAGAACCTGGTTTCTCATGATGTGTCTGAAGGAGGACAACTTCAGTTTTGCATTTTTGCCTCCCACTTTGTTTGAACTTTCTGGCAATCCAGGACATCCTTAGAGCCAGCCCTCCAACACCATATTTAAAATAAATCAATTTTTCTTTCCCATCAGCCTTCTTCACTGTCCACTTTTCGCATCCATACATAGTAATTGGGAATATGAGGGGTGTGGGTGATATCAGCCTTGGTCTCTAATAATCATCATTGGTCTTAGTGATCTTTCCAAATTCTTCCATTGCTGCTCTTCCAAGTCTCAGTCTTCTCTTGATTTCTTGGTTGCCGTCTCTGTTTGAATTGACTGGACCAAGGTAAGCAAAAGCTTTAACAATTTCAATGTCTTCACTGCCTATGTTAAAGTTGTGCATTTCTTCTGTAGTCATTATTTTTGTCTTCTTGGTGTTCAAATGCAGTCCTGTATGACACTTCCTTCTTTCACTTTTATCAGAAGTCATTTCAAATCATTGCTACTTGCTGCCAATCAAATAGTGTCACCTATATATCTTGAGTTATTGATATTTCTTCTACCAATTTTCACTCCTTCTACCTCTGAGCCTAGCCCAGGTTTTTGTACAATATGTTCTGCATACAGATTAAACAAATAGGAAGATACAATGCACCTTTGTCCGGCACCTTTGCCTGAAGGAAACCATTCTGTCTCTCCATGTTCTGTCCTGACAGTGGCTTCCTGTCCACAATGCAGGTTACGCATCAGGATGACCAGGTGCTGAAGTACACCCATTTCTTTCAGAGAAGCCCATAGCTTTTCACAATCCACTGTCAACGACTATTGTTTTACCATAGTCTATAAAACAGAATAAACATCTTCTGAAATTCTTTAAAGCATTCCAGTATCCAATGAACACTGGTAATTATATCTCGAGTGCCCCTTCCTTTTCTGAATCCAGTTTCAACACCCAGCATTTCTCGTTTTATATAAGAAAGAAGTCTTTGTTGCTTCACCTTGAGCATCACTTTACTTGCGTGGGAAATTAGAGCGATGGTCCTATAAGTTAAACACTTCGGAGCATCTCCTTTCTTGAATATCTTGATGTATATTGAATATTTTCAGTCTGTAGGCCATTGTTTTGTACAATGTAATTTTGTTACATCAGGCTAAACTCACTGATGGTGGATTACCACAAACTTCACTTCAGTCTCCTATGTGTCCCAATGGCTTAATTATCTCTCAATCTTACACTAAAATCCTTGTACACAGAGCACAGAGAATTTTAGGGCAGTGAAACTATTCTGTATGATATTATCATGGTGGATACAGATCATTATACATTTGTCAAAACTTATAGAATGTACAACATTAAGAGTGAATTCTAATGTAAACTGTGGGCTTTGGTGACAATGTGTCAGTGTAGGGTGTGGGATGTGGATAGTGGGAGAGACTGTCAGAGGTCAAGGGGGTGTATGGAAACTCATTCTATTTCCTGCTTAATTTTGCTGTGAACCTAAAACTGCTCTAAAAAACTAGTCTGTTTTTTTTTTTAAGTCTTTGTACCTGGAATGCAAGGAATAGTTTCTGTTTTCCTCAGTAAACTTAATGAACCCATGGATTTGCTCACTGAAGTATCCTGGAAACTTTAGAAAGAGCCATTTGAAGACCATGGTAAAGGTGGAAACCAGAATATAAATATGAAGCTAAATCTCTTATAAAGATGACCTTGTTAGAGTTGTTACTATATTCTCCCCAAATTTATAAAACTGCATAGTTTTAGCTATTTTATAGTTTTGACTTTTCCCTTCAGTGTTATGTTATGCTATATTACAAGGTTATGTTTTATGTTATTGTTGTTTTAAAATTCAGATAGATCTCTATCTCCATTTTCTCCACATTCAAATCTTACTGGACATATGTGAAGGGTCCAAGTACAGGGCCTGGCACACAATAGAAGCTTAATCAATTTTCACTTCCTGTATTGGTAAGCATGCATTCTGTACCTGTGCTGAGGGATAATCCCCACCTACAAGGAGCTTGCAATCTTTTCAAGAAGACAATATATACTAGTAGAATACAAATGAATAACAGAAATTTTAATAGTTTAACATAGCAATCCAAGAAACATCCCAAGGTAATATGTGTTAACTGCCATAGAGGGGATGCTGGCAGCAAAACAACAGGAGTTGTGAAAGATGGTACCAACTCTCCTGAATATTCATCATCTTGGAAAACCTCAAGCACTTTTGGAAGACCAGACAGTAAGAGTGAGCCAAGGAAATAGAAAACTCTGCTTCCTCCTCAACATATTCCTTTAGAATCTTTTATATCCAGTGGGATTCTTCAGGTTGAATGAGGCCAGATATCTAAGTGGATTAATTATTATTTATAACAACATTTTGAACCATGAAGCATGGGTGACCTCCCATCACTCACTCTCCACTAGATAAATTGTGCAACGGTAATAAACAAATAAATGGAATTTGCCTCCCACCAAGGATGTGCTGCTGTCATCTTTTTGCCGCTGTCATCAATTAAAGGATTAAATAATGAATGAACTGGCAGAGTTCAACGATAATCTTCAGACTCGATCTCCAAAGATGCTCCATGAACAACAGTATGGGATTTATGGCTTTCATTTTCCTCCACCTCGCTCCACAGGGGTGCACACAGCCATACACACCCTGGTGCCCAGTCACACACACACAGTTGCACACCACACCCCCTATCTTCCAGCTCCTCTTGCCATCTGCATGGCTTTTTCAATTAGATGATAAACTTATTAAAATCATGGAGCAAAAGGTATTTGTCATGGAGAGAAGTTGCTTTAATTCTTTTTTTTTTAGATTGGCATTTATTAACATACCTTTTGTAATTATTCTAAGAGATACAATTAAATTTAAACCGGTTTTAATATTAAAAATTTGATATTAAACATTTGGTTCAGATCATAGAATTAATCCTCTTTTTTTCAGTTTAAAATTCAAATTAAGTTGGAAGAAATTATATTATTGTAATTCTTTAGTTTAGAACAGAAGAGCTCTGGTAACCTTGGCCAGCAACCTCTACCTAGAGCGGGGCCAGAAGAGGAGGACCGGCACCCAAAACACCAAGCCAGGAGACACTCGCCCCACCTGGGGGACAGTGACATGGAAGAGGGGCTGCTGCACAGAGGCTTCCAGCTGCCCAGGAACCCCACGGGGGGTGGGGGTGGGGGCATTGTCTCCAAAAGGTGGCAAAACTAGTAAGTAGGCAGGATTTCAGCAACGATTTCGATAAAGACATGGACACTTTTGCCCACTTTGTGCAATACTGAGAGGTTGCTGGAGATATTGATGAATCATAGTGGTAGCTGACATTTATAAATCCTGTACAATGGCAAAGGCGCTATGCCAGATACTTTCCATGGATTATCCCATTTAAGCTTCACAAGAACCCTATAACATAAATACAATGATTACCCTGTTCTTTGAAATGAGAAACCCAGGGCTCAGGCTCAGGGAAGTTAAATAACAAACAAACAAAAAAATCGCACAGCTGGTTTGTGCAGTGGAGTTGGGATTCAAACCAGTCAGATTTGGGAGCCCAATTCATGTCACAGCCACATGCCTAACGCCTTTTTTTCCCTTTAGCATTCCTAAACTTTTTAGATTCATTATATATAGGAACATGCCCTTTACCATAGTCTCCACAAGCTCTCCCTGAATACCATAATGAGAAACAGACTATACACATGCATGCATATTGTTGCTGCCCAGCACTAGACAGGTAATATCACCAGGGAGTCCTTAGTACCTTAAGGACCGGGAAGTTACCACACAAAATAGACAGACTACATATAGCGCCAAAGTAGGCAAAAGTGTCCATCTGAGCACACAAACGAGTTATCAGTCACTAGCAGCCTCTCCCAGACCTAGTCCCAGGGAATAAAGGTCAGGTCTTATGCTTGGCAAACACACAACGGAAGAGAAAGGTGATTGACTCCGGCCGTGTTGAGGCTGTTGCCCTAGCCTCTGCCCTTCCACCCTGGCACCTGGACAAATAGGCTCATGAGTTTGATTAACCTCCTTCCCTGTGCTCCCTGCCAGCTGCCTCCTGAGACATCAGTCCTGCCTGATTGGCTTTTGTTTGCGGGGGAGAGGGGGAGAGTTGGGGATGGGGGGGGGCAGGGGGGAGACGGGGAGGGGAGGTCCTGGGTAGAGGGAGACAGGGGGTAGTTTTATGCCTTCTTAGGAATGGTCATGGCTCCCAAGGCCCAAGGGCAACTGTGTTGCCTACAGCTCCTCACAGACTTGGCCTTGGCCTTCAAAGGCACATGTGGCATCTGGAAACATTCCTGTGCCTTGAAAGCCCCATCTGCTCCCTGAAGGAAGGTGCCACACAAAGGCTAAACTTCCCTCTGTTGATGTATAAAGAGCAGAGCCTCGTTCTCAAGTCTCCAAATAAGCTTCTTCTCTCCCAAACACACACACTGACACCCAAATGTCTGGTTTTATTGCGTCTTTTATCAAAAATCCCTCGCTAGGGGAGCTGAGTCCCACACAGTGTTTTATCAAAGTCCTCCACCCTTCCCACAGGCACCAGTTACAAGGAACACAGCCGCAACCTCCTCACCGTCTGTGGCCTGGCTGAGGTTAAGAGAACCAAGGAGAATGGTGACCCCTCCCAGAAGTTACCTACACTGTGTGAAGGGGAGGAGAGCAGAGAACAACTTGGCACTCATGCAAATGCTGATACATTAATGCAACTGGCTTAGTGGGGAAAGGGGTTGAGGTCATAAAGATAAGAATAAGTCTTCCTCCCAATGTTGGTATCATTTCCATCTCAACATTGAAAATTGTTGTGTGTGTTTTTAACACCTAAATCATAGGTCTCTGGTGAAGTTTGGGTCCCTTAGATAAGAGAGGATGGGACACTCTCCCTGGAAAAGGCAGAGGCTGGCTAGGGGCAGACTAATTGGAGACAGCGGGAGGAACAAGTCACGGCAGCCAGCATTCAGAAGCTCATGGCACATCCGACTGGCCTGCTCTCTGGGGAAGCCCTGTGCCAGCTCCAGCTCCGGCTGGAGGTGATGACCTGGGCAGAGGAGCCACAGGGGCATCTCTGCTCTGTGCACTGACCCCTCCTTGATTGCTTGGGTTTGCTAAAGATGCCCCGTATTTCCTCTCTAGTCACATTCCTTTTTTAGTGGACGACCACCTTTCCCCACAGACATGTACCTTTCAGTGGGAGAAGTCTCAAAGAATTTGGAGCTCTGAGAGTGGCACTGAGTGTTCAGTGATGGTCTCCACCTTCCTAGGTTCTACCCCAGTTCACAAGTCTATCCATATGGCCTCCATTTTACACAACTGGTCCCAAGGTACACAACTGCAAGAGAAGACTGTCACTAGGGGGAATGACCTCACTGTGTGCTTCCAGCCTTTGCAAAAGTAACAAAACAAAACATAACAAAAAAAAATATCCTGAGGACAAGAGGTCATCCTGGGCAATGACAATTTCCTTAAATGGGAAGAGGACCAGTGGAAGAAACGCTTGCTCATCAACCCTCCCATGTTGGCACGTGCTCTGATTAACAAAGCTGTACTACGAAATCACTCCCCCAAACTTAGTGATGCAAAACAACAACCATTTCATTTGTAAATGATTTTGTGAGTTGGGAATCTGCAAAGGGCTCGACTGGGCAGTTCTCATTCGGGACCTTTTACACAATTGTGGGCAGATGTCAGTCGTGCTGTGGTCATCTAAGGGCTCAACTAGACTCCGTTTCTTATATGGCTCATACAGTGGCTGCCACTTGATGCTGCTGTCAATTGGCTGCTTAATAGGGTGTGTAAGATGTGGCCTCTCCAGTAGGGTTACCTCTTATACGGTGGTTGTCTGCCCCCAGATTGTGTCCCAAGACAAAAGGTTGGTATAGCCTCAGAAGCCACCCCGCATCACTTCTGCCACAGTCTATTGACTGAGACAGACACAAGATCTATCCAGGTTTGAGGGGAGGAGACACAAACACCTACTCGGTGGAAGAAGTGCCCAAGAACGTGGGGGAGGATGTTAATTGCCACTATGTGTTTATCCCCAATGTGAAGTTGAAGGGATTTGAACGATTATTGAATTGTCGAAAATCACATTCCTAAAAGTTAATGGGATGGGAATTCAAACCCTGTCCTGTCTGATTCCAAACCAGTCACCCCTTAGGCTGGGTCACAACTGCCCAGTAAGCCGGGGCAGTCCTGCTCGCTATGCCTTGGTAGTCAAAGGGGTGAGGGACTATATGTACATTCTATCTATAGAAGCTTTAGGCCTCCTCTTTCTCTCTTTCTTTCCTTCTTTTTTCCTTGTTTTTTTATTTTGTAAAGTATCAACTGACCACCTGGCTTACTGACCTCCCTGAGTTACTTCTAAATTAGCAAATTCTACCAGCCGCATCTCCATGTTGCCCCCTCACCCCAATGCTGTAGAACTTCAGACATAAGGAGGTGATGTCACCCTGCTCAGGGTCAGAACAGAAGGGAGCTTTCCCACTTGTCACCACTCTATCAGCAAGTAGCATCTTCCCAAAGGCCGAAGCCATCTGCTCTTACCCTAAGGAAGGTCACAGCTATTGTATGTGAAGCTCTAGTGTGTGCACGAATCCTATCATCTCAGAGGTGGAAGGGTTGCTCAGGCTCTTCCAATTGTTCATTTTTAAGTCACTTAGAGATAGTTCCTGCTCATCCATCTGAAGTGATAAGCGCAGACATTATAGGTCTCAAACATGAACACCTACATCACCTGAACTATTCGTTGGAAAGTGTTCTCATTTCCAAATGATCCTTCAGGTGATCATAACAGATTATAGACTTAATTGCATCCTGTTCACAGCCATGGAATGTTTCGTCCGAGTGGCTTCTATAGTTGGCCCTTGAGGATGAAGAGTCCACGCCCTCCTGCACACTAACAGCTGCCTCAGGCGAGTCCAGTGACCAGGTGGTACTGAAAGAACCCTCAGGCAGGGTGACTAGGCATTGGTTTGAAGTCTTACGTCCTAGACTCAAACCCTCATTCTGTTACCTATTCTGTCCTAGTTTCTCAACCTTTTCAAGTCTTGGGTACCTGACTATCAGATAGAGATAATAAAAGCATCTTCCTCTTCTGGGTTGTTGTGAGATCATGCTAAAAGAGACTAAGTGACATCATGTATTGGCATAATGCCTAACAGCATTAAATAAATAGTAGCTGTTATTATTACCCTCAGAAGTAACTAGAGAATTGGGAGGGTAATGCTGAAGCTAAGACTGGAAGAAAGGGGGGATAGTTGGGACTCACAAAGGCCTCCTGGGTACAGCAGTTTCAGGCAGGCAAGGAGTCAAATCCCAGGAGGCCAACTAAGGGAGAGAAGGTGCAGAGAAGCAGACAGTATCTGGTATTTGGAAGATTAAAGAGTCAACAGCAAGGCTCTCTAGTACTAGGCTCTTGTCTCTCAAACAACGTTCTGAAATGTTGGACAGCCCAACATCCACAAGCAGAAGGACTTCTAAAACCAAGCAGTATCTGGTGTCTTTAACATAGGCAGTTGCAGAAATTAAGGAGAGGTAACACTTATTGAGCATCTACTATGTGCGAAGTATAGTAAATCGTTTCTACATGTATTATGTCATTGATTTCTCACATTATGCTGAAGAATTGTAATCCTTGCTCCTATATGTCAAAAGTGAAGAAACTGAGGCTCAAAGAAGTTAATATATTTAAGGCCACAGAATAGAATGTGGGTGAGCTGAAAGTTAAAGTCCACCTAACTCTGAAACTTGTGTTCTTTTCACTCTATGTTCCAAAGAATGGAGAGGTGAAGGGGATTCTATGAAAATCTAAGAACAGGGGCTAGAATAAGGCCAGGCCTGCCAGGGCCTAGAGCTGGGAGGCAGTTCAGGATCAAGGCCATAGCAGGCACCTCAGCCCCTGGAGTTTGCGCATCTCCACTCTAAGGGCTCCGCATCCACATGAATGTGACTCGGCTAGCTTTCTTTTTCTCTTCTTTCTCTTTTAAAAAAGAAGTTTCCTAGAAGACCAGCCCATGTTGGGCTTTGAGCGGTAGTCAACTCCTCTGAAGTGAGGAAGCATAGGAGAGGTGTCTCAGAGGTCTCAGCCACAACGGAAATATCATCCTCTCCTTATTTTTTTCTCCATTGTCTGACTCCTGTTGTCATTTCCTGCCAGGAAAGCAGGAGCTTTAGGACTTGACTTTGTGTCTGTACTTTCCTGACCTTTGGCAATTTAGTTCCTCTGTAATCTTAATTTTTCAACATCCATTCAAGTACATTAAGAAGCATTTGACCTTAACGGAGTCAGTTTGTTCTTCTACAAAAGCATCATATTAGCACCACCCAAAACAGAGCCCCTGGTCAATTAAGAAAAAACGGCTGACAACTGTGCGAGAGATTTTGACCAATGAAAACCCAACTCCATGTTTCTCTTCCAGATCTTAACTGGCACACGGTAAAATATAGAGTAATATAACTCACTGAATAATGAAAACTAGGTCACAGGAGTGATGGAGAAGTGGCCTAAAAGCATGTTGTCCTTACCACCATGCTGAGAAGCCAGTGGCGATTTTCTGTTTCAAGAAAATGGCATTGTTCTGTATTATATTTAGAACGGCGGTTTGTCTGATAGAATGCAGCTGAACGCTTGGTCCCTTGTACCTAAGACACATGATGACAATGTTTATGCACACTCCTCATGCAAGCCCATGTATGGAATCAATCTGGAAGGATTCTTTAGAAAGCATTTGAGTTTAGCATTGCATGGGAATTGCCTACGTCAAGAATTCAATAACATGTTAGCACACTGTGTCAAAACAAATATTCTAGCAAAGCACGTCACATTGCACCGTCAGAGAACAATAGCATTACATGTGCCACCTGGTAAAATTGTCACTAAATGTTGTGATGTAGTAATTGGTTTTCTTTTCCTACGTGGAAGATTGGGGCCACTAGCATTCTAGATTAGCTATTAAAACTTTTTTCTTCCTTCCCACATTTTCTCCAAAGAAACCAAAGAAACTGAGAGAAAGATATCTGCTTTGGATATGATGCCAGAAATTTGCCTCTCTAATCCAAGTACTGCCTTCTTCAAATAATGGAAGTCCAGGCAGTGTGTACAAATTCACCTGGATAGGGAGTGACAGGACCAAGCTCAGAACCCCTGGATTTACATATACATTTTGCTGAGGCATGTTTCTAAGTGTGCCAGGGCATAACTCCAAAGGTAGAAATGAAAGTTAAGGTTTCATCTGGTTTAATTTGGGTAGGGGAAACACAGATTCTCATATTTAAAAATAAATCCTTTTAAAGAAGCAAGAAAAGTAGTCTATTCTTGGGGAAAGGACAGGAATCTCTAATTTTATACCAGCTCAACATATGAAATTTCAGATTAAAATATTATGAAGTAATATCCAGTAATATGTAATCACTTGAAGTTTCACATTGGTAACATTTTAAATGTCTAATAACAAATTGTAAAGGGGTATTAAAATTATGCAATTCTGGGCATCTTATGTATATTCTGAAGACATATAAGTTAGCATTTTAGCGATGGAAAAGGCTCTGGAATAAAATCAACAGACTTTGGTTTGATTGAGTCCTAGGTTAGCCACTAACCAGCTGTGTGGCCGTGGGAAAGTCACTTAATATTTCTGGGTCTTTGTTTCTTCAACTGTAAAATAAAAATGTTTGAAAATAGGACCATCATGGCCCTTTTTTGATCAAAAATACATGATTCAATTTTTTTTCCCAAAAGACTGAGAAGGACTGAGAAAATGATGGGTATGACTACAGCCCTAAGGGTTGCTAGCAGCCTTTGCTCAAAGGAAGAAGCCAAGGGCAAGATGTCCTGCTAAGAACAAAAGGCATCTTAAAATCAAATTCTTTGTCATTCTCCTTCCCTCATCTTTCCCATCACCTCCACCCCTTTGGGGAATTTTAAGCATTGCGGAGGTTAAAAGACAGTGCCTGATCTGAAACCTATGCTCCCACTTTGAAAGTCTCTCCCAAAGACCTTTCATTTTACCTACCTGTCACATCCTCTCACTGGTGGTAATTTCTGGAACATCTCAGCGTAAACACCTTTCAGTGAAAGCACACATTCAATTTTGCAAAGCTCCCTTTCCTCCCTAAGTGGAAAATAAGGTTCCAAAATCAAAACTTCACTTCATGAAAATGTTATACAGTTTAAGGGAAAAACTGGAAACTGACAATAGGTAATAGTATGTGATTCCTACAGCCAGCTGGTCGTTGGGGGGCTGGGGGGAGCAGGGAGAGGCCCGGTCTTCATACCAGCATTTGACTTGAATCCAGTCTTCTAGGTTAGGAATGTGGATGACTATAAAAACAGAGTTTCAGCTTCTTAGATTGATGTGTATGTTGGGTGAGTTCGCTATAATTTGCTTTCCCTGATTCCTATGTGGGTTGTCCCTATTTCTCCCCAGTATCTCCTTTCTCCCACCACTTCAGCTCTCCCAACCACTCTTCAGTGCTCTGACATTTATTGCTAATAAAAATAATAATATGTATCATTTGGAAGTTAGTAGTATAGTTTGAAAGTCTTATGACCATTTATTTTTCCTTGGATTGATGTCACTCTCTCCACCAAGCAAAGAATAAATAAATAAAAGCATTTTAGCATACTTAGAACCTACTCAAATTCAGAGATTTCTGAATAGGAAACAGACTGGAGACACTTCGTAAAGATTAATTTAACTAGAAAACCAAAATCTTGCACACCATGCTTTGAAGATGGATGTTAGTCTGTAAAGACTGTGTCCACACGTGAAATGGGAAATGGGTAACGAGGTCAATCACCTCTGTAACAGGCGCCTTCCAGCTTCACCTTTCCCCAGAAATGCTCAGGTAACAAAAGCACAGGGGGTTTCCTAGCCTCAATTATATCCTAATAATTGTTTTAATTCTCTGCTTCCTTTTTAGTGTGAAGATCCAGGGTAGAGGCCTTTAAAAAAAAAAAAGGCAGAAAAGGTTTCCCAGACGTGAAATCGATTTTACAAAAGAAACTTCTGGCAAGTTCAATGTAAGTAAATCAGAAACATATGGACTATGTTTCCCTCAAAATACCCAGGGGTCTGAAAGCCCAGAAAACACATAAAAAGTAAAGGGAAACTGTTTTCCAAAGCCGAGCTGAGTTGAGAAACTGCATGCTGTAACAGAGCCTGGCTCAGCTCCCCAGGGCAGGGATGGAGCCGTGGTCAGGCAGCCCACCAGCTCCGACCCTCCGTGCTTGTGTTGACAGTCCTCACTTCTGAGGACGGTGTGTGTGATGGATCGCGCCTTGACCTGCGCCTGTGGGTGTGGCTGAGAAAAACAGAGCTCCGTGCTTCCCATCCTGAAGACATGACTTCCGAGCTCCTTTGCAACTGTCTGCAGTGAATGTTTACACAGCCTGTTCCTCTTCTGGAAGGCCTCTCCTGCTAACCCATCGGGCCGGTGCTCAGCATCCACTTACTGAGCACTTAGCATGTGCCCCACGGGGAAGGATAACAAAGAAATGGACAACCATACGCCAATCCCAGAGGTGAACTATAGGCCTGGGCTTAGGAGGAACTTCAAGATTCCTGAGTCCCTCCTTCCACCCCGTGTGGGAATATTCCGGCCACACTTGCAGCCCAGACAGTGGGAAGACATCTCAGGTAATGTTTCAAATGGAACGAACACAGTTTGGAGAGTCAGACGATCTGATATCAGGTCCCAGCAACACCTGTCGTTTGACCACTCCAAGTCTCAGTTTCCTCCTCAATTCAATGGGAAGAATCGTCAAATCACCTATTGGGGCTGCCAAGGGCACATCAAAAAATATCTCGTCTCTTCTCCACCCAGGCACTAAATAAGTAGAAAAACAAAACAACGAGGAATGGAGACCCGAGAGAAGCCAGGCTAGAAAACAGAATAGAATGAGAGATAAATGGGCTTGCCTCCTGCACCCCAGAGCGAGGCAGATGACTCCTCAGTCCCAGGCCACCCTGGGCTGGAGAGGCCTCCGCATGTCAAGGGAGAATGTCAAATTAAGGCTTGGGCTAGAGGAGTAGAGGAAACCTCAGATGTTTGGTGCATAGGTCACTCCCAAAAAGAAATAGGAGGGCTATGCTGAGCTGAGCAAGTTCAGATTATTCTGCCCAGACTACCAATCAGATAGATCCCTCTGCTCCCATGAGGAAGAGTACTGAATGGGCAGAGAGCAGCCAAAGGGGACTCACAAGGTATGCTCTCTTTACCTGAATGGAAATATCAGAAGTCAGCTAAGCAACATAAAGCATGTGAAAGCCCTCGTGTAAACTGTAAACACGTTGCATTTTATGCTTTCGCTCAATCCATCTACATTTATTGAACATCTACCATTTGCTGTCTTGTCACCAGCTTCCAGGATATTTAGGTTGAATATGACATTGTTTCTTTACTTAAGATTACAGTCCAGTAGGAGGAACAGCCAAGGAAGACAGAAATTGCAGTATCCAGTGAGTACACTGAGATAGGAAGTCTGCATGCGGTGTAACAAATTGAAGCAAAGGAGCATCTAATTGAATGGATGACCAGTTAAGCCTTCTTTGTGGGAATGACAGTTGAGAGCTGAGGTCTGAAGAACACAAAGGATGTAAGCAAGAAACTGGGATTTGGGGTGACTTTCAAGGCAGAAAGAAGCCCAGAAGAAGGCACAAAAGAAAAGGATGGGACCTTTCAGGGAACTGAAAGTCCTTCTGCATGGTTATAGTAGAAATCGTCTTGATGTGATGGAGAATAATCAGAAAAGAGCATTACAATCTAAAACAATATGGTAGAGTGTAAGAGTAAGAGTACTCAGAGAATGGGCGTGACCTAGAGAAGGGGAAGGCTAGATCATTGGTTAAATGTGGCCAAGTCCAAAGGGAGAAATTAGACCAGACAAGGAGATACATTTTTAAACTGACTTGATAATTCTAATTTTTGTTTTATGTAAACTATAAAACACAAACATATAAAACATTTGTTTTATGTAAATCAAAATACGGATTATTTAAGAAAGCAAGCTTGTGTGTGTGTTATAAACGGAGAAGGGAAGGATGCATTCCAAAATGTTAATAGTGGCTATGTCTGTCTAATGGGATTATAAATTATCACTTTTTGCTTATCTTTAATTCCTATCATAAATGTTTATAATCCTATATAATAAATAGCTAATATTTATTATATTAACAATAGCTAATATGCAAATGGTCATCAATAGCTAATATGCAAATTGCGCCAGGGCCAGGGGACCCAAGGCTGGGCTGGGGACCTGAGGCCATGCCCCCGGCCCCAGCGCCAGGACTGGGGGACCTGAGGCCGCACCCCCCGCCCGGTGGGGCTTGAATAGGGTGGGGCTGGCCGGGTCTGGGTCTCGCACTATTTCAAGGCACTCGTGGGTGGGTGGGGACTTGACTCTGAGTCCCACAGCATACCCCACACTCTGACAGGAGGGAGATTTTCATATACATTTTACTAATTTTCTTTCATCTCTGACACTTCTATTATAGAGAAAGGGCAAATAGCAATATTAAAATATTTCCTCTAATTATTTCCTTTTTAATGTGCATGAATTTCATGCACGGGGCCACTAGTTTTTAATAAAATGACTAATAAAACAGACCTGGTCACAAGAGATTTTCTATGTAAATTATTCTTGCAAATGGTGCCAAGCATTACATTCTCTTCTATAATACTACTGGCTCTTTCCACAAACAATAATCAGGTCACAGAGCCCCAGGTTATATGGGCCCTACTCATTCTCTCCCACCACAACTGTGATCTTCTGGAACATTCTCAGTGAACATTAGGTGAATACAGGAACATCTTCGTTCTCACTGGCAGGATTCATTCAATTGCAAGCTCAAGAGAGAGGTCAAGTTTCCTCATTCTTTCATGCCTTCATTTATTCATTCAACAGTGTTTACCAGGACAAGCCCTGTCTTAGGTGCTCAGAGTAGAAAAACAAAACAGAATCAAATGAAGTTCATGTAACTTATTGGAGAGGAGAGCAGTGGAAGACCCATGTTGCACACTACAGAGAAGACTAAATAGTATTACACATTCCTGCAAACACTGTGCTCCCATTTCCTTTCCTTTGTGTTTCCACAGTTCAATATGTCTGGACCAACCCAAAATATTCTTTTTTAGATAGCTGAATTAATTTTCTTATTTAACATAAACACTATACAAACTATACACATTGCCCCCCCACTTGCACCTTTCACTTAAAAATATACCTTCAAGATGATATTATATAAGTAAGCACTTTATTTTGCGTGTGAGCAAGCATAAATACTCTTCTAGAAGTAAAATATACATTTGGGATTTTAATAGAAACTACTAAATTCTTCTCCATAAACACTATTCCAATTTACTCCCCCACTCCCACCCTGGTGCCTGCTGTTCAGTGCCCTCCCTAACCCAGCATGGTATCAAACCCTTAATCTTTGCTCAACCAATAGGTAAAAAGTGACATCTTATTTTCGTTTTTATCTGCATTTCTACTGTGAGTGCAGAATATGCTTGAGCAGGATTAAAGAGCCATTTTGCTAAAAGCCTGTTTACTGCTACCAAACATAATCGCTTTAAGAGACCAGGACTACAGACACTTCTGGGGGGAAAAAAGAGTGCAACAGCAGGCAGTGTAAATCTGTTCTCAGCCACTTCTGTGAAGCAATTGACTGCTTTGCACCTATAACCTGAGCATTCATACGTTGCTTTCTAGACCACAGCAGAGAAATCACAGAGGAGACAGAGACCAAGGTGCTTGCTATATACACACTCTCATTTAATCCTCCTAACATTTTAATCCATGAGGCTCTGAGAGGTTAAATATCTGCTCAAACTCAGAGATTATAAATAGCAGAGGAAGAACTAAACCCCATTCAAAATGCCAACACCCGGATTTTGTGCACTCCTGCTGTGCTGAGGTATTTGAAGTCCAATGGCCTGAATCCTGAAATTCATATGCTAGGAGGCCATCTTCTTACTTTAATTATGACCTTCTAAGCAGAAGTATACTATAGTAGTGCCTACCTATAGAGCCTAATATAGGCCTTGATAAGATTTCTCATGATCCCAACTTCCCTTAAGACTTACCTGCCACTTAAGACTCAACATTGAACTAACCTGTAGAATTATTGAAGACATCAGGAATTGTTCAGAGATTTAAATATTATTATTAAGACCAGGAACTTGGCTGGGAATGGGTACATATGTTGCAGAGCTGCACCATTTAGCTCAGCAAGGTAGCCCAGAGGATTTCTTTGGTGGCGTGTTGATGATTGGTCTTGGGAATGGATACAACAGAACCCTAGCACAGTGTCTTGAGAGAACCAGATTTGACAAGTGCGAAGCTCCAAATAAGAATTCTAGCCAATGACTCATTATTTCAGATCAGAGTTCCTAACACAAATCTGAGGCCCAACAATGGGAAGGCTCTTCCCCAGAAGTTGGTTAATAGTGATCAGATCCAGAAAACAAACAGTACAAGAGGGTAAAGAATTATGAGGGAAAGTCGTTTTGAGAATATATGTATATATATAGACATACTTCCAAGCAAAGTACTTGACGTGTGACACTTTCATGGAAGGGGACTACTCAATGTGTGGTCTGGGGATGAAGTGCCACTGGGCCACAATGAGATCATTATAGAAATTGGGAATAAGCATTTAGAAACTATTATAGCAATTTGGCAGAGTCATTTTATGTCTGTTGAATTTAATGATAAAAAAATTGGGGCATATAAAAAATTTTATTAAAGCCATTAAAATGAAGAAATGTTTTGATATGTGGCAAGCGCTCACAAGACAGGGTCCCAATTAGTCAAGATCAAGACGCCCTGGTGTTCTATCAGATAATGAAGGATTTCCAGGGGCCTCCATATGGCCAGGAGTGCATGATGTAGGGTGCCTTGGTGGTGGAGCAGTACCACCATGAGCCACAATTCCTCAGCTAAGGGCTTTGGCAAAAGTTGAAACCACCATCAGAATTATCATCACACAACTGTTGCAGGGGAAGTTGTATTAAAAATGTGCAGAGTAGCTTTTTGGAGAGGAACTTCCAGTCACCATTTCAAGAGGTGACAGAGGAAAAGCCTCTTTAAAAAATAATAGAAAATTATGGCACATACTCTAGAAATTTGTATCCAAGACACTGGGACAGCCAAATTCCAGAGAGCTGTCCAGAATTTCCAAGGATATGCTAAGTAAAATAAGCCAGACACAAAAGGACAAATATGTATACTTCCACTTATATGAGTACCTAAACTAGGTAAAGTCATAGAAACAGAAAGTAGAAGAGAGGTTCCCAGGCCTTGGGGGAGAATGAAATGGGGATTTATTTTAATGGGTGCAGAGTTTCTCTTTGGGATGATAAACATTTTCTGAAAATGAACAGTGGTTTTAGTTGCAGAACATTGTAAATGCACTTACTACCACTGAACTATACAATTAAAAATGGTCCAAATGTCCTCTTGCACTGCTGGTGGGAATGCAGACTGGTGCAGCCACTGTGGAAGACAGTATGGAGTTTCCTCAAAAAGTTGAGAATGGAACTCCCATTTGACCCAGCAATCCCACTTCTAGGAATATATCCCAAGAAAACAGAAACACCAATCAGAAAGGATATATGCATCCCTATGTTCATAGCAGCACAATTTACAATAGCTAAGATTTGGGAACAGCCTAAGTGCCCACAATAGAATCCTATGCTGCTATAAAAAAGATAAAACTTTTACCATTTGCAACAGCATGGATGGATCTAGAGAGCATTATGCTAAGCAAAATAAGCCAGTGGGAGAAAGATAAATATCACATGATATCACTCATATGTGAGATATAATGAACAACATAAACTGATGAACAAAAATAGATACAGAGACAAGGTAACACTGAAGAGGCCGTCCAACCTCAGAGAGAAGGCAGGGGAAGGAGCGGGGGAGAGATCAACCAAAGGACTTGTATGCATGCATATTAGTATAACCAATGGACACAGACACTGGGGTGGTGGGGGCTTGTCCTGGGGGGGTGGAAGTGTCTGGGGGGGGTGTCAATTGGGGAAAAAGGAGACATATGTAATACTTTAAACAATTTTTAAAAATGGTCCAAATGATAAAAGTTTTATATATATTTTACCACAATGAATAAATAAGTATTTCCAATGTACTTTCCAAGTACTAATTGCTTATTTAAAAATAATAATAATAATAGTTTCCAATAGCCTTTACCTGAGGCCTGGGTGAGCACCAAAAATAACTTAATTAATGAAAGCACAGGAATCATCCCATGCGAATCCATTTATTGTATTTATAAATTTGAAATATACCTTTTGCTCATAGGAAAAGACTGGGAAATTGGGGGGGAAAACCACATTATTTTAAAAAGCAAGAATTCTATCAGTATTAAAATCTCAGTGATTCTGTGTCATTTGACACTCCTAATCATCTCATCTTATTGAAATTTTCCCTACTCCCATGCAAAATCTGTCTCCTTGCCCATTGTCTGAACTGACTCAGCTCATCAAATTGGCAGGGCGAGACAGCCCGTCTTTCTGTGCACACCTGCAAACACACAGTTGAGGAGGGTATCATTCCATAAAGACAAACTGTATTTTTCATTTAAGATATATGAGTAATATTTCCCTTTAAGAGTCTCCAAGCAAGCTCCTGACAAACCCTTCTCCATAAATTTCAGTGTTTTTATGTTCTTCTGGGACTCATATATTTCTCCATCCCTCTGGCTCATTGTTAGAATCAATGTTCTCCAAGTAACCATTCACCAGCTTCTCCTTATCTCTACATGTTCTCTCTTGGCAATCCCATCTACCCTCTCAACTTTAGTGAGCCTAGTCTTTCTTACTCAGATCCTTACTCAGATCCATTTCAATTTGACAGTGATGTCCCACAAACACTTCAAGCTCAGCATGATCAAACATTTATCATCTGATCCTCTTCTGGTCTCAGACACTTCTACAAATGGCACCGCCACTATCCTCCCAGTCACCAAGCATGGAACCTCCCTGACCTCTGTGATATCCTTCTATACTGTCCCTCTGGTTTTCCTTCCATATGGCACATTCCCTGATTGGTTTACTCCTCTGCTCATATGAAGTGTCAGAAACCAGTGCAATAGTTGATCATTCTTTACAAATACTGGAAAGTTCCTAGGACCTCAAATCCTCACAAACCAGAGGTGAGTGAAAGCACAGGTATGGAAGCTGGAACTTGCCTGAAACTCAATAATGTGTGTCCAGAAGCTGAAAATGCCCCCACGTTTCTGATGAACCTATAGATATTTCCCTTATTACTTAGAGGGGCAGTGACACAATACATCCCCTAGCACTTATAAGACGGAGGGCAGCACCATCACCAGAAAAAGCTAGAGGAGTTGGAGACTCTGCAGGATGGGGTGGAGGCAGCTATTCAATCTCTCATCATGTATTGAGCACCAATTTATATGCCAACCACTATACCAGGCAGCTAGAGACACAGAGAACCAAGCCACATCTTTCAAGGAATTACCAGCCCAAAGAAGAGACATAAAGTTATAATATGGGGGATCTTACTCCCATTGAGATATACACAGGACACTGCAGGGAAGAGAAAAGGGTTCCTAATACTGTTGGAAACATAGAAGAGATTATGAGAAACTTCACAGAGGCTGTTGACTCAGTGAGTTTTGAGCTGAGTTTTAAAGATAAGGAAAGAGTACTTTAAATGAGAAGGACCTTCCAGGAAGAGGAACCACTTGTGCAGGGTGAGGGCATGAGGGCACGTGGGTCTTTACAAAATAGCATTACAGCATGGCCATGAATGAAATGACTGCTAGAGAGGCAGTCAGGCCCAGGATCACACAGAACTTTGCACAGCAAGCTAACCCAGACCCTTGACCTTCTCTTGTGACCTGAGAAGCAAGGATTACAAATCACAAACCATTAGTGCTTAGAGGTGGAGGTGAACTTCCTTATTATCTAGTCCATTCCTCTTATTTCATAAGTCAGGAAAGTAGTCACAGGGAGAGGAAGCAACTCGCCTAGAGCCTTCTGATGATCCGTGCATATTACACCTTCTCATTCAATAAAAAATTCCATACACAGTGTTGCTGCTAAGAGCTAACTATGTAAAATAGATTCTGTGACATGAGGGGAGTGAGGGTAGCAAGGTACCTGCTCTTAGGCATTCCTCTTGAAAGCAAGCCTGAAGGAAGAAATTGTCATTTACAGAAAGAATAGATTGCACACAGACTTAATGAGAAAAATATGAGCGCCATTCAAAGACAAGCCTACACTCCTTGTGAGTCATCCCTAGCCAATGGTGCCAAACCCAGAATGTGCACTTCCAGTTCTAATATCCCTAACCAGCCAAAAGACAAAACATCTAGCCTCAGTCATAACCAAGAATGAATGGTCAAAGACAAGCATATAACCTCGAGTCTTTTTGAATTTCTGCTAATTTATACTTTTCTTGTTTGTATGTTTGTTTCAGGGGCAGCAAAAGGAGTTCTTGGTAAGGTGTGGGGGCCTGCAGAGACAAGGAGCTTATCCTAATTAGATACAACAGGAGTATAATCAAGCACAAACTTTGGATCTAGACCAGGGGTGGGCAAACTTTTTGACTCGAGGGCCACAATGGGTTCTTAAACTGGACCGGAGGGCCGGAACAAAAGCATGGATGGAGTGTTTGTGTGCACTAATATAAATTCAAAGTAAACATCATTACATAAAAGGGTACGGTCTTTTTTTTTTTTTTAGTTTTATTCATTTCAAACGGGCCGGATCCGGCCCGCGGGCCGTAGTTTGCCCACAGCTGATCTAGATGGAGCAAGGTTTGAACAGCTCACTTAATCGGACTCTGAGCTGACAGCTTACCTCTCTAAATTTCTCTAAACTGTGGGGCACACTGCCAGATGCTAAGTTTATGGGCTCCCTTTCCACCTACCATGCACACACCCATATGAGTGCAAAAATAGTCACAATAATTCTCCTTTCTATATCTATGCATGGACTCTGGGCTTGCCAGGTGACTTGTTTTGACAAAAGGCACATAGCAAAATGTGACACAATCAAAAACCTGAAAAATGTTTGCATTGGAGTTTTCCCCTCTTTTGTAACTCATGGGGATCTTTTAACTGCCACCTTATGAATGAGCCTGAGCTAAACTGCTGGATAATGAGACTGGGCCAAATCATCTTATTGTCCCATCTGACATCAAGCCAACCACCAGACATGTGAGAGTGGCCAGCATAGATTATCTGGCCACAGCTGGGCCAGTTCACGCCAGAGGAACCACCCAGCCAAGCCACTAATCATGAGAAATAACAAATGCTTGCTGTTGTAAG